>NC_062969.1:6524218-6593974 GCF_023119035.1 Salvia hispanica | reverse complement strand
CAATAAACAAACAAACTGTACTATGTTTTCATTAGGTTTTGTCAACAAAAATTTAAATAGTGATTTGCTCACAATTTAAATAGCCGTTAAACATATTTAGCCCCTGCATGATATACTTTCAACAGCCGAAGTTGAAGTGAGGGGGGGGGGGCGCTGTTGAAACTCCAGGAACGGTGATCACGTATGCGCGGATGGATCACACGGCTGAGAAAAGGGAAGCAAGGATCATCGGCTCTCATCGCACTATGCAGATACGATCACTGTTTCAAGTGAGTCTACAAGAATCCAAGGATTTATATTCGAGTTGAAGCCTTTTTATGTCTTTCCACTTTCGATTATATAATGTTTATCATAAAGTACTAAGAGCATCTCCGGTGGCGTCCCTCCTGTTAGGTTTGGTATACTGAAAAGCATGTTTCGAGCAAGTTTCGCGCGAATAGAATCTTGCTTGTATACGTAAAACTCTACAATCCACTTTTAACCCGATTCAGTATTATTCGAGCAGCCTCGCACGAATAGAATCACTATTATTATTACATTGTGTTTGCTTGTGCATTTATAAGATGTTTTACAAACATTTAAATGCATAAGAAGTAAACAAAGTCTAAGTCTTTTGCTTAGTAGACTGGTTGTGGGCGTCCGTCCACTTTAAGGTAACACGGTCAGATCTATGCAATGCTTTGCAAAAGAAAAGAAGAATTTCACAACCTAGATAGGCTTTGGCTACCTATCGTGAAAGGTTGCAATATCAGTCCGCATATTTCTAAGCCTTACTGAAATAAGATGACATTGGTGTGGTATAGCACTGAACGGATCTAACAGCAAGACGTGTCTTTATGCTATCTACTGAAAGACTAGGTCTTGATAAAATACTATTTCTTAATCTACATATGTTAGCATTGAGCATACGGTATTGATTATGCACTACTTTGACTTATCAAATGGTGCGGGTTTTTCGCAACCCAATAATCCTGATATATTGGGTAGTGGTGATTAATATCTAGCGGTGCTAGGAATGCTATTATGTTGAATCGTGTGCGAGGTGAGTCTCGTTTGATAATGTCCTCAAGAGGAGCTCGAACAAGGTTTTATTATTCGGAAAACTGGCCAGTTGGAGTTTTATTACTCTATGAATAATAAATAAATATTTCTTGCTAAGTCCACTCTTGGAATTAATAAGATGTTAATTAATTAAGTACATAGCAGACATTAATTAATTAATGGTCATTTATATCTTAAGAGCGGGAAATAAATAATAAACAACGGAAACCCGGATTACTTGTAATTTCGGATTTGGATGGGGAGAGTTCAATATTACTTCTGTAGTGGTTGCTCGTAATATTCCAATATAAGCTAGTATTAAATTGTGGGTTCAATTTAATTAGTAAAAAGCTAATTGGAGGAGCCCATATCCAAAACCTTCCATAGATCTCTGTCTGGGCCCATAAGGAACTTAATATAAATAGGAGAATAAAGGAGACAGAACAATCACAATTTTATTTCTTGTAATTTTCGAAATTTTTGAAAATCTCCAGCTGAGGAGAATTTCGAATTCTACTCCTATTCCCAAAAGGATTTCTTCTGTCTTCTTTATTCGAGTTCTAATATTTTGATAAGATCAGCCCACCCTGATATCGAGATACAGTTCGGGAACCAGAGAGAAGATCCGTGGTCTAGTATTGAAGATCATCACGTGGAGAAGGCGCGAGCAATCGTCGATTCTTTGGAGAATCAAATCGGTAACTCTAAACCGTAGAAATCATGTTTAGGATTTATTTTCTATGAGCATGAATTATTTGCGTTCTAGCATGCAATTATCTGTTTAACATATGAATTGATTAATCGCATAATCGGTCAAATAGATCCGTATCTGATTTATTTGTTTTGTACAAGTCTTCCGCTGTGCAAGGGGCACCAAACCCCAACAATTGGTATCAGAGCCAATTTTTTTGCTCTGATTATGTGGATTAATTTTATGTTATGTGAATAGCATGAACTCATGTGTTTTTCGTTGCTTGTTATATGGTTTATAATATGCATAGTTCGAAAAGCTAGAATAGTCAAATTCAACGAATTGGGAGAATTATTTCTCCAATCAATTCTTAACTCCCAACTTTATAATTAATCTCAACCATGTCATGGAGAATTAAAGTTTATGCATGGAGAATTGATTCTTTAAGTGAATTAGTCATTGCGTTTACTTTAAGATTTGATTTACGTAAAATCAATTCGTTTGGTTGGAGAATCAAATCGGCTGTTCGTGAATCGATTTATCTGCGCAAGAAGAGCAGCTGATCCCGACGGATAGTAACAGCAGCTTGATGCATGGAGGAAAATTGGAACAGCAGCAGCCGCAGAAACGATGCCGACAGGCGGCAGCGATGGCGGTCCGAGTGGGAGCCCTTCGGGGCAGCTCCCGGGCTCAGAAGACAGCGCCCTTCGTGAGCAGCCGGTGTCGAAGCTAGCTGGGAGCCCTCATGAGCATACGGACAGCAACGCAGCAGCAGGGCAGCTGCGAAGTCGACATCGCAGCAGCGATGACGACGCAGCTGCAGCGCCGGAGATACAGCAGCACGTTGAACAACGTCACGACAGCGACGCAGCAGTGCTGTCTGGCTTGCTGTGTCAGCGAAATTCCGAGAGGCTGCCGGAGACGAGCGGCTTCGGATAGCAAAGGGAGTCAAGCCTAGCCATGAAAGGTTTGGTCAAGATTCTTTCCAAAAGTTATTAGGATTTTCAAATCCTTGGATTCAATTTCGGAAATAAATCAAGATTAAATTTAGAAATAAGATTGGAATATATCTTTTGTGGATTTTATATATTATATGTGATTTGATTTTATATTAAATCATGGATTAATTATAGATTTTATCCTTATTTTATGGATTTGTAGGGATTTAATTCCTAGACGAAAATCCTAGTTAAATTTGGATAATGACAATCTAATATTTATCTATATCCTATGGATTAATGTGGATTTATCCCTAGACAAATCCTAGTTGAGATTTAGATAATGACTATATTATTTTATTCTTATCTTATGAGTTTATATGAATTTATTCATAGATAAATTCTAGATGGATTTGGATAGTGATAATATAATATTTTATTTTTATCTTATAGATTTATATGGATTTGTTCCTAGATAAATCTTGGATATATTTGAATAATTATAATATAATATTATCTTATTCTATGGATTTACATGGATTTATTCCAAGATAAATCCTAGATGAATTAGGATAAATATTTATATTAATTTATTTTATCCTATGGATTTCAATAGATTTAATTTTATTGAGACAAATCTTAGATGGATTAAAATAAGTATTAATCCAAGTTATCCTTATCTTTTGGATTTATATCCTAGATAGATTAGGATAAAGATGATATATAAGAAATCCTTAATTAATTGGATTTAGATAAATTTATTTATCTAAGAAATCCTAAGTAATGTTTGATATATTCTAGATGTCTATTCTAAATAGAATTAAGATTTGTACAAATCTTTATTGATTGGATTTTATTTTTATCTTATGGATTATGATGGAAGTGTTTCTATCTAGTAATATCCTAGTACGATTTAAATAATGATAATCCTAGATCAACGTTATTTTGAATTGTAGGATTTGATTTTATCGAAATAAAATCTTGAATAATCCTAAATGGATTTAGATAGTTAACTCTATCTTGATAAATCCTAAATAAATTTGGATAATTATTATCCAAGATAAAACTTAATTATTTAATTGATTCTCCCTTGACTAGATTAAATAATTGTTGATAATTATTATGTGTGTTTAAATGTCATGCATTAAATGGATTTATCTGTTTATTTGGTGTTTATCTATTTTAAGTGGATTATCTGCTTTATCTGCTTGGAACTGCGAGTTTCAGGGTTCAATCAGAATTTATGAGATAGCTTGGTTTTGTTGTCAGCACATGAACATTGTTATGGGAGTGTGTTGTAGAAATAAAATTCTGTAATGCTAAATCTGATGGTCGTGCTTAGGCAGCATTAGGCGTGTCAACCTCCAGAGGAGGAAGCTATTGATGCGTCGGTGTTGTGACCAGTAAAATTGTCAAAATTTTAATGCGTATTAACCTCCAAAGGAGGATACAATTTATTAATTTTGTTGTTGTAAGATACATAATTGTTTTGTGGTTATTTGTGATTATGTATTGAGCATGAGTATGTGATAATAAGTTTATTTGCCAAATCTTCATTATGTCATTTAATATTTGTCTGCGATCCTTAAAGAAAGAAAACTCGAATGCCTAAATTATGTAGACCGGAAACGAAAATGGATAAGATTCTCATCGCTGAAAGCTTGGAGTTTATACTCAATGATTCATGTCCTCCATTTCCTCGACATAATTCCACGAAGAATGTTCGAGAATGCATTATGCATGTACTTGACAAGCTCTTTGAGGAATAAGGTCAAGCTATTTTCCTTTAAGTAGCTCGACAAGTCTTGGTTAATGACGATGAAAGATGGATATCAATAGAATCTGTCAAGATGATTCGATTGGAATATCCTAGAGTGACAGAATGTTTTGAGGATCTTTTGATCACTCAAATAGTTTCTGACACAAGTCATCGCCTAAAGTAATAAGAAATGACTACAAGAAGGTTTAACTGAAAAGTTGAAAATCTTCAGAATAATAGTCGTTATATTACTGTTAGAGGAAAGTAACATGATAGATGACAAATTCATAAAGGCTGCATTTTTCTTAAGTCCTAGTTCATTTGAACAAAAGACTAGATATGGAAATGGGAGAGCCTGAATTGTCATCAAAGTTTGTTTAAAGCGAGAAAAGATGCTTTGTGAGTTGGATTGACCTATTTTATAGAAGGACAATGACTTACATGACAATGCAACTTCTAAGTAAGAGATCTTGATCCAGTTAGGTTTTTGTTGCAGTGGGAGCTATTAATGCTCAACTATTGTTTTATGGTTGATGCTTAAGGCATCATAGTATTAAAATAATATAAGTGCGACAAGGTTGAGTATTCAACAACACATCAACTTCTTAATCATTGAATGATAAAGTATTTATGGCTCTTAGCCTTAAGGCCAAGAAAATACTTAGAAATTGTTCGAACTGATCTAGATTATCAAGATTTTAACAATTTGTTTGTTAAATAGCTTGAAAGTCGAGAATATCTGTTTGATGCACTATGAGTTAGAATCGTTTGATTCAGAACACTTATAGAAGTGCAACATAGAAAGACTAGCGAGTCTTAATGGTTTACACCATAAGAAGACGAGCAAAGGGTTATGATCAGTAGTGGGAGTCTAATCTCCATTAACGAATCCAAGCATTCATCTAATGAATGGGATAGTTATGTAAGAAGGAATCGAAGTCTTTCTAAGACAAGTTTGATTGTGTGATGAGTTGTACTCATTAAAATCTTATCATTGGTGGGATAAACATTAAAGAAACTACCAACATCAGTACCTTCTACAAAACACGAGTTGTGGACTAGAGCGTCTCTAGTCTAGCACATCTCAAGGTGTAATGTTGTTCCAACACGTGTTGGAAAAGTGTCCAAGAAATTGGAGTTGAGTACTGAGGCATGTTTTAAGGTTTGTCCCAAATGATGTAAGGTTATTAGTTCTGTAATCTTCAAAGATAGAATTCTTGTATGAAGATCAAGAGAGGAACTACAAGCCTAACAACATGATAACTCTCAAGATAAAGAGAGAGATATCGGATTTTCCATTACCAAAGAATTATACCATTGGAAACTTTTGCACTAATAAAATCAACTTCAGGACCTATGATTGTGAGAACCAGGTCGTAGTGGGAGCGTTCTTAGGAACACAACAAGTTCATGGGTCTAAGAGTGTCGTAAGACTCAGTCTTAGATTAACTTGAACATAATCCCTTTAACTACAATGTAGTATTGGTTAATTTGGATAATCATCTTTGAGAAGGTGATAGATTCCATATTACAATCTAAGATAGACAACATGTTTTACAAGACTTGCAATACTACCTACAGGCTGTGTCAGTCAGTGGGAGCAAGTATCTTTGCAAGTGTAAATATGGATCTCAAATGGCTAGACAATGACAATGGGTTATGCCCAAAGAGAATTATCTTCTCGCTATCGTTGTGCCAGGATTTATTCGATCATATTGTCTATTAGAACTTACATAAATTAGAATGTATGTATTATGATTGTCAAGACAGCCTTCTATAAATAGAAGTCTTGAGGAAATCATCTACTAGAACATTCTAATGGGATATGTAATTAAGGGCAAGAAACGCATGATTGGAAGCTTATATAGACCTTCGTGGTCTTAGGCAAGCATCTAAATCAGAGTATATGTGTTTTATCAAAATTGTCAAATATTTGGAATTTGACTTGTGTCCTTAACAGTGCTGTAAGCACAAGGAAGTTGAAAGTGCATTACATATGGTATTATTGGTACTCTACGATGATGAAATCTACAAAAGTTGCAAACAACTAAGATTGGCATCTGGCGTAGGAAACTGGTTGTCTACCCAGTTTAAGATAAATGATCTAAGAGAAACTAATTACATTCTTAGCATCTAAGTCCTTTTAAGATGCTAGAAAGAATGTTGAGATTCTCTTAGGAATCCTATATCTACACATTGCTTGGAACATTTAAGCATTAGAAATTCCATGAAAAGGTTTATACCTCTCAAGATGGAATTGTCTTGTCTCTAGTCAAGTGTCGTTTGACGCTTAGTGAGATCAAGAATTATGAGACTAGTTTCGGAGATAGTTGTCTCATGTATGCTATAATGTGTACTAAGTTTGATATTAGTTGTGCTTATGCATAGCAAGTATATATCATATTAACCATGGCAAAGGATTTTGATTGAGGTAATGAATATACCCTAGTGCTTGAGAAAGACTAGTAACTATATTCTAGTTTACCAGTCATTCATGTAATGTCCTTGGGGTTACACTGTCTTAGTTTTATGACTAATCAGTGATCGAGTAAGTCATCCTCTGAATATGTGTTTACCTTAGGAATATCTTCCTAATAGCTTTAATCGTAAGTTTGAGTACGCCTACGAGTATTATTTTTTTATTACTCTAGTAAAGGCTAACTCAAGGGACACACGAGTTTATTAAGCTAAGCAATCACATATGGGGATGAAATTAATTAAAGATCAAGTACGCAGCAAAGACATTATGGTGAAAAAGATATAATCAGAGAACAACCAAGCAGATTCTTCTTTCACCTTGTGAAATGAATGGTAGTTCGATATATCTAGCATCAATACCTGCTTTGTGTATAAGTGGGAGAGTTTTTGGCAGTGGGTATACTCGAAAGCATGTTTTGAGTATAAGTGGGAGATTGTTAGGTTTGGTATACTGAAAAGCATGTTTCGAGCAAGTTTCGCGCGAATAGAATCTTGCTTGTATACGTAAAACTCTACAATCCACTTTTAACCCGATTCAGTATTATTCGAGCAGTCTCGCACGAATAGAATCACTATTATTATTACATTGTGTTTGCTTGTGCATTTATAAGATGTTTTACAAACATTTAAATGCATAAGAAGTAAACAAAGTCTAAGTCTTTTGCTTAGTAGACCGGTTGTGGGCGTCGTCCACTTTAAGGTAACACGGTCAGATCTATGCAATGCTTTGCAAAAGAAAAAGAAGAATTTCACAACCTAGATAGGCTTTGGCTACCTATCGTGAAAGGTTGCAATGTCAGTCCGCATATTTCTAAGCCTTACTGAAATAAGATGACATTGGTGTGGTATAGCACTGAACGGATCTAACAGCAAGACGTGTCTTTATGCTATCTACTGAAAGACTAGGTCTTGATAAAATACTATTTCTTAATCTACATATGTTAGCATTGAGCATACGGTATTGATTATGCACTACTTTGACTTATCAAATGGTGCGGGTTTTTCGCAACCCAATAATCCTGATATATTGGGTAGTGGTGATTAATATCTAGCGGTGCTAGGATTGCTATTATGTTGAATCGTGCGCGAGGTGAGTCTCGTTTGATAATGTCCTCAAGAGGAGCTCGAACAAGGTTTTATTATTCGGAAAACTGGCCAGTTGGAGTTTTATTACTCTATGAATAATAAATAAATGTTTCTTGCTAAGTCCACTCTTGGAATTAATAAGATGTTAATTAATTAAGTCCATAGCAGACATTAATTAATTAATGGACATTTATATCTTAAGCGCGGGAAATAAATAATAAACAACGGAAACCCGGATTACTTGTAATTTCGGATTTGGATGGGGAGAGTTCAATATTACTTCTGTAGTGGCTGCTCGTAATATTCCAATATAAGCTTGTATTAAATTGTGGGTTCAATTTAATTAGTAAAAAGCTAATTGGGGGAGCCCATATCCAAAACCTTCCATAGATCCCTGTCTGGGCCCATAAGGAACTTAATATAAATAGGAGAATAAAGGAGACAGAACAATCACAATTTTATTTCTTGTAATTTTTGAAATTTTCGAAAATCTCCAGCTGAGGAGAATTTCGAATTCTACTCCTATTCCCAAAAGGATTTCTTCTGTCTTCTTTATTCGAGTCCTAGTATTTTGATAAGATCAGCCCACCCTGATATCGAGATACAGTTCGGGAACCAGAGAGAAGATCCGTGGTCTAGTATTGAAGATCATTACGTGGAGAAGGCGCGAGCAATCGTCGATTCTTTGGAGAATCAAATCGGTAACTCTAAACCGTAGAAATCATGTTTAGGATTTATTTTCTATGAGCATGAATTATTTGCGTTCTAGCATGCAATTATCTGTTTAACATGTGAATTGATTAATCGCATAATCGGTCAAATAGATCCGTATCTGATTTATTTGTTTTGTACAAGTCTTCCGCTGTGCAAGGGGCACCAAACCCCAACACCTCCCACTAGGACTTCCACTAGGACTTCCCACAAAAACTTCATGCCACGTCATCACTAGGACTTCCCATTTTGCTGCCACATCACTAGGACTTCCCACTAGGACTTCCCGCAATTATTCAATTTACGGAATTAAAATTTACGGAATTAAAATATCGACACGAAATGATGTTCAACGAGCCCTATTTATAGAGTTTTTTTTTTAAATATTAAAACTCGGACGTCCGCCCGCCCATGGGTCGGACGTCCGAGCCCATCCGACGGGCATATGGGACGGGCGTGTCCGCCCTTCGTCTTCACTACGGCGGACGTCCGGTCGGACGTCCACGACGTCCGCCATTGGAGATGCTCTAAAGGCTAAAAGCCCAACAACATAACCACGAGGAACAGAGATAATGACCTTAAAATGAAACTTGTTGTTAGTACAAACCTATCCTACATCAGATATTTGAGGAAAGTTGGAAGGTGTATATAATTCTTTTCCAACCCCAATTAGTTTGAGGCCTTTTGGGAGTGACCCAAAAATAAATCCGTGCGGGCTTGGCCCAAAGCGGACAATATCAAACTAATGTTTGTCGACGCCGACAATCCTGACAAGTGGTATCAGAGCCAGGTTGGCGTCGGTTCTAGTCCGATTTGCGAGACCCATGTTTGAGTGGGGCCGACGATCCGTCTGAGTCGGAGCCCATTATGTGTTTCGATGTGGTCTCGGTTTGAGGGGGAGGTTTGTTAGTACAAACCTATCCCACATCGGATATTTGAGGGATGTTGGAAGGTGTATATAATTCCTGTCCAACCCCAATTAGTTTGAGACCTTTTGGGAGTGACCCAAAAACAAATCCGTGCGGGCTTGACCCAAAGCGGACAATATCAAACTAATGTTTGCCGACGCTGACAATCCTGACAAGAAACAGCTTCCTTGTAGTTAGGTGGTTCATCTGCCGAAGGCTCATCTTCGACCTCATTGGCAACCTGCAATGCATATGCCATCATATCCTCAAAACCATACCTCAACGGAGGCTTCACATCTGTCCTCTTGGCTCTGTCAATAGCGATGCTTCTCTGACGAGCTTGTGGATGAACATCCGAACTAGAAGTATCGGCGGCTTCAGCAGTAGTGTGTTGATCTTCTCCACCTTGGAGTTGTGATTCACTCACATTGTGAGTGACTTGCAGCTCCACCTGTTCATCAACACCATCCAAATCCTATGTAGCAATAGACTTCACAGTAGTGTTAAGCATAGAATTTTCATCAAACACCATATTCCGACTGAGAATAATTCTACCCTCTGAAGATGATCAAATTATGTACCCCTTAACTCCATCTCTATAACCAACAAATACTCCATTCTTAGCTCTTGGCTCCAATTTACCTTCACTCACATGATAGTAAAAAGTACTCCCAAAAACTCTCAACATAGAGTAATCTGCAGATGAATCAAACCATACCTCGTACGATGTCTTGCAGTCAAACCGGCTTAGAAGAGCATGCATCTTGCTCTCTCCAACAACGTCTGATTCATGCGTTCTGCCACACCATTTTGCTGTGGTGTATATCTAACGGTGTGATGGCGAACGATCCCTTCACTCCTACAGAACTCATCGAACTCACACGAACAAAATTCCAGACCGTTTTCTGTTCTCAATCGCTTGATCTTCTTCTCAGTCTGGTTTTCAATTAGAGTCTTCCACTCTTTGAACTTCTCGAATGCCTAACCTTTATGTTTCATCATAAACACCCAAGTCATTCTTGAGTAGTCATCAATCATCGACACAAAATACTTGTGTCCTCCAATAGACTCAACACGTGAGGGACCCCAACAATCCATATGATCGTAGTCAAGTGTCCCCTTCGTTCGATGAACACCCTTCTTTGGAAACTTGCTGCGATGAAGCTTCCCCAACACACAGTGTTCGCAGAAATCAAGTTTCTGCACCTTATGGCCCGAAAGAAAATCACGATTCGACATGATTCTCATGCCACGTTCTCCCATATAACCGAGCCTCATATGCCACAGCTTGGTCATATCCTTGGTTGCAACCTCGGATGATGCAATATCAGCAGAATTTGCCACGATGGAACCTCTCAGAACATACAAGGTACCTCGTTTCAAAGCTGTCAGAACCACCTTCGAACCTTTCAAAATACGCATTACTTCACCTTCACCTTTGAAACTGAACCCCTTACTATCAAATGTATTCAGGGATATCAGATTCTTCGTCATCTGTGGAACATGCTAAAATCGTTCAAGGTGCAGAAGACCCCATCATGAGTCCTAATCCTGATTGAGCCGATGCCAACCACCTTGCAGACAGCACTGTTGGCCATGGTAACATTGCCTCCATCTATCTGCTCATAAGTGTTGAAATACTCCCTGTGAGGACAGAGATGATATGACGCTCCAGAATCCAAAATCCACACATCATTACAGTGTGGTTGTTCATCCGCAACCAAGGCCAATTCTTTTTCCGAATTTATGTCATCAGCTTCTGCCACAGTCGCAGAACCGTTAGCATCTTCCTTCTTGCCCAATTTCTTCTTTATCCTTAGACAATCAGCCTTCCAATGTCCTGGTTCTTTACAATATCTGCTGATGTCATCTGGCTTAGGGCCTTTAGGACCTTTTGAAGGGGTAATTACATGGAATATACAAAATGTTTCACCCATGTTTCAATTTAATACAAAAGGTTCTAAGTTAGCATATTTCATACAAAAGGTTTAAGAAGTGCTCTAAATTAATACAATCCGTCAAATGTGTGTAACACCGTTGCTTCTCTGCTCTTTTCATCCTATTATTCACTCCCAAATTATGCCCTACAATAGTGATAGCCCAAAGGAGATTAACCGTAGTCCAATAGTCCTGCAACTAGGAGGAGAGTCCTTATGAGGAAATGGCCACCAGCCTTAGTAGAGAGGACAGAAGCCCGGTAGAGGACGATGATCCAGTACGCTCTCCCTGTAGACTGTAGTAGCGCGTTTCCCTGAAACTATTCCTCATGTGGACACTAACTTGGGATTTATGTAATCCCTGCTCGTCACTTGTGCTTCATTTTGTGAAGTACTACTAAAATTAGTGTTATCTCGAGCTGTGGATTGAGAAACTTCCAAGTTTATCTTTGCATACTACAAACTTTTGTGTCGTAATTAATTTATCTTGTCGACTGTTGAGCTTTTAGAGCAAATGGTGATGAATTGGCGGAGAAGTTTTAGTTGTGTAGCTAATTATTTAATGGTTTGTGATATTTGTGGTGTTGTGTTCTTGGACTACGTTGGCAGATCTTTTTACCGAATGCACCTTCTTTGAATAGAGAACAATGATAATCACCTGAAGATTTTGTTATTAATTGAATAGTTTTATTTTGAGTTAATTATGGTTTCTGAGCTCGTTTTGCAGCAGCAATGAGATACCGATTATGGAATATGGATTGGAGATTATGGATGCTATGATTTGGCAGTGAATAGGATAAAAGAAGAGATTTAACGGTGTTAAGACATATTTGACGAATTGTATTAAGTTAGAACTCTTTTTAAACTTTTTGTATGCAAAATGTTAACTGAAAACTTTTTGTACTAAATTGAAACATCGGTGAAACATTTTGTATGTATGATGTAATTACCCCCCTTTTGAACCTTTTGAGTTCTGCTTCTTCTGTCCGAATTTCTTCTGTCCTTTACCCGTAACAGATAATCCCGATGGCAGATCTTTTGTGGCTGAACTCGTTGCATGTTGACGATCCTCTCTGATGTGGAGAGCAGATCGAACATCCTCGAACGAAAGAGTTTCCTTGCCAGTCATAAAAGACTCAACAAAATTTTCGTAAGATTCAAACAGAGACACAAGCAAAATTAAAGCAGCATCCTCGTCTTCTACTTTAACTTCAACATTACGCAAATCTAGCAAAATTTTATTCAAATTTTTCAGACGATCCCGAAGGGACGTACCTTCCTGCATGCGTAACCGAAACAAACGTTGCTTCAAGATCAACTTGTTGGTTAGAGACTTCGTCATAGACTCTCCAACTTCATTCAAAGAACAGCAGCCGTCTCCTGATCCGCAACTTCGATGATAACATCGTCAGACAGGCTCAATATGATGGTCGAGTGAGCCTTTTCGTCTAAGGTTGTCCACTCCTTATCATCCTCCGTAGTCTTCTTTGTTTTGAGCGGCTCCCACAAACCTTGCTGCTTCAGCAGAGATCGCATCTTGATCTGCCATAAACCAAAACTATTTCTCCCGGTAATTTGTCAACCTTCACGTTCAGAGCAGACATCTCGATTTACCAGACAAAATCCTCGCAACGGAATTCAAAACCCTAGTTCGAAAACCAAGGCTCTAGATAGCTGGGAACTAACACCTTATGCATATGATCATATGCATCCTTGAAAACTGAATTTCTTTCCTCCGCTACCATTCCAATACTCTAGTGTTTTCTCAGCTTTTGACAAGAGATTGGCAACTTTGAGGATCAAGAGAGGAAGGCCTTCACATTTGTTAGAAATTTCTTGCCAACTTCCTTTAGTTGAGGAGAACATGACTCACCAACAAACACCTTGTGACGAAGGAGATCCCAACTTTCTTGTTTATTTAGTAAGCGCACTATGTAAAACTTATCATCTGGCCCAAATGATGTACCTAGCACAGGTTGCCCGGTGGTCACAAAGATTTTAGCTCTAATGTTTGGAAATAAAGTTTTTAAGTGGTACAAGGGCTCTGGCTTCCACATATCATCTAACACAATGAAGCATCTCTTGTATGATAATTCCATCTCCTTACACAAATCTGCAGCTAAATTTGCATCATATTTGACATGTTCTCTATCGATGTTGGGATATATTTGAGCTAGGATATCTATCAAGATTTGTTCTGGATTATATTTGGGGCCAAGAGCTACCCATACCCGGTGGTCATAGTAATTCGATACTGAGTAATCTTCATAAAGATTCTTGAGAATAGTAGTTTTTCCAATACCTGCCATTCCACAGATGACCATGATATTTGATATTGGAAAATATGTTTGGGGAAAAAGATACTCCTTGTCGATTTTAACCAAAGTAGGAAAGTTAAAGAAAGATGACACCGTATGCTTTTCGTTGTCTGTATGCGCAGATGATTCTTCTTTTATTTTACAAACCTGGCAGGAAAAAAGAACAATGTACAAGACTCATTACTCTTTGGCTACAACTTAAAATTAAGGACTCTGGTGTGCTTTTTAACCCAACTAAGGTATGTATAGAAAGAGCATCAGGCATCATTCTGTAGCTAGCTAAAGAAGCAATATTGTTTTCAGTGACTTGTGAAATCGATCAATCCAAGTCTTCTTTTAGAATAATCAACGAGAAGTTTATATAGTACAGTATATAAAAAGTTTGATCTAAATGTAACAGATCTAAATGTTGAATCATCAATCATAGAACACCACTCGCATTATCATAACCATGGAAGGAATTAGTCACCATAAATTGAAAAAATGTGAGACAACATATGTAAAATGAAAATATGAGAGATGAGATGGTGTATGCATGAAAGTACCTCGAAGACCTCATCATGGACGTCGAATATGGAGTGTTGTTCATCTGCCGCTAGCTTGTTCCAAATCTCTGGAGTCTTGTCAGCTTTGTTGAGGAAGAGGAAAACTCTAGCCACCGCAATTCGACTTCCTCCACAATTCTCAACAATCTTCTTCCCAGCTTTCTCCATTTCTGGATCGATTTCCTTCTGCCACCCAAACATCAACATTCGAAGGTAATCCCAAATGTAGTCATCCCTCAGAATCGACCTTTCTTTAATACTAAAACTTTTTTGCAAATTGGGCTACTTCGATGAGCCCTGTGGTCAGCACGATTAGGCTCCCATTGTCTTGCTCTGGAAATGACTTCTTCAGTTCATCCCAAGCCTCTACGTCGTCTACATCATCCAATACAACCATGTATCTCCGACCCTTCAACCTCGCATACAGATCCTTCCCCAATTTCTCCATATCATGATGACCAATTCGGGCTTGATCATCTACCTGGGCGATGATATTTGTGAGAATTTCTGTGATTTGGTAGTTTCTGCCTACGGTCACCCACGCGCCACAGTCAAAGGGCTCTTCTTTTGCGACGAAAATGTGTCGAAAAGTGTTTTTGCGATCATGCTTCTGAGAGAGCCTATCTTTCCGACGTAGGAGTAAACCCCAAAACCATAGGGCCTCATTGGTTTGAGCAGGTCTTCTTTCATTTCGGCTAATTCATTTGATAATCCTACCATTTCAAAACCGACATCGTTGGTTGGTGAAACGGCTGCATCATCATCTTCGTCAACGTCGAGTGATGACAGAGTGAAATCCGTCTTTATTTTGTTCGTGGTTCCGATCAAGGAATGTATCTCTCGCCTCGATTCGAGAAACTGATTTGAATCGATGGCATCTTCTGCTTTTTGTACGGCTTCTCTGATTTCGGCATCCAAAGCGTTCCATCTATTGCTGTTGTCGTGGTAGAATTCGTTGAGAAATTCTTGCAAGGATGTGATCACTGTGGATGCAAATTCAAGGAATTCTCGACTTGAGGAGGGAATGGGAGTGTGAGAAGAGTTAAGAAGGCGATGTATCGTTTGCTTCAGAGAAATCACAGCTGCATATGCCATCTCTCTTTTGCTAACTTAATGAGTTTGAAAAAATACTACCTACACTATACTAATGCATAATATATGGCACACAAGGAAAGGAAGTGATAGAGAAGTTACGTTTTTAGATTTCCAAAATTTATTAATATTAGTATTGTGATTTCGCCACTACTAGTTATAGTAATAAATTAACAACGAAAGTCTAATTTTTTAGCACTAGCATGTGATTGCCTGACTGTATTTGAAATGATTCTCAATATTAAAAATGAAGTAGTACCAATATTTAAAATACTCCATGAAACAACGAGCGTGTTACGGAGAAACTTTGAGTAATTGATTCGTATCAACTATGCCAAATTTCCAAGGAAAACATTTAAATAAAAACTTGGTCTTCACTCTTCAGTATTCTTAATATTGATCCGGTTGAAAATGTCAAACAATTTAGTAAGTACATAGCTCGTATTTTTAAACTATTGGTATCTAGTGGAGTACTATCATAATTTTGATAAACTACTGCCTTCAAATTCTTCAACTATAGACCTATCATTACTATCTACTATGCTTAATCATTGGATTTTTATAATGTTTATCATAAAGTACTAAACGCTAAAAGCCCAACAACATAACCACGAGGAACAGAGATAATGACCTTAAAATAAAACTTGGCAATATTGCAACCACCCTATATTCATAGGACTGATACTGCAGTTTTCCATAAATTGTGGAGTACAAAAAAAACACAGTTGGTTTTTCTCTTCTTTAGTTGGTTTAAACTAATACTGAGGCTTAGTTCTGAAGCAACTCACAGTCATTATTTAAAGTTATCCCATGAGTCTGCATGCGCCTTGTTTCTTGTAAGTTCCCTGTTTTCATTTCCTCTGCCCTCTGCCCAATGCATAACATCAAAATTACATTCATCAACTTCAACCAATTTCATAGAGGTACAGTAAATGTGTTTTTTAGGGATCTGGGGAAGTGAGTTTCTAGCAAAAAATATAGATCAACATCTCCAAAAGAATATAATAAATCAAGTAGGGGCATGTAGAGGAAACATTAGATATATATATATATATATGTATGTATCACTATCAACAAAAACACATAATAGGAACTGTTTATGATACTATTGAAAATAGAAATTTGAATTTAAGAGACTAACCTTTGTAAGCACGTTGTCAGTCATAAGTCGAGATCCTCATCATCCCATGAAGAATGGACATCAATCGTTAGCTTTTCTATTCTATTCTCCCTATCATTTTCTTTCATTTTTTCTGCCCATGCCACAACTGAAAGGCTGCAGTCAGCTACTTGAAGCATCCGCAGACCGTAAGGCAAATAAGGAGGGAGCTCTTCTATGTTATAGCAATGTTTAATTCTAAGATACTTAAGAGAAACGAAGCTGGCATTTCTTGTTCGCAACAGCACTAGATCAGTATCTTCGAGGGAGAGAAGCTTAAGCTCGTTGAAACTGGCATAATCTGTTTCCCATAGTGGTCCTTGAAAGGCATAGCAACGTAATTTGAGCACCTCAAGATTGGGTAGTCTGCCAATTATGCCCATGTAACTCCATGGATATCCTAGCCCACTCAAACTCAACTTCTTAAGAGACACTGGAAACATGGAATGAGGAGCAGGTGGAGTGATAGTATCCTGACTTAGGTCAGGATTCACAACCACACAAGTAAATGATTCCAGTTTGCCTAGACTGGATATGTTATTCAAGTGATGGAAGGACTTTCCATCATCTCCCAGCTCGAGCTGGATCCGGACTCCTAACCTCTTTATATTTGGAACGCCTCTTAGGACCTCCTTAGTGCAACTATTAATGTTCACATCTAATAGTGTTGAGAGGTTGGCTAAAACCTCATCACTACTAGGGTTAGGTAGGTTGCACCCTTCAACCCGAAGATATCTCAATTCTTTCATACCCCAAATTTCCATGGGCAAGATTGAAGAATCTTCAAGTGACTTGGTGCTCAAATGCCTTGTTACAAGCAACTTCTCTAGGTTGCGGAGTTGGGATATAGCAGCAGGAATCCTCCCGTCACAAGTGAGGGTGAGGTACCTTAGATGAATGAGTTCCACAGCTTCAATTGGGAACTCATATAAACGGATTGACATAGCATCCACTATCCTCAGCAACCTCGACCTAAAAGGTATTGGTACTGGATACTGATGGTATGGGCCAGTGCATAAGAGAGAACGTGTGTATAGCATTGAGTTATGCTCATGTTTGATGCCTAACAAAATGTTATTACGAATGCACACTCTCCTTTGCTCCACCTTTAAACCTTGTACAGTATAAGCATTGAAAAACATGCTCTTCTCAGCTTCACTGCTACACATATGCCAAAACACAGAATGAAGTCTACATGTCTTACTAGAGTCGGGATCGGAGTCCATCCATTGGACCATAACTAGACTTCGATTAACAATCTGCATCAAACATTTTCGAGCATAATCTTGTAAAGTTTGACAAGGATCTGGCTCAAGAAATCCCTCTGCAACCCACAAATCAATGAGCTTTGACACTGGGACCTCATCGTTGCGTGAGAAAAGTCCCATATACAGAAAACATGCTTTCAGATGTTGTGGTAAGTACTGATAGCTGGGAACTAACACCTTATGCATATGATCATATGCATCCTTGAACACTGAATTTCTTTCCTCTGCTACCATTCTCCAATACTCTAGCTTTTTCTCAGCTTTTGACAAGAGATTGGCAACTGTGAGGATCAAGAGAGGAAGACCTTCACATTTGTTAGAAATTTTCTTGCCAACTTCCTCTAGTCGAGGAGGACATGACACACCAACAAACAACTTGTGACAAAGAAGATCCCAACTTTCTTGTTTATTGAGTAAGCGCACTATGTAATACCCATCATCTGGCCCAAACCCTAGACCAATCACAGGTTGCTGGGTTGTCACAAAGATTTTAGCTCTAATGTTTGGAAATAAAGTTTTTAAGTGGTATAAGGGCTCTGGCTTCCACATATCATCTAACACAATGAAGCATCTCTTGTATGATAATTCCATTTCCATACACAAATCTGCAGCTAATTTTGCATCATTTTTGACATGTTCTCTCTCGATGTGGGGATATATCTGAGCTAGAATATCGATCAAGATTTCCTCTGGCTTATATCTTGGGCCGAGAGCCACCCACACCCGGTGGTCATAGTGATGCGAAACTGAGGAATCTTCGAAAACATTCTTAACAAGAGTAGTCTTTCCAATACCTGCCATCCCACAGATCAACGTGATATTTGATTTTGGAAAGTATTTTCGGGGAAAAAGATACTGCTTGTTTAGTTTAATACAAGAAGACATGTCAAATAAAGAGTTGATCGTATTCTTTTCGTCGGCTGTATGCACAGATGAATCTTCTTTTATTTTACAAACCTGGTAGGAAAAAAGGACAAAATGCAAGACTCGTTACTCTTTGGCTACATCTTAAAATTTAGGATTCTGGTGTGCTTTTTAACCCAACTTTTTTTTTGCATAAAACAGCACTAAGGTATGTATAGAAAGAGCATCAGACATCAGACATCATTTTGTATCTTAAAACAGCACTATGGTATGAAATCGATCAATCTAGGCGTTCTTATAGATGAATCAGTGAGAATTTTATATGTGAGATGAGATGGTGTATGAATGAAAAAAGTACCTCGGAGAGTTCATCGTGGGCGACGAATATGGAGTGTTGTTCATCCGCAGCTAGCTTGTTCCAGCTTTCCTGATGTGGAGTCATGTCGACTTTGTAGAGGAAGAGGATAATTCTAGCAAGCGCAATTCGACTTCCTCTACAATTCTCAGCAATCTTCTTCCCTGCTTTCTCCATTTCTGGATCGATCTCCTTCTCGCACCCAAACATCAACACTCGAAGATAATCCCAAATGAACTCACCGCTTAGTCTCCCCATTTCGTGAATATAAAAACTATTTGCAAATTGGGCAACTTCGATGAGCCCTGTGGTCAGCAAGATTAGGCTGCCGTTGTGTTGCTCTGGAAATGAGTTTTTCAACTCATCCCAAACCTCAACGTCGTCAACATCATCCAACACAATCATGTATCTCCGACCCTTCAACCTCGCATACAAATCATTCCTCAATTTCTCCATATCACGATGATCAAATCGCGCTTGATCATCTACTTGGGCGATGATATTTGTGAGAATTTCAGTGATTTGGTAGTTTCTGCCTAGGGTCACCCACGCGCCACAATCGAAGGGCACTTCTTTTGCGACGAATATATCGTCGAAAAGGTGTTTTGCGACCATGCTTCTGAGAGAGCCTATCTCTCCGACGTAGGAGTAAACCCCGAAATCATAGGGCCTCAGTGGTTTGAGCAGGTCTTCTTTCATTTCGGCTAATTCGTTTGATAATCCTACCATTTCAAAACCGACATCGTTGGTTGGTGAAACAGCTGCATCATCATCATCTTCGTCAACGTCGAGTGATGACGGAGTGAAATCCTTCTTTATCTTCGTCGTGGTTTGGCTCAAGGAATGTATCTCTCGCCTCGATTCGATAAACTGACTGGATTCGATAGCATCTTCTGCTTTTTGTACGGCTTCTCTGATTTCGGCATCCAAAGCGTTCCATATCTTGCTGTTGTCGTGGTAGAATTCTTTGAGAAATTCTTGCAAACATGTGATCTCTGTGGATGCAAACTCAAGGATTTCTCGACTCGAAGAGGGAATGGGAGTGTGAGAAGAGTTAAGAAGGCGATGTATAGTTTGCTTCAGAGAAATCACAGCTGCATATGCCATCTCTCTCTTACTAGCTAGATGAGTTTGAAAAATTTTGCCTATACTATACTGGCGCCCAAGCGCGTAAGAATAAAACAACGAGCGTGTTACGGAGAACTGTGGCCTTAGTGTCAACTTTGAGCAATTGATTGCCAAATTTCTGTGGAAAACTGTATCTTCAAATGTCAAACAATTTAGAGCATACACACACCTAGCCACCGGCAATTGGTATTGCGTTAGGCTAACGCGACGGACGAGCGGGCGACGATTGAGAGGTCGGGCGCGGACTAGCACGTTTAGCCGATCGCTAGTCTACTACTATGTGGACGAGCGATCAGCTAGCTGATTTTTTTATTTTTTCATTTTTCTTTTAATTTTTCCTACAATATCCTATTGCCATTGTTTTTTTTTGTGTGTGTGTGTGTGTGTTTTTTTTTTCAATTCATTTTGTTATTGTTGTTGTTTTTTGTGTTTTTTTTTTCTTGGAAGGGCTGGGGTATTGGCTAGGCTGTTGTTTGGTTAATCTATTGCTAGGTTGTGGGAAAGGCATGATGATGTGGCAGGAGGAGTTTTAGCTAGACTATTGCTAGCCGATGACTATTGTGGATGCTCTTAGTAAGTACTTCGTATTTTTAAACTTTTGGTATCTAGTGGAGTACTATTTGATAAACTACTGCCTTCAAATTCTTCAACTATAGAAACCTATCATTACTATTTACTATACTTAATCTATGGAACTTAAAAATAATATAACAAACTAATGTAGGAGTGTATATTTGTATTCGATGTTAAATTAATTTTAAAAATCAAATTCCAGTCATTCATTTTTTAATCTAGTGGATAAAATCAATCAAGCAAATATACTTCATATTTAGATCGTTTTACTTCATTTTATACGAACTTCATTATTTGATCGTTTTACTTCATTTCAAGATCTTAAAATGAATAATGTGATGCCGAAGATTAAAAATGTTGGATGTATATTAGTTTTAAAATAATGTGATAAATAGATGGTAGATGAAGGAATTACGTGAACCCGACTCAAAATGACTATTTCCTTTAGATATAAATAAGATATAAAGAACAATTATTGTTGTATTCATATTTCATATTGTTGCCATAATCTCATTAAGATCCACATAATTACGAAACTGGAAAACTATTGACTAAACAGTTTCTTCTCATTACTGTGCTTCGTCGGGTAATAAGGGCCTATATAATTGAATTTCTCAAACTTTCAAGCCCATTTTCATTTCAAATAGTCCATTGAAGTTTGACTCAATCCATTACTATCTTACTCCTTATTTTCCATATTTTCCATTCGCTTAGCCTATTTCACAACCAAATACGTATATGTATTCTACATTTTCCATTCGCTTAGCCTATTGTTTAAGACGTGTTAGCTTAGGTTTCGCCAACAACAACTAATCAACGATTCAACTCGTTATTTGCTCACTATTTAAATAACCGTTTAATCACGTTTCACCACTGCATGATTCACTTTTTAGCATTCCATTCACGTCTACAAATTTATTCTTGCAGTATTAGTTTGAAACGTGTTTATTAAGTTCAAATTGAATACTGATTTAACACACATTTACAGTATAATTTGAGTATCGCATTGATTATTAACATGGGTCCAATTTGAAAAGAAAAAGCACTTGACCATTTTCAACTCCATAAAGCAGATCATATGATGTTCAATCAGTGGTGCCAGATTTAGAAATAAACAATTAAAAAATATAAACGAAAAGAAAAGGCAAAACTGCAAAACACCACAGAAAAAGCAAGAAAAAGAAAGTCACTACTCAATAAACAAGCAAACTGTCACTAAACTACACCAAATTACACCACCGCTCTACCGCCGAGAATCTACAAATCCCCGCCGCAACCGACGGCGACGAATCCAAATCCTCCACCACCTGCGCCGGCGGCAGAACCATCCCATCCGCAAACAAAGCCCGCCCGTTCCTCGGCTGCATCTCCTGAACCATCCCTTCCTCAAGCTCCACCGCGCCGCCGCCGCCGCCGTCACCGAACCTCCTCTCCACCTCCAAATAATCTCCGAGAGAGGCCCTTCTGGAGTCGCATTCGTCCCTGCAGAGGCGCCACCACCGCCGCCTCTGTCGGGCCGCGGCGGCCCGGCTGTTCTTGCTCCTCCGGGCGCCGCCGACGCCGCCGGAGCCGGAGATCTCCTGCTGGCGGTGCTGGGAGGTGGCCCGGAACGTTATGGCTTGGACGGTGACGCCCATGAGGGTTCCTAGCGTGGTGCTTCTGTCATGGAAGAATGAGCCTGTTGACTGTCACACACAATTATCAATTCCATCAATTCTTTATGTAAAAGTTCACAAAAAAATGTTGTGAATTGTAGTACCTCAGTGTCGAGATCAGAAGAGGAGAGGGACGAATTAGTGGGAGATGAAGGCTGTGGCGCAACATGATTTGCTGGATTCAACATCACAATGTGTGTGATGTGTTTGTGTGTGAGAGAGAGAGGGGGGGGAAGGAGGAAAGTGAAGATATGTTTTTCTTTGGGGGATGGGAAAAGTGTCAAATTTGATTAGGACTACAAGTGTGTGAATGAAATTTAATGTTGGAAGACTTTATTCTTTTTGAGGTAAGCTGAAGATGGAGATGGTTTGTAATTGTACATTGGAGGACTAGGAGGGGGGAATCCAATATTTGTAGCCCAAGAGAAAGAAAATAAAAGAAATGAGTTGGTGCAAGAATCATATGATGTGTTTCCTGGTGGTGCTGCAGAATTATATTACATGGTCCATAATCGAGGCCTTTGCACTGCACACTTTTCAATCAAAGCACCGGCAATACCGTTTTTCACTACCAATTTCATTATTATAATTATGTGGAGTTTATTTAATATATCCACATTTTCAATACAAAAAATAACAAACTCTTTTGTAAAATCACAGCGAACTTTGGCCTGAATAATCTCCCGACCATTTTATAAAAGTAGTAATACTTTGAAAGAATTAAAGTGATTGTAGGTTAATGTTAGAGCATCTCCAATGCCGGCTAACCAACCGGCTAGCCGAACCATTGGAGTAGGCCAGCGGGAAATCGGCCAAAATTTCGGCGTGGGCTAGCCGATGGCGTGGCGCTGGCTGATGCGCTGGCCGCCATTGTGGCGTGCCGATTGGCCAGCGCTATTTTTTAATTTTTTTTTAAATTTTTTTTAATTTTTGAAAAACTATATAAACGCGATTTTCTCTATCTCTAAATTTCTGTACAAGACACCCCGTTCGGCTAGCGGCAAACTATAATGATTCAAGGCACACTAACATTTTTTAATGTATTTTTTTAATAAATTAGTGAGGAGTAGAGTGGAGCGGTGGCTCGTGTGTGAAAGCCCGGATTTTTTTTATTATGTACGGAGTAATTTTTTTTATTTTAAGTTAATGTATTTTTTTTATTTAAATAAAATTAATGAATTTTCCCGTATATGTCTCGTAAATTTAATTCGGTAATTTAATCGTAATTTTAATTCCGTAAATGTAGTATATTTTGAATTATTTTTATTGCGGCTGGCCTATGGCTAGCCTATGGCTGGCCTAAATCTGATGTGGCAGGTGGATTTTTTAGTGCTGCTGACGTGGCAAGGAGAGAGAGTGGCTGACCTATGGCTGGCCTATTTGCATTGGAGATGCTCTTATAATGGATAAAAAAATTGATAAAAATGTGAACATGTAATTGAAAATGATAATTATTTTTAATAAAATTAATTTATCTTATAAAATAATATTGGCCTGGCAAATTAAGACTTCGGCTTTTAAGGTATATTTCATACTTCCTACATCAATGTTTTAAAAATCAGGCAATTAGGCTAGTTATGCTTGTACAATAAAATCACTAACTTGTGAACCGTTTTTTGAATTAATATAACCTGGTGATTCAATCATAAACCATTGATCGATTGTTTCTTCCAATTATTTATTGACACTTTGTAAGCAGAGACAATTCTATTTTAAAATCAGTAACAAATTCATGGTTCACGGCTTGAAACCGAATTGTCTCCGCTCAAACTATTCTCCATGACCGTCCAATGCATGAAATATATTAGGCATATTAACGCCTAACATCATGAATTTTATTGTAGCCGGATTTTGTCATTGTTGTGAAAAATTCAACAACTCTTTAAATTCATGATATTATATATCAAATTAAAGTTAGTCAAAAAAAATAAATTTTGGGAAAGGTTCATGTTATTTGGCGCCTATATCCCAAAATATTTTATGCCGTAGAATTCGAAATTATTGCATTCGTTTGCAAGTGCTTCGGCATTGAATCTTGCTGGCATCGACAGAAACTTAAGTTGCAGAAAACATAATTCCACAAAGAAAAAAAATACCTTTTAGCTCATTTTAACGTATATGCCTGTATTAAACAAATTTGTAATTACGTGTTAACCAAATGAACCAAAATTCGAAAAAGGCAAAAATAGTAATGGCATTTCGCCCAATTTATAATATTGACACGTGTAAGACAGAACAGGAGAGGGAGTTCAGAAAATCGTTTTCTTAAGAAACGGTCATGACAAATCATGAATATCATTGACTGAATTTGCGGACTTTCCTATATAACCGATGCATTAAATCTTGTTATTCCATTTTCAAATTATTTTATATGAGTATTTTTATTTAGTCTTTATTAATTATCACATCCCACGTCACGGATCACACTGCTGGATCTGACTGCAAAACTCTAAATTTTCTGCAGCAAAAACAACACAAACAAAAAAGAAGAATTTTAGCAGCACTCTAATGGCGGAGGCCAAGCTTTTTGAACTTAACAATGGCACTATGCGTGTAATCGTCTCCAATTATGGATGCACCATCACCTCAGTCTTTGTACCAGACAAACATGGTACTATCTTCTTTCACTTCGAATAAAAATCTAATCTTTTTTGCTTTTCAAGTATTTCTGCATTGATGATTTGGTTTTGGATTTCTGAAGGTAAATTGGCTGATGTCGTTCTTGGATTCGACACAATTGAGCCATATCAGGTAACTCAATTTTATACTACTACAAGTTATATTGTTCAAATTCGATTAATTTTAACTATTGTCAAGATTCTGTCTCTGCTTATGGATTTTCGAATGCTTGCATGCTATATTGCTATCATAGATTTGAAGAAACCTATTATTGTTATGTGGTTGAGAATCTATGATTGATTAATCTCTAATTATAGTTTATCAATCCCAATTAGAATTTACTACTAATACAATTATGATGTGTTCATTATCCCAATTAGAATTTACTAATCACAATTGAGATATGTTCATTACATTGTGTGGCTCTTCTTGTTATTTTCTGGTTAAGTGCAGAAAGGTGCTGCTCCATACTTTGGGTGCATTGTGGGTCGGGTGGCGAATAGGATCAGAGATGGGAAGTTTACACTGAATGGAGTTGAGCACTCATTGCCTATTAACAAGCCACCCAACAGTCTCCATGGTATCTATCCTTGTCGTTGATTTATTTTTCACTTCTTCACATACAGATGTCCTCCTTGCATATTGTTTACCGAGCCTTTTTAGCAATTCGAAATTTGATGTTGTATCATTTTGATTCTATGTGTTATTCGTATAAGTTTGAGAAGTGAGAAGAGTTTTAGTGTTAAAGATGAAGGTTCTGTTGGGAACTCAAAGTTGTACTGGAACACAATTTGTATGCACCTCAGTGTGCATGACTGGTGAAGTTTGTTTTGTGGCAACAATAATAAAGAAACCACAGTTAACATAATTTAGTCTCGATTAAGAACTAATGATAAGAAGAGTACAAATATAAGGAGTAAACGTCCGGTTTGTATGCCATTGTTCACTTCTCTAAGACTTTTCTTTGATTTAGTTTGTAGCTTGCAAATTCTTGTCTTTCACAAAATCACAGGAATTGCTGTTACGTACCATTTTAAAGAGGACGTGACCATGTATTTTGCTAAAGTCATTCCTCACTATGAATTTCCTATATGAGTTAATGTTCTATAGCATGTTTTTTGTTGTTGTTGATTGGCATGTACCGTTTGCAGAATCACCTTATTATTATGCTTCTCTGTTTGCCAACGATCAATAAAATTGCACGAATTCTCGTCCCATGCTCTGGCAGGTGGTTCGGGTTCCTCAGTGCAGGACTCTTATGCCATTTGTACAATGAATATGATAATCTTTGTGGTGCTCCTTTGTAATGTTTCATAATTATATGGATTGTAAATGAAAATACGGAGTTTAGAACCTATAAGATGTTATCCAAACAAACCTAAGACTAGAAAGTAGAAACCCCATTCCTTTCCCTCCTTAATATGGGCGTTTTTGTAGTTGTATTTATACTGGTTAAACAGAATTTGTAAATTAGTTACTATAGAACTTGGCTCTCCTTTAGTCCAACTAGCTATTTCAAAAAAAAAATTGTGTTCTTTTTTTCGTGATACTGCTTCTGAATCATATTCCTTGAAGGTGGGAACAAGGGATATGACAAGGTCATCTGGGATGTTGCTGAATATAAACAGGGTGATACTCCATCAATCACCTTTAAGTATCGCAGCCACGACGGGGAAGAAGGTAACGAACGCATTACAGTCGACTACGCTAAACCCCTTCACCATATATTCACTTATTTTATCATCTATGATGCAGGCTATCCTGGTGATGTTTCTTTCACCGCGACTTATACTCTGACATCCAAGACCACGATGAGGCTTGACATGGAAGGTGTGCCAGAGAATAAGGCAACACCAATCAGCTTAGCACAACACACCTACTGGAATCTAGCCGGTCACGAATCTGGAACAGTTCTAGATCACACTATTCAGATATGGGCGGATCACATCACTCCCGTCGATCAGTACACCGTTCCAACCGGTGAGATCATGCCTGTCAAAGGCACACCTTTCGACTTCACAACTGCAAACAAGATTGGCAGCCGTATCACCGAGGTTGGTCTAGGCTACGACCACAACTATGTTATCGACTGCGGGGAGGAGAAATCGGGCTTGAAGCACGCTGCAAAGCTGAAGGATCCTGCTAGCTCAAGGACTCTTGATCTGTGGACCAATGCTCCTGGTATGCAGTTTTACACTGCAAATTATGTGAACGGCGTTGTTGGTAAAGGTGGTGCTGTGTATGGAAAGCAGTCGGCTGCGTGTTTGGAGACGCAGGGATTTCCGAACGCCATCAACCAGCCGAACTTCCCTTCCGTTGTCGTCCAACCGGGAGAGAAGTACAATCACAGTATGCTGTTTGAATTCTCAACCGAGTAGGGTAAGCCACGTCTGTTCAAGTGTATCTATACAATATCATTATCAGAGTTATGCTAAAAATACTTGAATAAGTACATCAGTACACATGGCTTCTACTTTTTCATTGGGATTTGAGTGATCAAATTTGACATTTTTCAACTGCAGATTTTGCTTAGCTTAATTATATTTTCGTAACTTTTAAATTTTTATACGGCAAGCCTAATTTAGAGGATCTGAAGTTATCATTTTCATGTTTCAATATTTCTATATTAAATTTAGTAAAAATTATTACAGTATACTAGTAAATATTGTTAGCTAATTTAAATTGGCAAAAGTAGATATGGTGTTTGAGATTCATGTGACTAGGAGAAATTAAATTTGATAATAAGCACTTAGCTTATTTAGGCCAAAAAAATCTATACTTTTTACACTATAATTGCCAGAAAAATCACAACTTTCATTTTCATTCGACTTTAGACAAATTTTAAAACGATGACACCACAACATTTCAGTAATCTTTTGCAGATCAAACCATTGTGTCGTAGTTTCGACGTTTTAATCAGAAGACGTACTAATTTATACAAAATCAATACTAGTCACATCTTCCATCAACCATCCTAAAATATAGTAACAGTGTTGAACAACTTCGACCTCCTATGTTGCCCGTTGACAGCTACTCTTGCTCAACACATTTGAAGAAGCCATGTCCCCGAAAATTCGACAGGTCCAATCTTTTCACAAAAAACGAGTAGGTATTGATCAGAAATAGAAGAAACAGTACACTTAGTTCAAGGGACTGCTTCTGAGTTCACCGTGGTGGGGTGATACGGAGAACAATAAAGTTACCTTGTTAAACCAATCTCAAGCTGTGCGAACCAACTCTAATGGCACGCTTTCAGTGGCCATCTAAATTTAAACAAAGGAAAACGGAAACACATTAGGAGCGGAAAAGATGAACATTCTGATAAAGAAAACAAAACATGGAGTTGTAGCAGTTATACTAAACAATTAGGTGCGTACCCATGGTTTAATAGATACTGGATCAGCTTTTGTGGGCTTCTTATATAGATCTGATTTGAAAGTTATCACAATGCTCAGCTTGAACTCTATTGAGAATGGACTGCAAAGAGGAATTCCGTTAGTAACTACAATAGTCAGTTGCCATATTTGTTCATGGCTTGGTAGGTAAATGGGATGCAAATATGCTTAATTCTATTCAAGCTAAAGATTAACTGATAACTGCTGGATGGAGGGAGTACAAATAAAGAGAGACCTATGGCGCGGAATCCAGGATATCGCCTGTTATTCTGGATTTTACATGAGCAAGCACCTAGAACTTATTGAAACTAGTTGATACCAACATATATTAAGCCAATAGTGCACTGCAGAATTCAACCACTTGGTCCACTCATCAGACAATGAAATATAAAGGAGATACATATATATATAATCAGACAACTACGGAGACGCATAAACAAACATATCTTTCATATCATAAGTAAAATGGTGTTCCTTAAAGTTCATACTTTTATGAATTGAGAAACCCTCCTGAACCCTGATTGGTCTTGTCAGCATAAGGATGTTAAATGATGACCGGTTTTCAGATTTTATAATGCATAACAGCTCCGATTGCTCTAAAGCATGGGATTGAGCATGAATAAGGCAACAGTAGCAAATAAAAACCATGTACTACATCTTACACTCTTCTCAAGATTCCATTTGTTAAGATATACTAATAAGTAAAGAATAATATAAATTTACGATTTACATTGTTTGTGCTTCTCTATACTGACAGTCAACAGCATATGATTAGCACGCTTGCATTCGCAATGAGAAATCAAACATCAACGGTAAGGAAATTACTGCATTTAAATACTCACCCAGCCAAAATGCTCGGACATGTTAAAAGACGAGGAAGGATGATGTAAATGGGCAAATTCATGCCACGACAAACATCACCATCTGCTATCTAACAAGAGAAAAAATCCTTAATAAGGCACGTCAACAAATAAGTAAATCAATTGAAGGGAATGGCGGAATGCCTGAGTTTCTTGTATCACAGATGATTCTGTTGCTATCCTTTCTCCAATCAAAATTGACTCCACTCTAAGCAAGTGAATGTCAATGGATTGTATAGGAACAGCAGAAGCTTCAACAGTTAGCTCTCCATTAATAGGATCTGATAAAGAACATTGTGTACATATTCGCCCAGTAATCCGGAAACCGCCTATTTAGATTAGTAAATGTGAATAAGAGTTACAAATACGTTAACTTCTGACAAAACCGAGATGCAAATATTGCTCAGTGGCATCTTAAAGAAACAATATAATGCTTCAATGCAGTTTTACCTAACGAAAAAAAGATAAGAAGGTGAAAGTGGAATCCCTAGATCGATATTAGATTTCAATATTGACATAGAGAGCTATGTTTCAGTAGAAAGTCTCACTTAATTGAGTTTTATTCACAAGAGTTAGTTCAAAATCCCTTTCCAATTTTTTTTCAAATTTTCCATTCATATTTATATCTGACTCAGCAAAAGAAGTTATAGTTAGCAAAGTAGTAACTTTTACTACTTTCATAGATTAAACTGAGGACACTAGAAATCAGAAGCTTGTCAAGAAACAGTAAATGACAGGTGAAAAAAAGTTACATGCATCAACCAAGCTAAGTATATGAACATCTGAAGTAAGGTTAAAATCTTCGGACGAGGCCATTCATCCAAAAATAGAGTTAGCAAAAGGATGGAAAACTATACATGAATGGTATATTCAAGCACCTGCGCGTGACGTAGAAAATAAATTGAAGTGGAGATAAAGACGGAACCTGATTTCAATTCAGAAATTAATGTGTGCCTTTGGGTGTCCTGAGTAATATAGAAGATGACCATTTCAGGGGGAATTGGATTCTGTGGAAGATTGTCTGAGACAGGGAATTAAAAAAACAAATCAACAACTTCACATACGGGCTAGTGTAGGTTAAAAACACATAAGCACTGGGATAAACATGAACCTTTATCACTCTCAACAATGTATTCTATTGTGGCTGACAAAGGCTTGTGTAAGTATCCTCTCGCTATCTCAACAGTTGCCAGATACTGCAATGACATTTGTTACACATATGCATGTGAATATCTTTTTACCATCAAAAGAAACAAACTAAACAAATTAGGCATGCAGTAAAAAGTAATCACATAAAAAGATTCAGTATTATTACCTGGATGCTGATATTGCCTCCATGAAAGGTTTCATAAAACTTCCCAAGATTCTTCTCTTTAGGATCTTTCAAGATCACAGAAAATGGTATCTAGAAAGATGAAAACAAAATTAAATATTTAACAAATGAACATCACACTTTTATTTGAGAGAATTAACAAAATCATTATCAAGAACATGTTGGGAGCGTAATCCTCTAAAAGTGCACATTGTACTTGTACGAAATTAACTACAAAACGGTAATTTACAGTAGAATTTCATTAAAAAATACTCCCACCTTCCACGATAATTGAGGTCTTTATGCCATTTTCAAGAAAATTCTACAGGCTTTTACACTCATGGAGCAGTAGCACAGGTAGAAGTGGTTCACCATGTATACATTCAGATAGAGCTTTCAAAATTATGCAAGACCACATGTGATGTGATACACCCCTCATCATACCTCAGTCGTACCTGATCCTATCTTTCCAGATGATCGGACATCAACAACCTTCTTCCTGCTCAGGCATGATGAATTCAATAATTAAAGCATAGCACTGGCAGAAAAGTACTAATATTAAGTGGTCAATTTAGTGAACGATACTTCTCATGACCGAAACGAAGTTCCATTTCACAATCTATGAACCAAGAAGTCAATACAAATGTACAAACCATGTACCTCAAGGTTCAAAATTTAGGAGTAACTCAACAAGCAACTTTTACACCCAAGAGGAAGCTAATAAGTCCACGGAAACTACTGAAACTAAGTTTTAGCTAAATGAGATTGAGTTGAAAACATAAGAAGATGAGGCTTACATAATTGGAATTGGCTTGATAACACCGTACAGGGACTCAATAACTCCAGCTGATCCGCCACGGACCTAAAATTCATAATAATTTCTACTTAAATTCCTCAAAATTCTAACTAAAAGATTAGTTTAAAAGCAATAAGGTATTCTAAAATAAATTAAGGAGCTGAAATCGGTAGCATTAAGGAAAACATCGAAATAGGAAGAATTAAAATAAGAGAAAAATGAAAACCTGCAAATTGACAGTGCCATTAAGTGTGAGGCGAATAGATTGGTAGGAAATAGAAGAATTCAACGTCGTGATTATCGTTCCTTCAAGCAGTTCCTTCAGTTGAGAAACAAATTACCATAGATGAGTTGACAAATAGTTAATCCACACAAATATACACATTGGAGGGGGAGAAGGACTGACGCCGTGGCGATAGATGCGGTTGAATCGAGATAATTTGATCTCAACTGACATCACTCTCGCCGGAATATCCGATCCTCACACACCAACCGGCTACACACTTCCTCGTAGCACAGCTGCTTGTTAACAAATATGGTCAATACTTCAATTGTTCATTTTTTTTATATTCGATTAAATAATTCACTGATTAAATATTAATGTACAGTGCTTAATTTCTAAAATGTTTCAATAGTGTTTTGATTTTTTGATTTGCAGTAAAATCTAATAAGGCTTTTCTTTGCTTTTACGAAAAGTACTGTATTTTTTTCTTCTTTTTTGACAAATAAAAGTTTTATGTTTATGAATAAAAAATCCTAAGCTACGTTTTGCTATTTAAAATATTTTATTAGCTGTATTAGGGAAATCTGTATATACATTTTTAGAAAACGGCTTTTGAAGGGAAATCTGTAAATGAATCCTAACTCCTAAGTACTAATAATGGGCTTTTGAAGAAAAGTTATAAATTTGCTAAGTCCGTGAAAATTATGAAAATATAACTATAGAGTAGTGATATAGGGCAAGTACTCCTTAAAAATATAACTAGAGAATAAATTTCAACCACAAGATTAAGAAATGAAGGGCTGAAATTCAGCTTGGGATTTTGAAATTGATCCAGAAAATTACTTCACTAACAAGAATTGATTCACTATAAGTAGACGGGGTAAAATAGTCATTTAACAAGCAAAGCTGGGTAAAACATGAATTTCTCTCATTTAGATAATTTTTCTTCAGCTCGTCATCTCTTCCACTCAAATTCTCCATCGATTCTCCTCTTCCGCTCGAATTCTTCATCGATTCTCTACCGGTTCTCCTCTTCTGCTCGAATTCTCCACCAATTCTCACTCATAAACAGTGATTCTCTACCATCGTCGTCGCCTTCTTCACCGGGCCTAAAGTTCATTTGATTCACTCCGTCGTCGCTTCCATTGGTTGCTCATTCCATCGTCGTCTCCATCTGGTTGCCCATTTCGTCGTCGCCTTCGATTCAACATATCTAATGCCTTCAATTCATAAACGTAAGTTCGTCGACTTATTTATTCGAGGAACGATTCATTTAACCGATTTTCATTGCATTTCACTTTAACGATTGAGTCATATTATGCTTATAGTGATGTACTCAGTTAACAATAGAGTCGCATTATGCCTATTCATTTCAGTTTACAATGAACTAGAATGTAGAAATGTAAGTGTACTGTTTTGACATATGAGTAAAGTATATTAACTCAACATAGAATCATATTATGATTATAGTGATGTATACAATACTTATAGTGGACTATATTATTGTGCTTACAGTGATTGTACGGTTTTGGTCTTACACTCACTATTTTGGCCTTTGAGTGAAGTAAATTATGGTTATAGTGATGTACATGTTGTTTACTGTGATGTATATGCAATTTATCGTGAAGTATACGATGTTTATAGTGAAGCATTCCATGGTCAGAGTGAAGTGTTTTTGATACATGCTTCTAGTGCATTATTTTTTCATTTTAGTGAAGTAAAACGTGCTAAGAGTGAAGTATTTCATGCTTAGAGTGAAGTTTTTGTGATCCATGCTTATAGTGCACTATTTTATTATTTCAGTGAAATAAAATGTGCTTAGAGTGAAGTGTTTATGATGCATGCTTATAGTGCACTGTTTTTCATTTCAGTGAAGTAAAACATGCTTAGAGTGAAGTATTTCATGCTTAGAGTGAAGTTTTTGTATCCATGCTTATTGTGCACTATTTTATTATTTCAGTGAAGTAAAATGTGCTTAAAGTGAAGTATTCAATAGTTAGAGTGAAGTGTTTGTGATGCATGCTTATAGTGCACTGTTTTTCATTTCAGTGAAGTAAAACATGCTTAGAGTGAAGTATTTCATGCTTAGAGTGAAGTGTTTGTGATCCATGCTTATAGTGCACTATTTTATCATTTCAGTGAAGTAAAGATGCTTAAAGTGAAGTATTCCATACATAAAGTGAAGTGTTTGTGATCAATTCTTATAGTGTATAGAGTTTAAAGTGAACTAATAAATGCTAAGAATGAAGTGTTTTACTTTGCAGCGAATATACAATGCATGTCTTATAGTGTTTTGTGTTTTCTGATTTCAGTGAAATGTATAGACCTTAGAGTGAAGTATATGATGACTGTTACTATGGTGAGCAGGAACAAGATTGGAAATGATTTGCCTAAAAGAAGCAGCAAGGGAATACTCCAAAGGCTAAGAGCAAAGTATTGCAGCGCATTAATGTTGTCGGAAACAAACCATGAGTCATTGAATAAACTTGGCGACAACATCATCAAGAATGTAGCAATAACATGGAGATAGATGTGGAAAAATGATTGTAAACTTCAAGCGTTCATGGCCATTTGTATGAAACTGATATAGCTCATAATATGTGTCATTTAGTTCAATATAAATCTCATCTGTTGACTATTAATTTACTTCACTGCAGAGCATATTTGCTTCACTATAGAGCAGTTTTACATCACTGTACACAAGAGTTACTACACTACATAATATTTCAACTTCACTGTAACTATAAGTTCACAATAAATGAACCAAAACATGTAATTGAAATAAAAATCACTCAAAAGTGTACTAAAAATGAGTCATACGTGCTCTACAAAGTGAACTATTTCTGTCCAAATCCTTACTGCCTCTGTTTTGCCTTCTCATTCCCATTTTTGTAATTCTTCGAATCATGGTGTCCAATCTCATGGTAGTTTCCACATTTTTGACCTGGTTTCATTGATAACCTCACTGCTGACTCCTTCTTTGAAATCTTCCTACTTCTACTTCCCTTTGTACTGACAATATCCGGAGGATGAACTTCAATTAAGTTGGGAACTTGTGAGTCATAGAAGTTCCCGATCAATGCTCTCTTTTGTGTGTCGATCAACTTAACAAACTTATATTTCAACACACAAAATATATGGCTGCCCAATAGGAGTCGACATTTTCCTTGGACAAAAGGCAAGCAGCAAATGTCACAGGGCAACCATGATTATCCTTGCCCATAAAATGAGCAAATATCATACAGTACCTACATATTAAAAGCACTATGCAGAATATACTTTAATCACAAACACTTCACTCTAAGCACGAAATACTTCACTCTAATCACATTTTACTTCACTGAAACGATAAAATAGTGCACTATAAGCATGCATCACAAATACTGCACTCTAATCATTTAAATAATTCACTCTGAGCACATTTTAATTCTCTGAATGATAAAATAGTGCACTATATGCATGGATCACAAACGCTTCACTTTAACACTGGAATACTTCAATTTAATCATATTTTACTTCATTGAAATGGAAAAACAAAGCACTTTAAGCATGGATCATAAACACTTCACTCTAACACTAGAATACTTCACTCTAAGCATGTTTTACTTCACTGAAATGATAAAATAGTGCACATAAGCATGGATCACAAAACACTTCACTCTAACACTAGAATACTTCACTCTAAGCATGTTTTACTTCACTGAAATGATAAAATAGTGCACATAAACATGGATCACAAAACACTTCACTCTAACACTAGAATACTTCACTCTAAGCATGTTTTACTTCACTGAAATGATAAAATAGTGCACATAAACATGGATCACAAAACACTTCACTCTAACCATGGAATACTTCACTCTAAACACATTTTACTTCACTGAAAGCACTTAATAAAAAAATGCTTGCGTTTCACCTCATGTTGTTCATTCTTTCTTTGCTTTGTACCTTCTCGGCTACACTCCACATAAATCCAAGTAATGACATCTTTTTCCTTTTTCGATCCCTTTTTACGGGTGTCAAACCCAAAATATGGAGCATAATTGTAGTAGAAGTCCAATGCACGATCAAGGGTCATGAAACTTTGTCTTTCAACTTTTGGTTTCAAATCATCGGGGCATTTTGGTACATAAACCACTGTAAGAAAAATATACTTCATTGTGAGCATAAAATAGCTCACTAAATGCATAATATACTTCACTACAAACAATATTAACTTCACTAAAGTATATTTAATACAGATAGTACATATTTACTCACTATAAAGCATATTTACTACACTACAACGCATATTGAGCATATTTACTTCACTGTTCGTCACATATACTTCACTCTAATGTCTTTTCACATCATACACACTCTAATAATGCTGAGCAACAACACTTAATTGATAATAATTAATAATTACCTTTAGATTCAGTTTCTCCTTCCTCTTCCGATGAAGACGAATCAAAATCGAAATAATCTTCCGATGAATGTATTGGAATTGAACCCATGTGATAAGGAATCCAGACGTCGCGATGAGGGAATGAACGTGAAGAATGAATCAAATTGCGTTGATCAATCGTGAGCGAATTTGATCAATTGAGATGAATTCAATCAGAATCAAATCACGCTGATCGATCATGAACTAATTCGCGCTGAATAAAACGTAGCTGATCAATCGTGAATGAATTGGATCGGGAAGCTGAATTTGGTTCAGATTTCAGAAATCGCGCAAGAATTCAGTTCAGAAATCTCGCAGTAATTCATGCTTGATTATCGTGAACTAATTCGATTGGGAATCTCATATTTTTGGAAGAAATCCTAAGCTAAATTTGGCTCTGATTTGCGCATGAATTTGGTAAGATTGGATTCACGACGATGATTAGATGTTATTCATGAATTAATGTTGAGATATTGAATTCCCAAAATGCCCTTGGACAAGTGTTTTTTTATAAAAATTTGAAAATTTGTTTAAGCCATAGGATTAATTTGGAGTAACAAGATGTATGGCTGAGATTTATGCTCTAGTTATATACTTAAAATTAGTTAAACCTTAATCATTCCTCTATAACTATATATAGTGAAAAAAAGAAAAATTATAAAGTTCATTGCTTGGTATCGGACAAGATCAACATTACTATAAATAAAACACATAAGAATTTTGTGTATTTTATACTATAAACTTTGTGCAAAGCCGTATAATTTTCCTTATTTGGATTGCTCGTATATATGTTTAAGTTGTTCATCGGGTATACAAGATCCAGATCGGCCATCGGGCGCAGTATACTATAATAATGTCTAATATTTTATGATCCATGTACATCCTTATTTTATTTACAAACTCACTTGTGTGCATATTGAATGCATATTGGTTTTCGAATGAGTCTTAACTAACTCACAATAAAATTATTGGAATTCATTGAAAAGAAATCAATGAATATCTTATAGTCCTGTGTTGTAGAATCGCTTACGTATTTAAGAAATCGATGAATATGCATGCCAACAATTTTATGAGAATACTAACCATATGTTTAAAGCCGTGCAGTAGTAGCTGGGTGCATTAAAGACGACTATACATTGTGTTGAATGATTGTTTGAGGTGACTATACACCGGACGATTGTATAAAATATAGTGTGGTCTTTTACAATTTTGACTTTGAAGACGACCATGGGATTACTAAAGATTTTTTAATTAGAAATTTTTGTAAAGTCAAATATATGATATACTTCAAAATCACATCGTTGATGTCTTTTAATTAATAGTTTTTTACAATTTTGACTTTGAAGACGACCATGGGATTACTAAAGATTTTTTAATTAGAAATTTTTGTAAAGTCAAATATATGATATACTTCAAAATCACATCGTTGATGTCTTTTAATTAATAGTTTTAAATAGAAAGATATCGTTTTACCTAAAATCATATATCTGATTTAATTATATTAATTTTGATCGAAATAAAATAAAAAATGCATAATTTATCGAATTCTAAATCTTACTAGTAGTACTACAGTAATATTAAAAAAACATTCAACGAAAGAGGATAAATGCGAGTGAAGTTGTATATAAAAACAAAATCTTGGAAGCCATTGATAAACCCCAGTGCAAAATTGTAACCTCAAAATTTTTAAACACCTGAAAATTCTCGTACTTAAACTCTGGTTCCCTGCTATATCCTCGCTCAACTCTTTAATCCATTTATTTGTTTTGGTGGGCTGTTCTCAGCATACAATAGCAATCGATCATTCTGCAAGAATGGCGTCTTCATCACCGAATTTATGGGTTTTATTGGGGCTTGGGATTGCGGGGATACTGATTATGACGAAGAAGCTGAAGCGGGCGGTGAGGGCTGACTTCGGAGCGTTTATAGAGCGCCTACAGCTGTTGCCGCCGTCGCAGCCCCTCCCTCCCAAAGCTCCCCACCCTCTCACTGGCCTATCTTTTGCGGTTTCTGATGTGTGAGCATCTTTAGATTACTTCATTCTAGCTAGGTTTTATATTTTTTTAATTCACAAAGGTTTGAGTTGATGATTTGGATAACACTGATATTTACCTTTTGACGAGCTTGACTATGAAGCACTCACACACATAGGAACATATATGTCTGTGTGTTACATCTTTTTTGAATTGTGCTGTTTAGTTCATTTGGTTTAAGGTTGGTAGTAGAAGGGACTTGAAATAGTAATTTATAAGTAGCAAAAACTAATGTGTAGTTGGAAATAGATGCAATGTAAAGAGGGGGTGGTTTGAAGATTACCATGATCACGTTTGAATATTGTGGTTTGTTTCCTTTCTCTTGCAAAATTTTGGTGGCTGCTGATAGCATATGAATTATTTGGATGCGATACGATACATGAAGCCCAAAAGTTTGAATCTTTGTCTTAATTTTCAGATTTGATGTTGAAGGGCTTGTAACTGGGTTTGGCAATCCAGACTGGTCCAGGACTCATGAACCTGCAACTCGGACATGTCCTGTGGTTGCCGCCCTTGTTGATGGAGGTGCTACATGTGTTGGAAAAACTGTCGTGGATGACATGGCATTAGGGTTTGTTTATTACACTTGTTATATTCAGATTTATGACTACTTATCTCCTTTCCTTTTAATATACCATTTCTTCTTCTGTTCAAATAGTGTTAGTGGAGAGAACAGGCATTACGAATCACCAACTAATCCTGCCGCACCTGCACGGGTACCAGGTGGAGCTTCGAGTGGTGCTGCTGTTGCTGTTGCTGCTAAGCTTGCTGATTTTTCATTAGGTGAGATGATAGTTCATTCCATTAAAAGTTATTGATTGGGTTCCCCTATTAGTATGTCGGTGGGCATGTACGTTAGTCTTATTGTTTAATGTTCAACTAGCATTAATCATTCCTAATTTTCTTTGAATTTAAGCTAGTTGGCCTGGTGAACATAATTACATGATTTCTTACTAAAAAGTAAGCACCGAAGGTTATTATGTATGGATAATTTAAAATTAGAAATTTGGATTTCAGCGCTACACTTTTGCTTTTCTTTGGTTACAGGTGTGATTATGCTGCAATTTCCAGGGATGCGTACAAAGTTTGATAGGCTAATTCTTCGAGCAGTTAGATTAGTGGATTTATTTTTGTTGTGGGTTTTTACTGTTTATGGATGATATTTTACCACAAATACAGATAATGTTGATGTCATAAGCTTGACTCCTCATGTACTATTTGAATGTTATGTAAAAAAGTCTGTCAGAATAATGTGCATATTTAACTTTGAAAAATAACAGGCATAGATACTGATGGTGGTGTGCGGTTGCCTGCTGGAAACTGTGCCGTGGTTGGCTTTCGACCATCCCATGGGACTGTCTCCCTTTCTGGGGTGATTCCTGTTTCAGAAAGTCTTGACACAGTTGGTATGTATTCACTGTCATCCCCAGATACATATGGCTATTTGAAAATTTTCCTTTTCTACATCTTTGAAGTTTGAAGTAATGCTCTTGCCCTTCTCTTTTAGCATATTTAAGCGGCTTAGTTTGAATGATAAACTGGCAGAAAAGTCCTGGAAGTGACTTCACTTATGGGGTTGGGGTATTGACATGTTAATATGATATGTAACACCGCAATTTATAATTTTTCTCTAATTTCTTAATATGCTGGCACTGGCTTGATGTGAATTGTGAAGTTAGTATTTAGTAAGAAGTAAGAACTATTTCCTGCTGGTGAAGTTTTTTTGTATTTACTGGTGCTAAATATTTCTCATTCTTATAATTGCTTAATATCATTCAAGAGCATTACTTCTGTAACCTCATACAAAATTTTCACTTCTATTATTGTCAATATGATAAAATACATATACTGTTCAAGACTCACTTAATGATATAGTTTGTGCTGTGAGCATCAGAGTTTCTCTCTGTGAAGTTTGAAGAGCACTACTTATGTGTGGCTCATTATATAAGATTTTGACTTATATTGTTGTTGATATGGAAAAATCACATGACTTCAAGCATAGGACTTAATTCAGGACATAGTCTGTATTCTGAGATTAGAGTTCCTCTAATGCATTTAAGTGCCTTGATTTTTTGTTATTCGCGTAGGATGGTTTGCAAAGGATCCTAGTGTACTTCGTCGTGTTGGTCATGTGCTGCTGCAGGTCCCATATGCTGCACAGCGCAAGCCAAGGACTTTTGTCATTGCTGATGACTGTTTTCAATTATCCAAGCTTCCTGCAGACCGGACTCAGGTGGTGATAAAGTCCATCGAAAAGCTTTATGGAAGTATGTCCTTTTCCTCTTAACAACTGTTTTAAAGGTTTTTCATTTGAATTATTTCAGTAATTTAGTTTTTGATGGTTATACTGGATTGCTTATTCGGCTCACGTTTCAGGACAAGTTCTGCGGCATGAAAATCTAGGCGATTATATAAAATTGAAGGTTCCAAGCCTAAAAACATTCAGTGTCGGCCAATCAAATGGTGATGGGAAATCTTCTCCATTAGGAATGCTAGCAAATGCCATGCAGATAATTAAATGGTGAGGTTATCAGCAGTGCTGAGATAGTATTACCTTGAATTAATTTGTTTCAGTTATTACCACTGAAAAATTTCTTATTTTAGATTATTTACTTCATTTCTTTTTCACGTGGACATTTTTGAGGGACAGTTATAGCCTTTCCTCCATTGTAGCTATTGAAGGTTAAAATCGGAGGAAGTAATGCTTTAAAATAAACAATGTTATCGATTTCAGTGTGCTTTTCTGTGCCTGATGTCCTTTTGTTCTCACATTATGCCCTCTCTGAGATTTAAATCTTTAATTTCTGTAGTTGGTGTGCCTTCTAGTTTGTCATTAAAGAGTCAGAAGGTCTCTAATTTGTTGCCTTTGTTACCTGCTTACCTTGTTATTTGTACTTAATATCTCTATCTCAGGATGGAGTGTATGAAAGTTGTGAAGTTTGCATTATTTGGTTTACATATATACTTGATACCACCGGGACCAATTCTGGCAATCCTCCTTTTGGCCTGAATAAAGTACTCTGTTTATACGCAGTTATGAGTTCAGGCAAAATCATAATGAATGGATCAACTCAGTAAAGCCTACCCTGGATCCTGTTATCTCAGCACAATTACGGGAAGCATCGGATTTAACTGATGCCGACGTTGAAAAATGTCGCACAATCAGGATCGAATTACGTTCTGCTATAGATGCCCTTGTAAAGGTACTGGCTTAAGAATTGTCTCACATTGTATAATTTTATTGGTGATCATTTTAATATTCATAGCTGCAACTGGAATATTGCAGAACAATTCCCTAATATTCTTTTCTCTCCTTTTTTTGTTTTCTTCTTTACCTGGCTATTTGAAATAATTTCTTACCCATGCTTAATTTTCTGTAGATATAGCCAATAATACACATACAATATTAAGTTGTTAAAAATAAACAAAGTATCAACACAAAAATGAAAAACTATTTTTACGTCTTCTTGATACTGTCATAATGAGCTAACTATGTTTGTTCTTCTTGAAATGACAAGTGTCGTTGCTGTTATGATACAATCTAGAGATGATTTCTCTAGTCAATAACTTTCCAAGATAAGAGTTGTCATCTTGATACTTATACTTGACCCTCTGATGCTTGTTGCCTGAAATATATGCTCTAAACAGGATGACGGGATATTAGTTATTCCTACTGCCCTTGGGCCTCCTCCAAAACTTGAAGCCAAGGAGAATTATTCTAAGGAATATTTAATTCAGGCGACTACCCTGTCAAGTGTAGCTAGTATGTCAGGCTGTTGTCAGGTTAATCTTCTCATCTCTTTTTTAGGTTCTTATAAATTTGGCATGCATATGATTCTAGTCGCATTGAGTTTTTGTTGTCATTTTAGGTTGCAGTACCACTGGGAATCCATGAAAAGTGCCCAGTTTCTTTGTCGCTTCTTGCCAGACATGGGGCTGATAGGTTTCTGCTAGATACACTACAGTCTATGTATACATCATTACAGGAACAGCTTGATACAGCTTCAAAGCCTAAAGTATCTAGTAAAGCTATGACAAATGAAGAGTCTGCTAATATTGCCAAAGAAAAGGTAGATCCTAAATAAACACTATGCTATATGCTAACATTAACTGTCTTTACAAGTTGTTTGTGAATTTGAGGCCCTCCTTGGGTATTTCTATAAGTTGATGAGACTTTTCTTATCTGACCTTCCAAAAGTCTTGAGAAGATAGTTTTTGTATTTGTTTAGGTGAGAGATGCTGCAATCTTTTGCTCAATTGACTCCTAGCTGGTGTTCCTTCTATGTGGAACCCAGCGGTGGCCAATAGTTAGGAAACCATTGACCATAGTTTCATTTGAAACTTATGGGAATCTTTTGGACTAGGTTTGCTTATGGTTTGAGCATTTTAGAAGCCATGCGTTGGACATTTAACAGAGGGGTTAGTTATGTTTAATTTTTTGAAATATGGATTCTGAAATCCGGTTGTTTGACTGCTGGATTACTTGTGGCCAGGATTGTTGATCACTTGATCGTCATATATGAGTGGTGCATATGAAGTGACCATTTTTCATAACTGCCGATTCAAATAAATATTAATCCTAAAGTTAAAATATTTCTTGCCAAACCTATTAAATTATTCCATTAAGTTTTACTCAGAAGTCTCAAATAATACAATTTTATTTGTTGTGTTGAAAGTCTAAACAAAAGATATAGGAAACGCAATTCTCCCTCCGTTGCCACTTCATTTGGCCTGTATTCCTTTTAGGGTAATTATTTTACTACACTACATTAAATATGTGGGCCCACATGTTTACACTAGAATCTTACTCTCTAATTAACTGCAATGAAAGAAATCGCCAAGTAAAGTGGAGCGAGGGGTAATAAATATGAACTGCCATAAGCAGCTGGTTTGTAACCAAAACCAAGATGGTCTATATAATATGAGACTTCAGTTTTGGTTTTGCTCTGGCGATCTAAGGAAACTGGTAATTCAGATCTGTTGAACATCTATAGGTGTAGAATTAATCTTGTCTACATAAAAAATCAGACAAGTGGTGTGTTTTCATCCATGTTACATGAGAGTTCTGTTACTGCTTAGATGGTCCTTTTGTTTGAGTTTTTGATGGAGAACAGACAGTTCATGCTTCTAGCATTACCAGATTATATGTTGCAACTTTGTTAATAACCCATTGCATGAATGTATCCGATATGCTCTCCCCTATTTTGTACCATGACCTCTGACAAACCTCAGTTCTCACTTCTCATCCATAAAATTCCTTTCTTGGCAAAGTGGATTGAGAGTTTTCTTTTGTTCTCTTCTCCTTCTGTATGATATTTGCTGGTTGCCAAAGAATAAAATTTAAATCACTTGCCAATACATCTGCTTTATTTGTAAAAAGGAATCTGACATCTTATTAATCTTCTCTTATCTTAGGGAAATCAAGCATTCAAAGATAAACAATGGCAGAGAGCTATTGGATATTATACAGAAGCCATCAAGCTCAATAGTAGTAATGCAACTTATTATAGTAACAGGGCGCAGCTTACTTGGAGATTGGAAGGTAGTTGAATTGAAATGGCCATTTTGTTTTCTTTATTCTGCATGGAGATTTATGCATATCTTTGTTGTTTATATTAGTTACATTCAAGCTGAAGCAGATTGTAGCCAAGCAATTGATCTCGATAAGAAGGTCAGCTTTCTGCCTCTCTAAATTTCTCGACATCCCTTCTTGAGTTGGTCTTTGGTGAATGTATATATAAAATATCATTTTTTGCTATTTTTGGACGTCAATTTTTATTTATTCAGTGTGGCCATTGTCATTTTATGTGTTATCATGCACCCATTATATTTATGTTCTCTCACCTTAATTAACATACACCTCTGTTATAGAATTGGTTGAATGTTCTATTGTTCAGATATTGTTTGTTTGCCTCTAGCATGATATTAACAAAAGGATACTTGTTTGCTAAAAGCTAAAAAGAACTTCGATATTCAATTGAGCATCGTGTGGTTTATTACAGCAATGGACCCTTTTGCCTAGCTACTTTGACATTCTATATCAAATTAAGTATTGTCTCTTTTCTCATACTCCTGTATCCTTTGGCTTGTTTCTGCATTCTCTACATGACAAATCTCATGCGACTATTAAGTGAGTGTTTTTTACTATTATGGTTTAAATTTGGGTTTGTCCTTTTTCCATCTAATTGGCACAATGGTGTATTTTGATTAACTGATAGCTGCATCGTTCGCTAAACAAGTCCTGAATTTATATGCCACTTTCAAACACAACGCTACTCCTTGGTTGTGATATGCCTGCAATTCATGTTGACTCGTTGCAGAACGTAAAGTCCTATCTGAGGAGAGGAACAGCTCGGGAAATGTTGGGCTACTATAAAGAAGCAATGGAAGGTAAGTCTACTTTAATTATTTGGCAAGCCAGAACTTAATATTAGTTGTCGAAAAAGGCTTCCTATTTGAAAAAACTCCAAGATCAATGATGCTTAATATTAGAAGGTCTACTTTGATCAGAGTGAACTAGGTCGTTATTCTGCTTCAATCTTTTCGTCGTTTGCAGATTTTGGCTATGCGCTTGTTCTTGAACCAAACAACAAAGAGCATCTCAATCTTTGGACAGGCTGAGGAAGTTATTTCAGTAGTTAACCAGATATACCTCAATTACCTATAGATGTTTTGTGTAAACGCGCATCACTCGTTAGTTCGTTTCATTCAAGCAGCTTCCAGTTACCAATTTTCTACAAATGATAGCTCCTTTTGTCATGTAAGCGAGAGACACAGTCCACTCTTTAGTTGTAGCATACGCCATTTAATTTTTTTGTTGTAGCACCACACTATTCATCTGAGATATGGGTTGTCTTCAGCCTATAATTCTCAAAACTTTTCGGCCTTGCTGTGCCTTAGCCAACAATAAAAAGGTTGGATTATTTATATAGCAAGTAGAGAATACTTAATACGCTTACAGTGATGATCATTTTTCTCAAACAAGATAGTATTCATTTAAAATTAATATAGTTATTGAATTTTTACTAAACATGCTAGAAAGTAGAAACTACTAGTGTTTTTTCCCCTTAATTGGCCTGCTGGCTTTCCTTTAGAAGTTAATGTTTTAATTAATCACACGTTTGAAATAAGAAAGTATCCCAAAACATGGTAAACATTTAGTATTAGGTTCCAGTTGGCTATGCAAGTCGACTAATTTGCCTTGTGATTTCTGTAACATTGGTAAGATTCAAATTCAAATTGGATACTCCATAATCTTCCCTCATACACCGAAATGGATCTTGCAATTTCCTATTCGTGTAATTTGTATTGAAAATTATTGCAGTATTTCTATGATTGTAGGAGTATGTATTGTTAAGAGTTTATCCCTTTTATATTACTACTTCATTTGATACAAATTGTATTGCAACTCTCTATGTATATAGCATATAGCAATTCTGAAAATTTCTTGAGGGATCTGCAAAAACACACAAAATACCAAAATGACAGCTTCAAGATGTATAGATTGGTAATGTAGAACTATGGTAACGTGTGTTTGGTTGGGGGGTGAAGAAGGGCATGCACATAGAAATAAAGAAGCATCATCCTTATCAGAATAAAGAAGCATCATCCTCATCGTCCGCAAAAAGTTCATTCAACTGTTCGTCTGTCCACTGTGGAGGAGTGGCTGTCGACATTAGAGGCTGCGTTTGCATTTGAACTTCATTGGTCCCTCGACCATTTTCTCCTGTAGTTGCTGCAAGACAGTCGATCATTTTATCAGTCTTGTTACCTTCCGAGTTACCTCCTTTGTGCCCCTTTGGGTGCCATTCGCTATCTCTTGGTCGTCACCAGCAATCCTAGTCCTGCTCATGTCTTCAGGTCCTTCATTGCACGCATGCTGGCTAAGATTAATGTAACCTCCTCTCTGGGTTGCAGATACGTTTGAGCTGTCCCTGTTATTCGATTGACTACTTCCATCAAAAAGATTCTGCTTCCGAATTACATTCTCATTTTGGGAATTCTCAGCTCTCTTGGACTGTCTCATCTCAGTGTCTTCCTGCACCTCATTCTGCATGGAGGACATCTTCTCCACTGCTCGGGCTTTTCGACTAGATTCTGTGCATCAAGTGGCGATGGTTAAAAGGAAGAAAAACCCTTGAATGCTCTAACTTCCAGTTGATTTAAAACATGTGAATAAAATTTCTCCTACATACCAGTATCGGGATCAGCATACTGGACTGGCTGAACAGGCTTAAAAAGTTCTGAAGTAGATTCCTTGTTTTGGCAGAACACCTGCAGATGAGAGCCATCGGAGCAATACAACAGACAGATCAAATATACACCCAGATATAAATAGAGATGTAACCATGAAAATATAAACAGCGTTACATGATCATATCCTGCCAAAAGATGCTAAACAAGCAGATTAAAATGCTTCAACTATCAAACAGTTAAGGAGTATATTTTGCATAATTCATGACATTAGCATCTAGGATAATGTCAATTTCTAATTTACAGGCTCAGGCACACATCCAGAATAACTCAGATGAAATAAAAGATGGGTAGTATTGACTGTAAATTGAAATTCCCATCTTTGTGTACTCGAGATGGATTACAACCCAAAGTATATATAGCAGGACCTATAATACTTGGCCTTTTAGATCACTGTACAGAGAGAAGCTGAGCGACGAAATGAGAAACTCTTTTAGGTGCAGACAGCGATCCAATCCATATGAGAAACTCTTTTAGGTGCAGACAGCGATCCAATCCATATATAAGTTTCATGTGGAAATGAAGCTCTTTTGGGTCACTCAGTTAAAGGGCAAAATTACCTTCACCAAATTCCTTGTTGTTACATTGAGATAACGTGCTGTCCTCACAGGGCAAAGATGGCTACCTGATACGACTTCTAGTCAGTAAACAGAAATTAAAACCCACAGCAAAGCAAAATATGATCCTGCTACATATCCAACTACGGTATAAATAACATTCACATGAAGAGGAAACTACAGTTGGGCGATACCTTCTGAAGTATTAGAGCTGCACCAGTAGTTAACTCCTTACCAAACTCGTTTTCGGAGAGGACTTTGTGGTGAATAGTAGCATCAATTGTACCAGTTGGGTCCTAAGTTTGAAGACCATCAAGTCAGTAACATATACTCCTCGACCTTATATCATATTGATTTTGTTATTATTCTTATCTTGAATGCCCTTTTATTTTTACCTTCAATGACACTAACAAACCCCCAAGACCATTAGGAGTGCATGACTTTACAATAGCTACAACCTGACAAAAGAAAATCAATCATGTCCAGATTCAAATATAAGTATTCTAAGCTCAAACCAAACAAATGTATGCTTTGTAGATTAAGCAAAGAAGCAGGTAATACGTTGTCAACATCTAATGTTCTATCTCTGTCTCTACAACTCATTGGCTATCTAATTCCGCTATCAAAAGGGCAGATCTTACTCCTGAATTATATCAATAATTTATGCTTCATCATGGCTTACCTTCACTCTGGAAATCCTACCTCAACATAAGAATCGCCTCATGAATTAATCATCTAGAGTTACTGTACTCACCAAAATCTCTCTCTACATACTTATTGAATACCTGAACAATCTTGTCGCCATTGAGACATTTCTTGATAGAGCTGATAGGTATGCTCGGAATCAAACCATCTTCAGCACCTGCAGGTGAGAAACAACAATTCCGTTACAATCATCGCAATCCATCACACCTAAAAAGACAAACAAGCGAAGCTAAAATAGAAATAATAACATCTGTGAAACACGCCTGTAGCTAGACCAATGGACCAAAATCTATCAATCAGCTAATTGGCACACTACCATATGGTGAATAGGATTGGACAAATCAATCAAATTAGCACGAAGGCACAATTACCGAGAAACTGGAGAGCAGAAAGCCAAGGATGGCGGGAGAAATCATTATCGAATTCCGAGTATTGTCCAAGGCCTTCCGTATGTAGTCTTGGGTAGAGAGCAGGTCGTCGTTACCCTTATCATGATCAGAGGAATTGTGTGTCGCGGTCGTGATATTTCTGGAGCATCGCAGCATGGACTGCTCCAGCAGGTCCAGGAATAGAGCGGTGTCTCAAAGAAGAAGTTGGCGGCTGCTGCTCCGGTGTTGGCTGCAAAGAAGGGATCTCGGCAGCGACAGGGGCGGATGAGGGAAGACGGTACGTTGCAGTTTGCAAGGGCGAAGGAGAGAAGGAAGATCAGAATCGTCGAGATCTAAGGCTTCCCAAGGCTGAGACTCCATTGAGTACCTCATTCATTGCCTTCAGAGGGAAAACTGTAAGACGGCTAGTTTGCAATTCAGAAAACTGAAATGAATAACATATAGATACTCCATTGGAGCAAACGAAACAATAGATTAACATGTACCACTCTTTATCAAAACATATTTCCAGCAACCATGGAAACGAAGATCATAGTATTTGATATGGAAAGAAAAATTCAAATGCTGAGATCCATGCATAAACTAAACAATCATTTAATTTCTTCTTCAATCCGTCATCAATTAACAGAATTCAACAGTAAATTGCATAATAAATAAGAAAATTTGAGAAGAAAATCCGCAATAAAGTAATTCATCAAGTAGCGCAAATCAGAAGAATGAATCAAGCACAGACCTCGCGGCGAGTGTTTAGGGTTTTCCGCAGAAGTGGCAGTAATATCCCCTGTTATGTTATCTATGAAAACAGCATCTCGCGGTTTGTCTACTTCGGCCGCCGCCAATGCGATGCTGATATGGAAATAGAGGTGATGAGAGGTCGAAAAGTGGGGTTTGTTAATTTTGAAAAAGGTCACACCATGGGCTGGCGGGAACTAAACCAATTAAGCCCGAACTTTCTCTTTCTCTCTCCTTATCTCCTAGTTCTAATTAATTCAGGGGTAATTCTTTTTGTGTTCTACTCCTTATTAAAGGCATCCAACTGGTACCTTGTTCTAATTAAATTATGCTGCACTGATGGAACATATTATCTCTGGTTGGACATCGGACCCGTGGTCATCGAATAATGGTGTTACGGACACATCGGTTGTGAGAACAACTGGTGTGGGTTCGTGTATTACCTGTTATCTAAATTAGTGAAGTTTATATATTCTTAGAATCCATGTTTTTGTTCTAAAATGTTAAACTGTGCAGCTTCTTTCCTGCTCCCCCTTTTAAAAGTTTTTGTGGAAAGAAGGTGACCGTGCAAAAAGTTATTTACAAAATTCAAACCAACATAGTGTTTTAGTTTTAGTTTTCAACTAACAACCAAGAATGAAAGTGAGTCTTGCCTTGGGGAGCAACATGGGATTAAGATGGATGTAACGTATGCTAATTCTTTCCTTTTCGGAGTCCTCATCATTTGATTCCATTCACTATATCTTTCTTTTGATTTGTTAATTATGTCCTGTTAATCTTATTGAATGAAATTGATAATTAGACATCAGCACCAGATAATGGGTGTTTGCTTCTCCACCTTTTCTGATGTTGTGCATTGCTTGTAACATTAAAAGAGTAAGTACCTGAGAAATGTTTTGCAGATAAGATGTTACTATCTCTTAAGATAAATTGATGATAAACTTTGGCATAGAATTTATCATTTTGAGTCCACCAATGCAATGCTCTCTGTTCCTTAATCTGAAGATATCTCTGTTTTGGTAATTTGGAGTTTGACCAATATATACCCGCGACATCAGAGGAATTCAACAGCAACCGAAACAACAATTAGCAGAATATATAAACCTTTGTGATCGTCTTGGAAAACATCTAGCAGAGAAGAAAGCAGTATGCCAAGGCAGCCAAAATAGGGTTCCAATGGTCATCATCCTTAGCAGGGTGGTAATAACGTAAAATAAAAAATGACACAATCATTATGTACTAGTAAAAAAAAGTTTTTAAGTATCTACAATAGAGACATTTAAATATGAAATCTCACAAGAACACATATTAGCGTAAAATAAAGTTTCCAAAATCTGATTATAAAAATATGTCAAATATGCATGATTGTATAGATTTCCATAACTACCATGCTGTCAAATTCATGGATATTCGATCCAAAAATTTGATCTCGATCCGAATTTTCCAAAATCTAATCGTAACACCCGATCCTAAAATGTAAACAAAATCAATTTATGCATGCCATCAGATTGGATCCTGGCGATCCAAGGGTCACAATTTGGCCTCCATTTTGCATAGCATCCAGTGAGAAACAAGTACTCCCTCCGTCCGAGAAGTTGAGCCACTTTCCTTTGTTTGTCATCAAAAGATGTCCATTTTCCTTTTGGAAAAAGTTCTCTACACATGAACATAAAAATTATATTTTTTTCTTCCATTTAACACTAAAACAAAACCTCCTAAAATCCGTCTGCATTTTCAAAGTATGCCAACTTCTGCGGACGGAGGGAGTACTATACATCTTATTGAAAGTGAGAAATAATTCCTAATTTTTTTATCATTTCACATTAATTATATAGTAATAATTTTATGCTTTGTTAAAATATAAAGATCATTAATAAAAATAAGATGATCTGAAAATTTATTTAATTAGATTAAATATTCATCAACTGCTATAAAACCAAAATCTAAAAATAAAATAAAATAAAATAAGTCGATAATAACATGAGAAAATAACAATTGAATTTAAAATTTATATAAAATATAAAACTACTATAACCAAAATTATCACCAATCAAAATAAGGAATTCTTTTCAAACCCACGATATCGCCTTTTTATTTAGAAATAGATTACTAAAAGACGAAGAATATGCTACATACTTTTGTGAGCTCTTATAGAAGCTTCATTCGTTGAAGCTGTATAATATTGTTAGTTTTAATTTTATATATCTAGTTTGATTCTAATACATTAAAAGGTTACTTGAAATTTTCATAACGTTCATAAAAATCAAAACTTGATTTGTTATTTTATTAATTTATTTAAAATTATAGAAAAAATAAGCGAATCAAGCTTTAATCTTTATGAATTTTTAAAAAATTAAAAATTTCAATGATATTTTTTAATGTATTAGAATCAAACTAAATATATAAATCAACAACAACACTAAATATACGTTAAACAAGATGATACTCAATATAAGATATAAGATAGTAACATATCATTTATCACTAAAAAAGCTTTCCATATATAGTACATATCAAATTTTGTCAAAAGTGTGTGTCAACTGTCAACAGGTATGCCTCCAACTTTAAATGATTTAACATGTATATTTCCATGGACCTATAAAAAATGCTAATGTAAATTTATATTTACATGTATTTTTTATGAAAAAATCATTCTTCAAGAAAATGATATTTGGAAGATATTATACCAGTTTCTTATTTTAAAAGGTATCTTTACATCTCCATCAATGGCAATGTATAATTTTATAATTATCATATTTACCTTTTTTATCATGAAAATTTATTATCCAAGATGAAAGTATTTGAGAAGAGATGAATGATATGCTTCATACTATGTAAATGCAATCTTTGTTTGAAGAACTTAGCGTTGTTATTTTGTTTTCTATATATATAGTTTGATTTTAATACTTTATATATGTTATTGTTATTTTCAATTTTATAAAATTCATAAAAATCAAAGCTTGATTTATTATTTTATTAATTTATTTCAAATTATAGATAAAATGAGTAAATTGATTTTTGATTTTCATAAATTTTATAAAATTAAAAATTTCAATAATATATTTTAATATATTAGAATCAAACTAAATATATAAATTAAATGACAATACTAAACATGAGCATATGGTTATACATACTCTGGTAAGAATGCTACAGTGCATACAATGAATGCATATATAACTATAAAAGGCGAATAAGAGTAATAAACACTGAAAAGTTACTCCTCAGCTCTGAGGTAATTTCTCCATTTCAAGATCTTTTTTTTGCTAGAACCGAAGAATATGATCTGGGTTAGGTTAAAACACAACTAATCGTGTATTTTTTTCGAACCGAAAGTGTTAATTTCTCCTTTCCTATAAGTTTTTGTTTGTTCTATTCGCAGATGTCAAGGTCTAACTTGACATAAATATCACACTCGAAATCTTGCTAATCGTGTTCATGGATTTTCAAGGGTTTGTATCAAATCTAGGGATTTAAGGTTCACGCGGATGGGGATTCGATTTTTCAAGTCTAATTTCTGATTTAATTGTTATGCATGATGCAGGAAGCCGGTGCTCGCTGCAGGTGAATTTCTGTAGTGCTGTTATGGTTCATTTATGACTGTTGGTTTGTTAATTTTATTTCTTTTTAGTTTCGCATATCTCTAGGTTGAAAAAAGTGTTCTTGGCTTGTGCTGAAGTAAAGAGACTAGGTAGTGAATTGTGTATGTAATTTAGATTTTCAGTAATCTCACGGATCTACCCAACTGTTTGCGAAAGCGGTTCTATACATTGTAGTTGACCGATTTGCATCGTGGTTAGATGGAGCAAGGTTTGAACTCTGGCTCAAATGCCCCTTCTAGGCTAATTGATAAGTCTAAGGTATATGATGTGAAGCCTTTAAGAACCATTGCCCCTGTTTTCCTAATCCCCCGGGCATGTGTTCGACTTCAACCCCGAATCCAACTCCTTTTGGATGTATTCCACCTTCTGGCCCTTTCCCTGCTGGAGTCCAACCATTTTACCCGTTTTTGGTTTCAAACGACTCTCAGCCCACCACAACTCGAAACCAGTCAGGCAATAGCAGTATACCTGGTCCAGGTCCATCGAACCCGCTTAGGACCCCCACTCCGCATGTGAATGGGATAAAGAATCAAAGTGGCCAGTATGTCCCTGATGCAGACGAGGCTAGCAATTCAGGGAAGAAAACAAAGGGGGGTCCAAAGAGGAGACAGCAGGGAATGGGGAAGAGATTAATGTTGAATCAGTCGCTAATAATATCTTGACCTTGTTTGAGCTTAAAGAGTTTGATGACTGTAGAAAAGCTAATGGTGACAAGGATACAGCTGCAAACCGTGCTCTTGGTCTTTGACTTGATCCGGAGAAGGCTTACTCAACATGAGGAAGCAAGGAGTAATTCTTTAGGACGAGCCTGGCGTCCTGACCTCAAAGCTTCCAATCTTATGATGACCAAAGGATTACGGACAAATAAGTCAAAGAGGATTGGCCATTACCGGAATTGATGTCGGAGATATGTTTTTCTTTAGAATGGAGCTCTGCTTGGTGGAGTACATACTCAGAGCATGGCTGGATAGATTATATGAGCGTCAAGGTCACTGTAGATAAAGAGCCTGTGGCTGTCAGCATAGTTTCCGCAGGAGGCTATGATGATAATGACGGAGATGATACTAATGTGTTGATCTACAGCGGTCAGGGTGGAGTACACAGGAAAGATGGCCAGAAGTTTGACCAGAAACTCGAGGGGGAAAACTTGCCCTAGAAAAGAGTATGCAACGTGGTAACGATGTAAGGGTCCTAAGGGGTATCAAGGATACTAGTAATGCACCCAGCAAGATTTATGTGTATGACGGCCTTTACAAAATTCATGAGTCGTGGGTAGAAAAGTATAAGTCTGGTAACAACGTGTTCAAGTATAAGTTAGTAAGGCAACCAGGGCAGCCCGAAGCTTACTCATTGTGGAAATCGATTCAGCAGTGGAGGGACGGGACTGCTACTCGACCTGCCCTTATAATCCCAGACCTATCTTTGGGTTCTGAGGCTCAGCCTGTGGCTCTTGTAAACGACATAGATGGGGAGAAAGCACCTGCTCATTTCTCCTACTTGCTAGTCTCAAATACTCTCAACCTTTTCCGTCATCCAAGGTGTTTTCAGGTTGTCACTGTGTAGATGGATGTGAACCAGGCGATACCAGTTGTCCTTGTATCCAGAAAATGAAGGCTTGCTCCCCTATTCGTCTACAGGTGTTCTTTTAACTACTAAATCACTGATACATGAGTGTGGACAGACTTGTCAGTCTCCTCCGAACTGTCGAAATCGTATATCTCAGGCAGGTGTAAAGTTCCGCTGGAGGTTTTTAAGACGAAGAACCAGGGCTGGGGGCTTAGGTCGTGGGACCCTATTCGTTCAGGGAGTTTTATCTGCGAGTATGCTGGGGACATCGTCAAGGTCACTGCAGGTGAATTCGAGAATGCAAATGATGACAGTTACATCTTTGATGCTGGTCGCTACTACGTGCCACTGGAACGGCTTCACGACTCTAATATCTCCAAGAAGGCCCCATTCCTCTTGTTATAAGTGCTAAGAGCAGCGGGAATGTGTCCCGTTTCATGAACCATAGCTGCTCCCCTAATGTGTTCTGGCAGCCCATTCTGCGGGAAAGTAACAATGGTGTTTGTCTTCACATTGCTTTCTTTGCCATACGACACATCCTCCAATGCAGGAGCTGATGTATGACTACGGAATACCCGCAAAAGCAGACAGAGGGATGAAGAGGTGCTTGTGTGGATCAGTGAAGTGCAGAGGCCAATTCTATTGACCATCTCTATTATGGGGATCCATGAATTTCTCAGTGATTGATGCTTTGAAATAAAGGTTAGTTATCTTGATTACCCTTAAATTTATTTTAGTGTATGCAATTTGTTACTTGTTGCCTCTATGCTTTCTGTCTGCACTTTCCATAATTTGTGTGATTAGAACTTGTGTAATTTGAGAAAAGGCGTGTTGGGTCATGTCTTAGTTCTTTCAGTTATTGCCAATGCATATGACTCAGAAATACACACCTTAAACAAGGTACGTTACGCATGTTCTTAAATCTTGAGAAATTGTGATAGTACTTTTGTTGTCTATTGTATATGCTTATTTGATACTCCCTCCGTCCCAACTAAGTTGAGTCGTATTCTTTTGGATGTCCCAACAAAGTTGAATCATTTCCCTTTTTAATAAAAAATCCAATCACTTTTACTTTATTTCATCATCTGATTTACTCTCTCTTTATCTCTCCTACTTTTTTTCTTCCTATTTTATTTACTTTCATATAATCTCTTGAACACAATTTCTTAATCTATGTGCTCAAAAATTTTGTACCAACTTAGTTGGGACAGAGGGAGTATGGTTTTTGAATGATCCATGCATCTATCCCCTTGCCTGTTTGGCGTCAATTTCTAAGATTCTGCACATTGCTTTGTGATAAATCAACCAGTCTTTAGGCTAATCTAATGCTTGTGATGATTTATAGGTTACAGTATAAGCTTGCAGAAATATGGAAATTTTCCCTATGCAATCCTTTATGTGCGTGCCTCCGCCTCTCTGTGAAAGAGATGGAAGGAAGGAGCTCGCCTCTGAAGGTGTGAAAGACTAGAATGAGCTCGCCGACGGTAGTTGTTGTAAAATCTATGTATTTTGCATTTTGTTTTTGTGATACAGAGTTGTTGGGATTTCATTAGCTCTTTTCATGTTTTTCTGCCTACTCCTAAATCAGAATTGCTATTATGTTCTTCAGTTTCTAGGATTAATGTTTAGAAACAATTGCCCCCCTTTACTCTCCTGGGATGTTAATCAAGACTCAAGAGTTAAATGTATGTAGATAATTATTTTTGCAGGATACTACGAAGATTTTTATTATCTTACATTAAGTAGAGGTTTTTATTGCGCAATAAAATATGATTGATAAACCATCAGCTTTCAAACCCCATTTAACCATTTACCGCTCACTAGGCTCATCAAAATGGGTCAAAAGTTGATAAATCATCAGCTTTTAAACTCTTGCAAGAATAAAAAACAGTTTGTAACTCAAACAAGAATTTGGGATTTCAGATTTTTCATCTGTTTAATTTTCTGTTTATTTCACTACTGAAATGAATAATATATGGAACTGGAAAACACGAGCAGCCGCAAAGGCTTTATCAAGTTTGGAGACAAAGTAATGTGAGTTCAATATGTTTGATAATTTGTTCAAAAGAAATATATTATTGATTTTTGAAGCAACTCATAGTTCTCTTGCTGAGATTGAATTGGATTTGTTCTTGTTTGTTTTCATAATTTCATGTCATTGGTGACTGAATTCAGTTTCAGTTGCACTGACATTTCATCTACTAAGATCAAAACAGGATCATCTCAGATGTTGAGCTTTAAACATGACGAACTTTTCATACTTGCAAGATGGAATTTGAAAATTCATTTTCTTGTTTAAGATGACACATTACGACCGCAAGCAAGCATTTGCAGTTATCTTTGTTTGAAGAGGTTCTTCTTTGGAGGGGATTGGTGTTTGGTCCGGACATATCTTCTTTGTTTTTTGTCGGCCTTCTTGATCTCTGCCCCTGCCCTTGATTTTGTATAAAGGTTGCATTTATCATACTTAAAGAAGACAAACCTGCTGTTTCTTGTTATCCTGTGCTATAGTATCTCTTGTACTCACACATTTGGCAAGCGAATCGATCAAATTTTGTGTTATACATTCTGTTGTCTTGGGACATGGATGTTTTTGCAGGATGTAGTCTTCCTTCTCCTCACTTCCAGCAGAGATCCCGGATTGTACCAAGGAACACGAGGCCTCCTGAATGTGATGATTCATTCGAGATGAACATCCCTTCAATGGAGTGGGTGAATGGCCGAACACCTCATCTCAAACTTCCTCGAACAAAGGATGTCATGAGCTCAAAGGAGAAAATCGACACTGAAATGGGAAACAATTTGCAGAGGAAAAGAGCATTACACTTCCTGAGATTCTTCTAAGCATAGAATATGGTGGCATTCGAGAGAGAAATGGTTGCCGATTCAAACAACTTTGCTGTTCCTGTTGATCAAGAACTTGAGGAATCAGCAGCTTCTCCCACAGTTGAAGTTGTGCCCTATGAAGAGGAGAAATACGGTGTCATGAAATCTCAACAGAACACAGCACCAGATCATACTGATTATTAAAAACACGATTCTCTGTCTGTACGTACCAGTTCAGAGTCATCCGGTTTATAAGCTGTTGCAAGTTGCAACAGATAGATATGTACCATTTCATCTTGTAGTAATCTTATCTTGTATTACCAAGTTGGGTTTATGCAGTGGCCTTTTGATTTCAAGATGGCAGCTTTTTGTTTGAAAAATTTGAGATTTATGTTGCGTGTTTGGGAATCAAATTTCCAGCAACAATGATAATCAGAAAATGCAAGATCTTAGACAATGTTATGGAATGATTAGCGTTCGAAAAATAGGTCGAAAAAATTGCCAACATCTAACAATTACATTTCAATGTAAATAATGAAATTTCAAGAATGTGAACATGGCTGTGTGCGTACTCATGAAATCAGTCGACTCTGTCTCCATCGACTTGGGTTGAGTTCAAACTGCAGCTCGTTTACTGATCTTTCTGCAGAAAAACACATATTCAGTGCATAAGAGGAAACATTGTGTTCTGAGTTTGAATTAAACAAACTTACTACTTTGCAGTGTCTGAAATATCAGAATAGGGTTTGCAGATTTCTGCCATCTGTTTCAAGCATTCAGAATGACTAAAAATGCAAAGCAAAGTTATGAGATGAATAAAATTAGCACCAAGATTATTTATAACACAAATTCATATGTTCATCACGGCACTAATACAATTGCAATATTCTAACATACATCAAAAGAATCAAGACTGCTATCATCTCTAATCTGCAGACTTCAGTTTTGTAGCTGCATCCTTCTTAGCAGCTATGGATTTCTCCTCGTTGTTTTTACCACGAGCTAGTATGCCAAACACCCAAACTGCTGCGAAAGTGGCCTGAACCGGAGCAAGCCAGTAAACAACCAAATGCTCCTTAGTGATATGCTCCCCATTAGCAAAAGCCCACCCCATCACCTAATGAGCAAACACAAATTTCCAGTTGCTTTCATGGCAACAATTGTATAATTGAATGTATAAAAATCCAAGGATACTTACAGAGGCTGGATTCATGCAGCCACCGGTTAGGTCCGCGCCTAGGGTATGCAGACTGAGCTTAGATAAGCTGGAAATCCATGTTTTCATGAAGAAACTATCCTTAACCTTTCTAGCCAGCCCGAGGGAGATGAATACGATGCAAAATGTTAGCAGACCTTCTGTCAGCGCACCCTTAGCAATACCGACATTCAAGACAGGCCCTCGTCCTATCCCAGGAAACGTACTCAAGATGAGCCTTACGCCGTAAATTGCCCCAACGACCTATTTCAAGAGATATGAGAGTAAAAAGCCTTGCTTACCAACACAATAAACGAACATGCAGAAGCAATATAAGCATTGATGAGTTAGAAATTACTCTAAAAGCACCCCATTCTACCAAACAGTGATGGAAGCCCGTTTGCTCAAATCAATTACTCCTAATAAGGAAAAGTTGAAACGCATTCCTTGTCACTTCATTACTAATGTCAATGCCATTTGAAGACTTGACCAACCCTTCACTGTCACATCTAGGTTGAACCTACTAATTCATGACAATCTTGAAAACTCAATGAACCCTACGAGAGCAAACAATCGCCATGATGAAAAACACATGCTGCCTCATTTTCAAGCAACCGATCAGACAAGCACAGTTCTAGATCATTGCAAGCTGGCTAGGTGCAATCAAGTAGGCTGAGCTCACATCTCTTGAAGAGTTAAATTTCTGATGTTTAGTATATTAAAAATTCAATTTATTATAGCAAATAGCACATCTTAGCGCATCTGTTCTCACCAAAGTTCCAATCTTGCAAACATAGATGAGTTTTTATTCACAAAAAGCAAAAATCTATCCTACTTAACACCAGATCTTCAATTAAGTTTATCAAAATTTGAATTCCTCATAATTTCCAATTCAGAAGAACTCATAAGGCACTATCACAATATTGCCCTATCAAATTGAACAGTCGGCTCAACTCACACACACGAAAATAGAAATAAGAGTTGTGCAAAATTAGAGAAACCAAGAACATAAAAATTAGCTTAAATCTTGGAGAGAGAGAGAGTTAATTACCTGGGCAGGAACTCTGGCGCCAAGAGTGAAGAGGAAATTAGAGAAATCGCCGGTGAAGGCGGCGGAGAGGAGAGAGAGGGGTTGTAAGCTCCACCTTTGGTGACCTTGACCATGAGGGCGAAGAAGAACATGTTGAGAATGGAGAGAGCGTATCTGACAATTTGGGCGTCGAGATCGTGAGGTCCATAACCCAAGATTTTGTGCACAAAAGTCTTGTTTAGAACGCTGGACCACACCCACATGAAAGACATCGCGAAATCTGCTGCCAGCAGCCGCCATCCTCCCGCCATTGCTGATGCTTCTGTCTCTCTCTTTTTTAATTCTGAAGAAACGTCAGGGCGAAAGAGAGAGAGAGTTGACCAATAGAAATTGAGTTGAGCTGTTGGAATGGGAATCTTGTGCCTGTTTTTCGGAGAATCTACTACGAAGTCAGGTTTTTGCATTGGTCGGAAATTTTCATTAATATATGTGGGGTCCTGCTTTTACTGTAGAATATTGTTTCAATTTAATTTAATTTTATTTTGATTTTGATTTTAATTTTAATTTTGATTCCTCTATCAATTTTCATTTTAATTTATAGCAGTTCTAACTTATAGGAAATCATGTTTTATTTTATATATTTAATTCTTAATACAAAAGTTACTCTTTGTTTATTCTCTATGTGAAATCTATTTACTAATATTTTTTGCCTACTATATAGTATTGTATTTCTGAAACCTATTTCTTTGATAATATTCCTTCTACAATTATAAGTTCAATTTATAAACTACGTGAAACCGACGTAAGGGTATTCACACAGGAGGCCTATGGCGCGCCTGAGTGCGGCCGCCCTCCTATAGTGATGGAAACTTATGTCGTGTAGCAGTTCAGTGCCGTGGAAAGGCCATCGCCTAGTGGACGGCGTGGACGTGGCGGGTGGGAAGTGGTTTGCAGTGTCCGCGGTGGTCTATTGTGCACGCATGAGCCGCGGCGCGTCGATTTTTGAATTTTTCATTTTTATTTTTATTTTTATTTTTCAAATCAGAATATAAGAGAGAAAGAGGAGAAGAATGAGAAGAAGATGATAAGAAAATCCCATCCGGCTCTTACCTAAGAGACGTATGCTCCTGACCCACTTTTACTCATTCTCCTTAATAAGAAGACTGATAAGCAGATAAAGCTCTCAAGGCCCATCATTCTATTAATCAATTTAAATAAAAACATTTCCACAATATTAAAATGTATTAAAAATAATTCCAAATACTCTTTACAAATTACAAAATAATTAAAAATTACATAAATCAATTCCTAAAATTAAAAATTACATAATTAAAATTCTATTAATTAAAAATTACGTAATTAAAATCCATAAAATTTCATAATGAAAAAGTAAGAATGATAGATAATTTGATTGAAAGTGTGATGAATGTCGTATTTATAGATACTTTGATTAAAAAAAAAAAAACCGTCCATAAACGGCTCTATTTTTTGAGAATCTAAAAATATATACATTTTTTAATTTTTGATATAATTTCAATTATTTCTAAATTTCTTTAAAAAAAGAAAATTAATTTTGCTAATGGCTAAGCCTGGCCAATCACATGGTGCCACGCAGGGTCTCAAGCACGACGCGCTCTTATTTAAGAGTAGCGCTCACGCAGGGCACTGACGAACGACGTATTCAGGATCAGCTTGTCCTTGCTAGCGGCAAGGACGGACAGCGCTCCACTAACCGCTGGGATGCTCTACGTAGGTTTTGATTTGGTTAATTTTAGCTTTTTTAAATGAGGAAGAATATAGGTTAATTTTGGACTTTTAAAATGGGTTTTGATTACTTTGGTCAAATGAGTCCAATCAAAATGATTTGGTTTTTGTCTCATTAGTTTTAATTTTTTTATTAAATTATATATTTTTTCTAATTATTTTTATCCGATAATTTTAATTCTAATTCGAATTAAAATATAAAAAAAAATTAAAATGTGGCCAAAAAATGTCCACTCAGTTGGAAACTTTTTTTGCTATGTGGATATTCAAAAGTGGCAGAGACAAAAAAAATGGCTTTCGAAGTGCCCTCCCTATGCTGATACTTTAAAATGACGTAACATCTCAATCACCACGAAAATTAATTTCACCAAAAAATTTAACCCCGATAAAAATCTAAATTGACAAAAAAGTGTATTTTTTTTTTACCAAAATTAAGTTCGATAAAATCTAGATTGACCAAAACTAATGTATTAGTATATTTTTTTAGCTATTTACCCTTGGTTTATCATCTCTATTTTAGCACCCTAGTATTTTACGCATATTTTATTATATTTTCTACTTTTACACTATTTAATTTAAACATTCATAAAATGTCTCAATTATGATACTCACAATGAGCAAATTTCTAAAATGTGATATGTTTAAATTGAACAAATTTTTTTAATAAATATACATAACGATGCTTGTTCACGCCCTTCTGAGATGTTAGTTCAATCGAGTATTATTTTAGAGTAAAATATTGCATTTTCGATCTCAATCTTGACAATTAGTTACATTTAGCTTATATCAAATGAAATCGCAAGCTCAACCATCACCCCGCGACAATCCACATCTTAATCGACACCACAGCACACCAATAAACACCCAAATCAGTTTATTAATAACAGAAAGTATAAGAATACCAAATTGCATAAATTGAGCTAAGTCTGGATATAATGATGAAGGGCATCGAGTATTCTTTGTAAGGGTAATGGTAAACAGAACAATGACAAGAATTAAGCTAAGATAATGCATCATATCTACAATCCTAGCCCAAGCGCTCAGGGAGTATCAAGAGAAGAGAGTCTCTGCACTCATACCCAATTTTCCTTCTCCCTCATTTGCATTTAGACCCCTCAATTTTCCTTTTTTCTCATTTCTGTTTGAGCTGATGTGGCCCTCCATTTGGCATATTAATTGAGTCAATTGAACTCCTCTCTATAATTCATTAATTTGTGACCGTATACACAATTCCCATATTTGATTCAGTCTTCCGCAGATTTTACGGGACGAAAGTGCCTCAAATTTCGATCGAGGTTTTTAACTGCGGTGCGTTCTTGCTCTTTCCCCTTTTTGACTTGTTTATGTTGAAATAGGTTATGGGTGTCGAATTTTGTTCTCATCTCCCCTTTTGGTTGTGTAGAATTCGATGTAACTAATTGCCGCGCTCACTTTAAAATGGCCTTTTTAATTCGATTATTTGTTCTTGATCTTGTTCGATAACTTTGATTACTAAGTTATCAATCTAATTTTATGCTATTTGTTTTGGTTCCGTTTTGATCTGCTGTTTATGCTTTGCTTAATTTGTAGAATAGTTTCCTTTCCATCACTTGTGTTGTCTTACTCCTGAGCTGGTTTCATGGAATATTACCATTATGATTCCCCAATTGTGCTAGATTTGGGAATGCTGAGATATATTTGTGCTACTGGTTAGTGTTAAATGGAGTATAAAATGGTAGTAGTAACTAGTAAGTATACATCTTAATTTCTACTGTATCTGTTAAAAAGTAAAAAGATATCTAAATTCCATAAAATTGAATGCGCGCAACTTTATCGAGCTAGTTCTGCAGTTAGGAATTACATTATCCAGCTCTTGGTCAGTGTAATTGTTAACTGCACTCTTCCGGTCTTTGGTTGTATGTTAAATATAAATGAGGACACAAAGATAAGATGTATAGTAGTAGATAATAAAATACAATCTTTAATAGGGATCTGTTACAATGTTTACTTGACTGGAAGTCTGGAATCAATTTTACCACGTGGGAAACTGTGATCCGTGAGAGCTGCTTTTGTCCCGTGGGTAAGCTAGAGATAATCTCGAAATAGGGCATGTGGAAGGAATATTATTGCTACATGTTGGAAAATTTTATATTTCCAATGTTCAGTGAAATCATTTTGTATTCCAATCTTTAGAATAGGCTTGCAAGTTTCCTAATCTTAACTTGATTGTCATCAACAACATTTCATGCTGGCATCTTGCTTAAATAGGATATGTGGAGTTAACATGCTTGTGACTGGGCAGCTTTACACCCTTATTCCACCACGATTGGATGATTTCACCAGTTGCTTGTATTCATTCTCTTTTTTTTCCAAAATACTGTCCGTGCTTAGCCATGCTCGCAGCCTTATCCTTTTTTGAAAAGGCTTGGCTATTACGATTAAATTGAGCTGGGTGCTAACTGCAGGTTGAGGCACTTAAAATGGCTGGTCATAGAGTTGCCCATGCCACATTGAAGGGACCAAGCGCTGTGAAGGAGATACTCATTGCCACTGCACTTGGCATTGCTGCAGGTAGCGTGTGGAAGATGCACCACTGGAATGAGCAACGGAAGGTTAGGGCTTTCTACGACATGCTAGATAAAGGTGAAATCACTGTGGTTGCTTCAGAAGAATAGATATCTCCTGAAACAAAATTCTTGATTAGTCCCTTATTCAGTTTCTGGACTCGTAAGAGAGATTGCAAAGTTCGAACTACAATACATTAAAGACTTACTGTTCTTGATTTCTTTGGATCACCTTACTATCTTTTTTTCCTTCAGTTCTGATATTGAGGTGTTATAAAATAAGACTGAATGTATCACGAGCTCTTTGACTGTTGAATATTTTAAGAACATATTTGCCCTCAACTTTCAAGTTCATCCAGCTCTTTCATTGAAATATTTAAAGATATTATCAGCAACATCCTATCATTGTGACATCTCATTTTATGTTTCAAGATCGATGTTTTACAGATTTTCTCTTGTTTTTTTCTTGTTTAGTGGCTTAAGAGTTTTCGTAGCCACTAAACTGTTATATATATTTGAATTGGAAAAATAACGTAGTTATTGCATTATTTACGCGCCCATGATTTAATTTAATAATGATAAAGATAAGGAATTTTTATACACGAAGACCAGAGTTTGTTTTTTTGAGAAGTCAATGACTGTTGCGTGAACACGAGAATTTACCACGGAGGTCTTCCTCCACAAGAATGCAAATATCTCCATCTTAAATTTACAAGAGAGAGAATCTAGTTGCAAATTGCAATGAAATATTACAATTTTAAAGATGATGCTTAATGGTTTAAATTCGCATGACATTTGTTAAAATTCAGCTGTTGAATTTCTATAACCAAAATTGTTGACTGATTGTGGCATAATTGTAAAAGTATCGATATCATGCTATAAAAAATATAATCTTTATATTTAATGGAGACATTTTTTGCGGTAATGACATTGACAGAGAGACACAATTACAATTTACAAATGGTGGTTGCCAACTTCTTTCATCGATATTTACAGATAATTAGGATTTATAAATACCTCTTACTTTCTTCTCATCAAGAATTGCAAAAGCCCAGTGAAAATTCCCCAGCTACCTCTTTCTGCTCTGTCTATAGTACGTCTCCTCTCCTAGCTCTACTCTGTGTGTGTGTGTGTGAAGAAATTGACAAATCTTGATGATTTTGAATAGTATGTGTGCTATTTCATCTGTTGTTATGTTTGTGTGTGCAAAAGAAGGAAATGGTTTCGAAAAGTAGTATACAATAAAGGTAAATTCTGCTCACTATTCTCATAAAAAATCATTCGTTTTTCATTTTTGATGCCATTGTTGGAAGTAGATCGAAATGAAAGATGAGTTTTTACAAGCAATGAAATTGCTTAGAGCCCCAACATAAGCTCTGGTTTTCTTGAAATCCAATTCTTTTTCGCCCTTCGTTGCGTGCTTGTTATGACGGTGATTACTTCTCTTTCCGAGCATGGATCAGATTCTAGAAATCATGATCTATAAGCTAATAGTTTTAGCTCATATACTATATAGGTGTATTTCAAATTTTCAATGCACACTTCATTTTAAAGCCTTAAGTTTTGGTTTCCACTTTAGTGCACCAAGAGACAATACAACATGTTATGCAATTATGTACTAATATAGATGTGGCTTTAACCTTTTGTTAAACTGTTTCAGATCGGTCATCTGAATTGGAAAAATGGGTCAGACGCTTGGTTGTATTCAAGTGGATCAGTCCAATGTTGCCGTGAAGGAACAATTTGGCAAGTTTCAAGAGGTGCTAGAGCCCGGCTGCCATTGCCTCCCATGGTGTTTTGGCTACCAGTTGGCCGGTACCCTATCATTACGTCTACAGCAGCTCAATGTCCGCTGTGAAACAAAAACTAAGGTCGCCGCCATTTACTTGCAGCTTCAACTTCTCATTTCTCGAACCGTTTTCATCAAATCGTATAAAATATGAAGTAGCTCAGCCAAATATCTCATGACTAAAAATCAGAAGAGAAAATTGAATCAGTTTGTAACTCAGAATTCTCTTTTGCACTTTTAGTTATTTCACAATTATACGAGTTTCTTATCATCCAGGACAACGTGTTTGTGAATGTGGTTGCTTCGATCCAGTACCGAGCACTGTCCGACAAAGCATCTGATGCATTTTATAAGCTATCTAACACCAAGGAGCAGATCCAAGCATATGTTTTTGATGGTACGTTTATCAAAGCATGCTCACTGTGTTTGCTGATTAGAAACGTAAATAATATGGTTGAGATGTTGTGTGAATTTCGTGACAGTCATCAGGGCAAGCGTACCGAAACTGGATCTTGATTCCACTTTTGAGCAGAAGGATGAGATAGCTAAGGCTGTGGAAAACGAACTTGAAAAGGTAGCGTATACGTATGCTCTTGACAGACGATACATGTTTACGCGCTATGATACTGGTTATACTATACCATTACAAGTGAATCTTGATTATCTCTGTCTTTGCACGCTATGTCTGCTTATGGATATGAGATAGTGCAGACTCTGATCGTTGACATCGAACCGGATGCTCAAGTCAAGAGGGCTATGAATGAGATAAATGCAGGTAAGTCATCGAGCCGGATGCTCAATCTATAATGAGTTCATTTTCGTTTATCTGATAGCGCATCGCTGTTGCAACAGCTGCTCGGCTCAGGGTCGCTGCAACTGAGAAAGCCGAGGCTGAGAAGATCTTGCAGATCAAGAGAGCCGAGGAGAGCCGAATCCAAGTACCTGTCCGGGCTAGGTATAGCTCGTCAGCGTCAGGCTATCGTGGATGGACTGAGGGAGAGTGTGCTTGCCTTCTCGGAGAACGTCCCTGGGACGAGCTCTAAGGATGTGATGGACATGGTCCTCGTCACACAGTACTTTGACACGATGAAGGAAATCGGTGCTTCGTCTAAGTCCTCTGCTGTCTTTATCCCTCATGGACCTGGGGCCGTTAAGGATATTGCGACGCAGATCCGGAACGGCCTCCTTCAGGGCGAGTGCCATGCCTGGTTTCCATGCCTCGGACTCTGTTTAAGTACAATGATGTGTGTATATCTTCCTGTCTATAGACGATCATAATTTGCATTTGAAGATTTTATTTTGTCATTAAATATGTAATTTTGTTACTTTGGGTGCCGCATTGCCTATTGTGGGACGAAAACGACATTCTTTGTGTTAAATATCAATGATTTCTACATGCATTCGGCAAAATCAATCTATTGGTACTATAAAGCTCTTTTGCCTCTTGGCAAGGTAATTATAACCGAGATGTCTTTTCTGATGAATGTTCATTTCATTTCCAAGTAATCTCTCCCTCCTCGGTTATTTTCGAGGATAAAATGGTTTTGTATCGGATGTAGCGGCACCGCTGACAACCGAATTCCAACGAACTAAATGATGGTTCACAGGACAACCTTTAACTTATCGAGAGGGAGCTTACGGCAATGCTAAGAATTGTGTCTTGATATCGAGAATGCATGAATATGCCTCCCTATTTATAGGCAAAGTCTACTACTCATGGAGTTAGTAGAAGCAATGCAGATTCAACTCTCCTATTAATAATTAGATTGTAACGGTCGACCGTTAGAGACATTACAAATGTCTTATATTATAGCATGAACTTGGACGAATGTATCTAGACACCTCTCATGTCAATGTTCAGCTCCGGACGACCGATCAATGGGTACGCTTAGGACAAATATGTGTCAAACTACATATGAGTACATTGTTTTTCTGCTTGTCCAATGTGAGATTAATTAAGATCTCAGTACACCTCAATGTTTTAAAATCTAGTCGGTTTGGCGACGAACCGTGCCTAGTCTGGTTCAGTTAGTACTATAAAATCAGTTGAGAGTTGGGCCATTTTGGACCAGGTGAGTTGGCGGTTCGACCGAAAATTAGTGACCGTCATTATATAACACCATTACCACTCCACCACCTTCATTTTATCTCAATCCATCCTAGTTTATTTTCCTAGTCACTTTTCACCTTTCCCATCCCATAAGACTAAAATAGATTATGAGTACTAATGACTAAATTAAGTACTGCAATTTCATGACTAACACTATCCGAAAAATTTGAGTTTAAAAAGAGATTTTACAACTAAAGCAAGTAAATAAAGAAACATGAATAAAAAATGAAATAAGAAAAATCTAGAATTCTAGTGTAATATTTATTTCATTATAGTATTTTTATGGGTAAATGAATTTCTTTCTACCGCTTGACTTACTCTCACACACATACACTATCTTAAAAATATGTCATCAATCCCATAAAAATATAGACATTTACATTTATGAAAAATTATCCCAAATTCATTACACTTATAAATCAATTCATTTACAATTTATACCATTATGACACACAATTACATCTCATTCAAAACTAATGATAATATGAGTTCCACTATTCATTACCATTGTTTTAACTATCCTTCTACTTCTTCTTTTACTTTACCATTTGCGTATTAATTCACGTTTTATTTCAAATCGCACATATTTTTATTGCATTTGAAAGATGTGAGAAGGTTTGACTTTTGAGTATAGGAAATTAGGAATGGAGGAGGTCTGAAGGAAGGAAGAACTTTAGGGAAGGGGCTTTTCCGCAATAAAACATTTTTCATTTTCTCCAAATTCACCCCTCTTCATCTTCGTAGAGTCTTGTCAACAAAGAACCTACACATATTTGTTTCTTTAATTATATAAACAAAAAAGAAAATATATAGTAAAAAAAGGCACATCAGTAGATAGGGGAAAGATGAGCAGCATAGGCACAGGCTACGATCTATCGGTGACCACATTCTCACCGGACGGCCGCGTTTTCCAGATCGAATATGCCGCTAAAGCCGTCGACAACAGCGGCACCGTCGTTGCCATCAAATGCAAAGACGGTATCGTCATGGTAAACCAAGTTTTCGACTAATCATTTTCTTGAATTTAGATTGCTAGGGTTTCTCACTTCTCGGATGTTTTTCAAGGGAGTGGAGAAGCTGATTGCTTCCAAGATGCTGCTGCCAGGCTCCAATCGAAGAATCCACTCCGTTCATCGCCACTCCGGCATGGTACCCTAAATTTTCCTTAATTCTCCCTCTCCATATGTGTATATAAAAATAATTAGTAGTTGTAGATTGAAAGGGCATATTTCTGTATAAGTTGATCTACTATGTGCTCAAGCTGTAATTTATACTAAAGCTAATGAAAATCAGTAGGATTTTTACCAGCTGTTAAGTTTTTCTAGGTATTTGTTATTCAAGCTGCTTCCTGAGCTATTTTAGGCTTCTGGCCTTCAGGTTTTATAGCTTGTGCTAATGTTGTTTGACCATTGTCAGGCTGTTGCTGGATTAGCTGCTGATGGCAGGCAGATTGTTACACGAGCAAAGTCTGAAGCAACTAATTATGAGAGGTTTGTTTCTTAGACGCTTGTTTGGTTCTCAACTCTTCCAACATTCTTTGTAAGCATGCATACTCCTACATGGAAATAATTCTGATGAGAAGTGATATTCTTATTTTTTAAACTTTATATGTAAGCTCTAGATTGAATTGCTGCCCTATAAATTTCTCCTCAATAAGGTGAAGTACCTTTAGCTTCTGTTGAACAGCTGAGTCAGGTGAAACTGAAATCTGATACATAATGATGTATGGGTGCACCTTTTTTGATCTCATAGAGATGTGGATTTCTAGAGCATGAGTTCAGAGGTTAAGGTTCGAATAGGAGTGAACTGGGATACCAAAGGGTGATCCCTTGTTCGTTTAGACAGTTCATTTTCATCAATTGAGGGGCAGGGATATAGCATTCTTTAGGCTGGATATTATATGAGATAGTAATATAGTATGAACAGAAACTGCAGTTTATGAGCTTAAAAATAAATGAAAATTAGTGGTACAAAATTCAGGCTGGAAAATTGTTGTACTACCTCAGATGAATCACTAAAAATTGTTGCCTGCATTTTATCTACTCAACTTTTCTCTGTTTGATGCATGATGGTTCAGAAAGAAACTAGCATCATAAGTTTTTGGTTACCTCTCTATGACTTAACTTGTTAATTGCTTACAAGAATTAGTATTCTGTTGTATATTGCTTGGCATATATCTTCACATATTGCTGTATCTTTAATTTCTAGGTTTATGGTGAAGCAATTCCTGTTAAAGAACTTGCGGAACGAGTGGCTAGTTATGTGCATTTGTGCACACTTTATTGGTGGCTCAGGTTGATACTGCATCTGTTCTATTTTAACTTCATTTTCTTGGCCCGATTTTCCATTTTAAATCTTACATTAAATTTTGCAGGCCTTTTGGTTGTGGAGTGATTGTGGGAGGTTATGATAGGGATGGGCCACAGTTTTACATGATCGAACCTTCTGGAATATCTTATGTGAGTTTATCTTTTGCTCAAATGATGGTTATAGCATCTAAAATTTGTGTTAGTCTTAGTAAAATT
>NC_062969.1:6436087-6524118 GCF_023119035.1 Salvia hispanica | reverse complement strand
AAATGACAAATTGTATGTAAAATCATGAATTTTTAAAATAGTTTTATTTTGCCAATGAACTTTAAATATTGCATAAAATGTTATGTAATTTATCGGGCGGTGTATATTTTCCATCCAACCCAATCCGATAGATTTTCGACACAAACTTATCCTATTGGCGTGCCGAATGCATAACTTGGCAACTTCATTTGGCATGAGTTTTTTGTGAATGGATAATGAAGAAAAAAAAATATGAAACTTTGTAATTTAATAGTGGTATTTTCTACTCAAACATTGGTAGATTGACCATACAATACAACTACATAATTTAAATAACAATTTGTCCTATAAACAAAAACTAAAATTTTTGTGGGTTTAATAATGTCAAATATCCAAAATTTGTGTAATTTTGTAAATTCCACCCCAATATTTGAATTTTTTATACCTTGTATCATATTTATCCAACTAATCCATTCTATATAATCTTTTCAACCTTCAGCAATTTGATCATAAAATTTCACGCCAACATTTGAATCATGAAATGACGTAGAAGATATGATTTATTCCAAAAAAAGTACTACAAATGTTTAAAAAATGAGGATAAATTTTATAAATTCAAAAGATTAAAGATAGAACTGAAATAATTAATTGATAGATTCAAATAACTATGATGAATTTGATAAAAGTGACTAAAAATAGAATGAATTTTATGATCTACCCTTGTTGCTAGAGCGCAATCAATTACAGCTCCTCTCACATCTTCACAAATTACTAAAATTGAAGAAATGGCATTAGTGATTACAAATAAGCAGAAGAGCCAAGAAGCACAATCCCCAGGGCCAAACTAAATAATTTAATAAACAAAGACAAATAGACAATAATTGATAATTAGAAGTTAGAACTTATATTGCACCAACAAAAGACATATACACAAACCCATTGCACCTACTAGGCAAAATCTTAACAATACATATGTTTTGTGCCCAAACCTTCACTAATTAACATTTTATATACTACTACGTGCGATCAATAGGATCATACACAAATAACATATCCTAATTCCAAGATCCTTAAGAGAGTCACCTACCGTGGAGATACACCTAAACGAATGGACTAACATGATGAGTTATTATGCTCGTCATTGCTGGCAAGCTCTGGTTCACTGGGCGGAACAATCCTTTTACGCAACAGTGTCTCAATGACCGGGTACTTCCTTTTCCTTCCACCTCTTGGCCTTGACCGGATTTGCTCATCAGATTCTTCAAAATTTCCCTAAACACAAACAGATCATAATCCAGAGATAAGGTATTGTCTAATGCTGCTGTCAAATTGGCTTATGATGAAGATTATTAATTGGCTCGAGAAGCAAGAGCTCTTACACGAGTATAGATGTGGCACCCAGTTTGTTCGTGCCTGTTCCTCACGTGTTTGAATGCAAATCTCTCGTGACAACCGGGCATGCCACAGACAAATGGTTTTAGTTCCAGGTGCACAGCCTTTATATGTTGATTGAGATTTGATGTCTGTACAAGAGAAGGGAGTGAGACATGTTTAATCTTGATGAAATTATTTTGTTCACAAGATGAGCTCAAGGAAGAGGGGCACATTACAAGTAGATGGGTTTTGGAAGGGAAGGGGCTTACATTTGAAAATGTTAGCATGCAGCCCTTGAAACTACATTTGATCCTCTCCAAGGAAGGCCCTTCTTCATGCGTGCGCATGTGACGCTTGATGTTTTTCTTTAGCTGCTTTGTGCCGCATTGATCACACATAATGTATTGATGGCAAGACCGAATATGCTCCTTGAGGCACCGCTCATTGGAAAAGTATTTCATACAGTCCGGTTCTGCGCAGAACGCCTCAACCGAATCCAGCTTAACTGCATTAAACCCAAACATAACAAATGAATAACATATGTTACCATCAAAATATAACTTGATTGCGTAGGAATCAAAACAACAGTAACTTACCATGAGAATCCTCATGCTGTTTCAATTTCGAGAGATATTTAAAGACCTTCCCACACCCGTGCTCCGAGCAGACATGTTGCTTAACTTCAGCAGAAGCAGATTCATCATGGAATTCCTTGACATGCCTTGTCAGATTACCCTGTAACGTAAAATTCTTCTTGCAGCCCTCAAAAGTACATTCAAACAGTTTTCCTTCATGCTGAAGCATGTGTCTGGTCAAGTGATCTTTCCTTCTGTAACTGGAGTGGCAATCGTCCAACGGGCAAATAAAAGGCCTCTGCAACGAAACATAATTATTATCAGAAGATAATCGTGCAGAACTTTCATAGAAGCTTTCAATATAAGGGTTTTTGATCTACTCCAACCCAGTAACAAAAGAATCCCCAAACCTCACAGAATAGCAAGCGTGACTGAGGCACACTTGATGGAGCTTCGCAGGCAGTCCCCTGCCTGGTACTGATCCATTCAAGGTAACATTTTCTGCCTCTCGCATTTTGGAGTTCTTTTATTTGGGATCCAATGCTTCACACTCAGAGTTCTGCCATACTTCAATCTGCAAAACGTTATTTTTTTAGTGGTCCAGATACACAGAAGCACATAGACAAAGCAAACCTTCTAAGATTGCACATAAATTAAGAAAAGAGATTGTTCTTAAATCCTCTATCCTCCAGTAACACAATCGATAGAAATAGATTAACTTGCAACAATCTTTATCAAAACATAATTCAACAACACAACATATAATACATGTGAAGGTATACTAATTATATACAGAAGTCAATTGAAAAACTGACCTCAAGCGAATGGCTCTGCATATGCTGCTTCAGAAGGGCAGGCTTCCGAAAGCTCACACCACAGTGTTCGCACACATTCAGTTTCTCGCCATGCTCCTTTTCTTCGTTCAGCCCCTTCTTACTTTCTTCCTGCAATTCACAAAATCCCTCATCAATTAACAGAATTTGACTGTAAATTGCTTAATTGCATAACAGTAATTCTACTCAGATCTTAAAAACACATGAATGAAATAAAAAACACATAACCAATCACACACCTCGTGGTGAGTACGGATGTGAGCGGCGATCAGGGTTTTCTTCGACCGGCAAATTCCGCAGAAGTCGCAGTGGTATCTCCTGATGTCTCGGAAGATTGCATCGCGCGCTTTATCTACTTCCCCACCGCCATCGAAACACAGTTTAGCTGTAGACTATGACAAGGGCGAGCTAAAAGAAGAGAGAGTTAGGGTTGAATATATAGGAAACGAGAGGGGTAATTTTGGAAGAGAGTTCTTTTCAGACAATCGAACCCTCAAATACTGTATTATTACGTTTGACCCCTCTGAAAGCCGGAATTCGTATATCAGACCCTCAAATACACACTGCGAATACCGGCGGGAACTAAACAAAAAATCGCTATAAACCCTACTCTCTCTGTCTCTCTCTCTCTCATCAGTCACGCCAACACTACACCTCTTGACGCGATGCCTTCTTTTCCTCAGCCAGGCACGGTCACCATTTGCGAAATCAACAGGGAACTAGGTAACAATTTCTCATCGAAGCCCACTGTATCTCATTTTTGCAAACTTCAATTATAATGATTTCGGTTCCGCATTGGTTCTCAAATTTTGCTTAATTTCCACGCAGTTACGGCAGACCACCTGGGAGATGATCAAGCCAATGATACCTACTCTAAAATACTCGTACTCCATTCTAATCGTTCTTTGCTTAATCTTTTTTGTTGTGTACTAGTGGTTTTCAGGGCTGTGATACTTAGTTGTTAATAATTTGATGTATACGGCCCATTGATTGGTATAATTGCAGGGGAATATATTCAGTCCGATCCAATTCGAATCAGAGAGTTTGTTGGGGGTGGGGACTGAGCAGGAAACGGTTGAACGGAGGAAGGGTAATTCGGTACTAGAGGCTCTGTTCAGTGGCTCCCTCAGGCCTCTTTTGCAGCCTGCCGATGTAATTATCATCGTAGATTTGCATTTTTTGTGCATACATCTGCTTGCTTTCTGGCACTAATATGCATGCTATAGCTATTTATAGTTATCGAGAGGAGGGCAGTGGTTAGATGCAATAAGTGTTAATACTTCTGCTATCTATTTTTACTTTCAGGTAAACCTCTTAAATGGCATTGATCTTCACAGTGTAAGTTGGCACAACCACAAACAGATTTTAGCATTTGTTTCTTCACATCATCAGGTGATGATCTGTGACTACAATGATTCTGGTAAGTGCTGTGAAATTTCTTGATGGTGATTTTTGGTTGCTCCTCTGGTACTTAAATTGTCGTTGCATTTTGATCCTATCATAAGTGATGTCTTTTCTCCTTACTTTTGTCATCTACCAGATGGAAAGGTTCCTTGCGTCTTGTCCCATGAATCCCAAAAGGATGTAAAAATTCTTGAGTGGAGACCAAATGGAGGGAAAACCCTTTCTGTTGCATGCAAGTGAGTCCCACAAAAATAATCTGTTTAATCTATATTTTGTTTATTCATTTTAATTTTGCTGTTTAGTTAAAATCTGTTACTTGGTTTTGTTGTTGTGGTTTATTATTATAGGGGTGGAATTTGCATTTGGGCTGCTTCTTCTCCCGGTAATGTTCCATCTGTAAGATCTGGGGTGACTTCGAACCCACTTTCAAGGGGCTCTGTGACACGATGGACTCTGGTAGATTTCCTTCAGAGTTCTGATTCTGAACAGATTACTGCACTTTCATGGAGTCCTGATGGAAGATATCCATGAGAACTATATGCAACTGTCTATTTGTTGGTTGAAATTTCTGTTAAATATTGTTCACTTACTCTGACTCATTCTGACCCAATTTGTTAGCTGAACTTTTGTTGTCTGTCATTCTCTCTTCTCAAGGGAAAAGATTATATGAATCCAACATTCTGCATATTCCTTGACTTAGTTTTACATATTTAGCTTCAGCTTCATATGAGAGTTCATCGTTCACCATTTGGGATGTTTCACTAGGTACATGTCATCTTATCAATCTCTATTACAAAACAATCTGCAGAATGCAAAAGTTTTGAAAGCATCATAAACTATAGTTATAGACTTCATGCATGCTTATATCATTCTTCTTATGTCTGATTTCTTCCTTTCAACGACAGGTCTGGGCACTCCTATTCGAAGGGGCCTAGGAGGCATATCATTGTTAAAGTGGTCTCCATCAGGAGATTATTTCTTTTCTGCAAAATTGTACTGTGATTTACCATTTGCCATCTAAATTGATTTGCATTGTTATTTAGTTCTTGAAGATACACCTACCAACAAATAACGATTTGGTGTTGCCTTTTATGATGCAGTGATGGAACATTTTATCTCTGGGAGACAAACACATGGACATCGGAACCATGGTCCTCAAAGAATGGGTTTGTCACGGTTCGTGGATAATCTGTTATCTAAATTAGTGATATTTATCAGTTTTGTTATATATTCTCAGAATCCATGTTTTAGTCTTGCCTGCCCCTTACCTCCCCCTTTAAACATCTTTTATGGAATGTCTTGTCTTGTACTCAGGTGACTGACGTTCAAAGTCTCGTAAATGCAAAAAGTTATTTACATGCTCTGCATTTATAATAGATGCTCATATTCTTATTGGTGGACGAATTCAGCAAGTAAATTCTTGTTTTGTTTCATCTAATTGTTGGTGATAGGGAGCAACATGGGATCCAGATGGCTGTATGGTACTTCTTTCTTTCTCAGAATCCGCATCATTAGGTTCCATTCACTTTACATCCAAACCTCCGTCCCTAGGTATGCATTCTGTAACATATCCTGTAATTGATCTATTTTGTCATTGTTTGTCCTACTATTCAGATTGAATGAAATTGCTATTTGTGTGGATTCTTAATTAGATATCAGCACCAGACAATGGTTGTTCAGTTCTCATGCATATCTGTGATTATGTTGTGATGTTAGTAACTTACTACTATCTCTTAAGATAAATGCATATAAGCGTTTGCATAAATTTTTTTATTTGGAGTGTCACCAATGCAAACAGATAATGAAGGAACTTCCAGACTGCTCTTAGTTCCTTAATTTGAAGATCCTTCTTTTTGGTATTATAAATCTGTGGACATTTTTTGACTGACATGCTTTTGGTCGTTGTTGGGTAGCTTATCTAACTTTCCAAGATATACTTTGAGATGACATTTTTATCATATTTGATCTAATGTCTCAGTATTTTTGAAATGGTATTTGTTTGTGTATATATTACTTTTTTCTGAGACCTTTGACTTTTAACCTCGTTTTGATTTTCAGATGCACATCTTATACCAGTTGAATTGCCAGAGATAAAATTATTGACCGACAGGTACAGAAATCTTTTAACTTAGCTGTATATACTTGCCATGTTCTCTGGTTATCAGGCGACAAGCAGTTTAGATCAGCTTTTAAACAAAATCATTTTTTTCCTAATACTGAAATAATGCTTCAAGGAATTTGGCTTTACATGCATATTGATACTCGAAGGCCATGCAATCACTAAATTTGATTGATTGTTTACTAACGTTATGCCATTATTCTGCAGCCAGGTCATTGAGAAGATAGCATGGGATGCTTCAGGAGAGAGATTGGCGGTGTCATATAAAGATGGTGATGAGCAATACATCGGGCTTGTTGCGGTATTTGATGTTAAAAGAACTCCCTTAATTTCAACATCGTTGGTGTAAGTTGAAATTTGGATTTTATGATTCTCTTATCTCTTTTCTAGTTCCTTTTTATTAAGTATATATTTAGGTTCGTTTTCTTCATTGCTCAAAAAACCAAAAGTTTAAACATGTTATGATGGCTGCAGTAGATTTCTGTTTCAAACTTTCTGGATGCTTGTATTTTGTTCCTAAACATACTCTTTCGTGTATTTTGGCCAATCCAGTGGGTTCATCCGAGGTCCTGGGGACAATCCAAAGCCAGTGGCATTTTCATTCTACGACAAATTTAAACAAGGACCATTGTTTTCTGTGGTTCGTCATTTGCCTTCACCTTCATCTTTTTCTGCATTTAGCGTGTTATGTATTGTGCTATTTTTAGATTGTAAGGTTTATGTGAACGTATTATATTGATGAGCATGCTTGTACAAGCTATACAAACTGCATAATGTTGTAGAAGTGTATATTAGAGCTTATGTGTCATTGAATCTAAACAAAAAACACAGAGTTGCTTTTATTCCAGTGGGGGGTAAGGGGTTAAGCTGCACTATCTTAATTCCACCACATGAAACCATCTCAATTAAATATCTTTATCGTGCAGTGCTGGAGCAGTGGATTTTGCTGCACCTACCCTCTTATATTCCGTTCAAATAATCTACCATAGTTGAGGTTTGAGTTTGTTTGCCCTTCTTAATATGATTTCCAGCTATAGTATATCTGTTCATCTTAAAAGATGATCGGCGTATGAATTTAATGCTATTGCAAAGAGGAAATCTGATTCATCTATCACTTCAACTTTTGATCCAAACTGTAGAGATGAACCCAAGAAGTCAAAATGTAAATTACCAGAACTTAGTGGCTGTGACCAAGCAAAAATATGGTTAGTATATCTATTTAAAATTGATGATTTTTGTTGCTCCAGCCTTTCCTGTACAAGTTCTGAAGTGCGGTTTCTGATTTCAGGTTATGCAGAGATTGCATGCAGCGGTCTTGTCAGTTCATCACCAAGGAACTGAAGTGAACAATCTATGAACTTGATGGGACTTTTCGGAGAGATGCTATATTTTCTGTGACACTGTTAATTAAAAAATACACCCATTTAAGGGTACTAAGTTTTGTTGTAAACTGATGTGATCAACTACGTTCTGAATTTGTGTAAAACTAAGTTCTTATTGCAAGTCCCCTTTCATGCGCTTTAATACAACATTCAGTAATCATGTTATGAATTGCTACTTGTCATCGCCATCATCTTTTATCTTCCATATCCTGATCCAGATTGGCCAGATATTCAGAGTCTTAAAATCTCAAATAACTCGTGACTCATAGACACCATTAGATCCTGCATCTTGAATAACATGTGATTTTCGCAGCAAGTCAATTGAAATGAAAGAATATGGAGGTATAACAAATGTCATTTTGTTGCTGGCATTTTTGAGTGCGTTTATAACTGGCGAAACCTGCATAAATAAGAGTCCATTGAGACGACGACAACATGAGTTTGTTGAATGTTGAAGGTTCACAGTTATGCATCAAGAATTTAGATTTTTTTTACCTTTTTGGGTTCTTTGAACGAATTTTCGTCCTTCACATTAGTAGATGTTAGCGTAGTCAATGTAGAGCCGGCTGATTCTATAGACCTGTTGTCCAATCCCTCGACAGAAAGCTTCAGATTCACTCTGTTGCCTCCAAAGTTCACAACCTGAACAAGGTCTCACGTGCAAGACGAATAAAATACGAGATGAAATATCATTATCTCAATTTTTAGTGCGGGAAACTGCTGTTACCTTTACTCTGATGTAGCTCCTGCCGCTGTCTGCATCAGTCCATGAAATGGCAGATGCGGTGAGGGAGGAGGAAGGCGATTGCAGCGTGGAATCAAGAAGGGTGGCGCCATTTGATGCCTTGAACAAGTGCTGCATCCAGTAGGTAGGCGTGCCATAGACCTTTGAAGAGTCGAAAACTATTGCATCTGGATTGAACCTCTGATCGTTGACATTCACAAACAACGGCGCACTGCTGGCCATCTCAACAGCGTCACTGCAAAAGAAAGACAGATGCACACGTCTTAATCAGTTGAGACTAGCAGGCAGAGACGGGCAAAGAAGACTTGTGTCAGTACCTGTTTCTCTCTAGTCCTATGAGAAAACCGGCCTCAGCTAGTGCTTTCAGCATATTTCCCCTGCCAGCCTCGCCTCCTGTGACAGCGTATTCGCTCACAAAAGCCTGAAATATGGTTGAGAACACGGGTGAGAAACCTTTGCAGATAACGAATCAGATAGTTAAGAGACGCCTCAAACACCTTTGGTCCGTTTCTTGAGGTGTGATCGAAGTTGTGAGCCATCGAAAACATGGAGTTTGCATTTGTGTAGACCTTCACCATGGGTCAAAAAAAGGATCAGATTACTGTATAAAGGTTATCATTACAGTGATTGAATTTTTCCTCACATGATAATCATACAAATCTGCTGGATGGTCCAACACTGCAGCTGAAGCATCACAGTTTGTGATGATCTTGATATCTGGATAGGCCTCTTTTATTGCATTGTAAAACTTCATGTAGCTCCCTAACACGTTGCAGCATAATAAGAATCTAAACGCAATGATGTATGAATGTGGGCTAGAGCTGTAGCAGGCATACCGCGATAATTCTTTTTCCAACAGTCCTGATTTCCAGCAGCAACGTACTGCAGATCAAAAGGCTCAGGATGGCCCATTGCTGCCCGGGCAGAGCCCATTGTGGAAGACGCGTCTCCTCTAGCAAACTCAATCGCGTCAAGAGTATCCTGCACAGAAGATATGCCTAAATGGTTGAACTAGGAAAAACTTCAAACGATGTTTGTTTGGTAAGACTCTTACTTGCACAAAGGGCATAAGGAGTGAATTGTCAACTTGTTCATTTCTGCTAATTCCTATGTTGACTACCCAAATAGGCGACGTGCCTAAATCCTCAGCAAGCTGTGGAGTTATACACATACATCAGATGTTCCATCAAATGAGAGAGAGAGAGGGGGAGGGAGGAAGGAAGTACTTGTAAGTACTCAAAATAACCAAGTCCGTCATCGGTCCAGTACTGCCAAACATCATTGAAATGACCCGGTCTCTCTTCCCATGCGCCTATAGTTTCTCTCCATCTAAATGCGTTCATCAGTCTGCCTCCTTCGACATACGAGCCGCCTTTCAGGAAAATACACCAAAGTCACACTCTCTTGTAGTTGAATTCTATGAACAGTGGAAATTGGATATCTGTACACATCAAGTACCCGGAAATCTGATAAATCCCGGCTTCAAAGCAGCAAGCATGTTGAAAAGATCTTGTCGAAATCCATGTCCCTGAAAATGGAAGATATGGACAACAATCTCAGTCACAGAAAACTTCAGTTTTATATCATTTTAAATTACATAAAGAAATGTGAAATCACTCCCACATTGTGAGTGTCCAAAGGTAGTGCTGAGACTTGATCAAGCCATATTGTTGAGCTTTTTGATGTTGTCAGCTGCAGTCTTGAATTAGCATCTGATCCATATGCTTCCAACACCATCTCCATCTTCTTCCACTCTGCAACGTCGTCATCCCTGCACAAGCAGATCAGAGCAAAGATACTAATGCTGATGTATGTACTCAAAATCAGCAAAATATCAATTACTCTTTCTTACTTTATATCATATGTAGCTAGCTTCTGCTCCTTTGAGCCAATGAATGACACAGACATTTCAATCGGTTGCAACGAACGGACATAGAACGCCACTCTATACCTCTTTCCTTTCTCAATATTCTACAATAAAACATAAAGAGGAGATCAGACAGTATGTCACAATCTTGATCAGAAAATGTTTGCTGATTGCTTTGATGAAGAAATTTTTTTGTCTTACCATTCCCCAATAACCCGGATTATAGACTCCAACTCCTCCTGTTGGACAGATGTTATCACCATCAACGTCACAGAGCACCTCCATTTGAAGAGCCACCTTATTTTTGTCGAAGCAGGATGATCTGTCCGTAGATACTAGAATAGATGTTTCGTTGCCAATGATGGTCCATGGACTGATGTTTGAAGGAGTATTTGGACCTCCGGCTTCAAAACCTGCAAACATAGATCAGTTTTCTGTGACTACTATACAATCTTGTTCTCTCAATAAAACCTCTTCGTTATGATCAACTGACCTCGGTTGCTGACAAGCTCTGCCCAAAGCCCACCGGCCCCGGAATGGTTGATCTCCTACACAGCATCCTCAAACAGTTAAAACAAAAGATGCTTGCTCGACTACACTTCCCATTCATTCGCAATAACTCATTTTCTAATATACACATTTGCGTGAACATAAAAGATAGATTTGGTTCCATTTGGGCAAGTTGAGTACTTCTCTAAGCATAGAAAGAAAAAAGTTAAATCCTTCTGTTGAAATACAATAAAAAAAATTGACCTCAAATGCCAGTCCAAACATCCTCTCAGGAATCTTCTTTGCAGGACTCTGGGAAGCATTAAGAGACAACGATGCTGTCTGCGTTGCATCGGCTACAACTCCATGAGGCTGAAGGTAATAAGTGATGATGACCATGAGAGAGAAAGCCAGCACTACACAAGCTGCATATTTTGGCTCCATATCTCTTGCTCGATGGATTCTTAGGCCTAGTAAAACCTGCAACGATGCAATGCGTTACAAAAAAAACAATGTCTTGTTCTGCTGAATTTTCTGTTGGAACATCAAACAGCATAAAAAGCAGAAGCACTTAAGCAGAATAGCTACACAAGACAACACCATTTTCATCAACAAAAACAGAGAATCTAAGGCAACATTCCCTATTCATACTGAGACTAGAGTCTAAAACGGTTATAGTAATAATTAATTTAAATAGAAAAACTCTCTTTTCATAGCCATAATATCTTGTAAAGAGATCATACATGTTCATAACAAGAAAGTAGGCAAATGAGCGTTGACTTTTTCAGTGTGAAAAATGTGTAACAACAGAGAGGAAATCAAGAATCAAGAATCTGAGCAGAAAAGGCCCATGATAAGAAAAACTTCAGATTTTTTTGCTTCATAAGATGGGATCACTCCAAATTACCTGATTGTTCCGAAAAATTAAATCTTGATTTGTGGGTTCTGTTTATGGAGTAGAAAACTCTATCAAAAAGGAAATATCATTTCGGTTATAACTGTTTCCTCAGAAATTTCTGTGTTTTCCAGTGTGTGTTTGTGTGTTTTTTGATCGTTAAGAATGTACTAAGTGGCAGCTTGATCTTAGTTTTTTTTTTTTTTTTTAATTCCTCATCTTAGTTATCGTTGCCAGCAATAGTTTGGAAACAATTACTTGAAAGTTTCTTTTTTGGTCCCACTTATCATTTTGCTCAACAGTGATTGCTTCTTGTACCAACACAACTTATCCATATTTACTCAATGCTAATCCTAGTTTATGATTTTATTTTTATTTTTTGATAAAGAAAAGCAGGCCTAGTTTATGATTTTAGAATATTTATAAAGGACAATCTACAAGAATTTTGCCAGGTCATCAATCATATCACATATATACATTTTTAATCAAATTTGAATACTTCCTTCGTCCCATAAAAATAGGAACATATTTCTTTTCCATTTGTCTCATAAAAAAAGTTTATTTTCATTTATGGAAAGTTCTCCCCGATTCTTTACCTTTATATATCAATTTATTTACAACTTATATCACTAGGACTACCATCAAACACTAAGAATAATGAAGGTCCTAATATACACTAACACTATTTTAATTACTTTTCTCATCCTCTCTCTTACTTTAGCAATTAAACATTAATTTTTGTGTCGTCCCAAATGTCTTTATTTTTATGGGACGAATGAAGTATGATTTACAACTTGCAATTTATTTACAACTTATATCACTAGAGCTACCATCAAACACTAAGAATAATGTAGGTCTTAATATACACTAACACTATTTTAATTACTTTCTCATCCTTTCTCTTATTTTATCAATTAAATATTAATTTTTGTGTCATCCCAAATATCTCTATTTTTATTGAAGGGATGAAGCATGATTTACTATTTCTAGGGATGAAGCATGATTTACTATTTCTTTCATATTAAAATGTGAATTCAGCCATATATAAATGAATGTAGTTCACTACAACAATCGCTCTAGAATGCAATTCAAATGCCAAATTTCATAATTTTATTAGTAAAAGTGGTTAGTTGCGAAATACTAATAACGATTTGAAGCTATTATTAATTTGGTCACCCGAAAAAAGTTATCAATAGACTCAATCCACTACTAAAATTTATATTGCTATTTATGGTAATATATTCAGAGCAAATTATAGAATTCATATCAAATAAATTCAAAATTACTTCATTCAAGAGATTTAGACATCCCATGTATTTATTGGACTTAATATCTTATTTTCAATATAATTCATTAATGTACGAATTTCATTTACAACCATAAATTATGTCAAATGTAGGTAATTCACTAAGAAAAAATCGCTCTTTATTAGCTGACAATTCAATTGTCAAATTTCATAATTTTATTGATAAAATTAGTTAGTTGCGAATTAATTCTATGCCGTTATTAATTTTCTTGCCACGAAAGAATTAGCAACATACTCAATCATTTAGTAAAATTTTATTGTTAGTTATAGTAATATATTCAAAGCAAATCATAAGATTCATACCGAATAAATCCAAAATTACTTTGTTCAAGAGAGTCGGGCAACCCATGTATAATTTGGACTTTCAATATTCGATTTTCAATATAATTCATTAATGTACGAATTTCGTTTACAACCCTAAATCTATATAAATGCATATACTTAGTTCACTATAAAAAAAATCGTTGTTTATTATCAGACATTTCGACTGCCAAATTTCATAATTTCGCTAGTAAAAATGATAAGTTGCGAATTAATTCGATGCCGTTATTAATTTTGTAGCCGAAAAAAGTTCGCTGACGGACTCAATCCACTACTAAAATTGTTATTGTTATTTTTGTAATATATTCAGAGCAAATCATAATATTCGAACTGAATAAATTCAAAATTACTTAAGAGAGTCAGAAAATCCATGTACTTATTCAGCTTTTAATATTCGAATTTCAATATAATTCATTAATGTATGGACACGAGTTATATTTATTAATTTATTAGTAAAAGTTATGAGTTTAATACTACAAACGATATTTAACATAATGCTACTCCTGTTACATAATTTTTTAGACGTTATTATGTCAATTACTAAGTGAATATATGCAGGCACTACAAGAATTTTCTTTGAGAAAATATTTCACATATTATTGTTACAATTTCACTGGAAATACTTCTAAATTCAGAATACAAATAAAAAGAAAAAAAAAACACGAAAAGGAATCATTAATTTGCCGGAGCAAGGAGACACGGGAATATAAATAACGCTATTATCACATTAAATAGGAAAAAACGAAATAGAAAACACACTGAAAAAAAGCTACTCTCCATCTTCAGGTGAATTTTCCCTTTCAAGATTCAAGATTTTCTTTCTCTTTTTTGTATTTTAACCGAAGAATTAGATCTTGGGTTTTGGTTGAAACGCAAAAAAATCGTTTTTTTAGAAACAGAGGTGTTAATTTCTCCTTTTTCTACAAGTTTTTGTTCCATCCGCAGATGTCAGTGTAACTTTTTTGTTTTGTATTTGGCATAAAGATCACATTTTTTTGCAGCTGTGCATGTTTATTGCTGCGTTGATTCACCAAATCTTGCTAATTTTGTTAACGGGTTTTCAAGGGTTTATGTCAAATTTAGGGATTTACTGTTCACTTCGTTTGAATTTGATTTTTCAAGTCTAATTTCTGATTCATTGCTTATGCATGATGCAGGAAGCCGGTTCTCGCTGCAGTAAACTTCTGTAGTGGTGACCATTCTGAGATATGGATCCTTTATGGCAACTCATTTGTTAATTTTATTTATTGTTAGTTTTCTGCAAAATCTCTGTGTCGAACAACGGTGTTGTAGGTTTGTGCTAAATTATTAGGTTAGTAGCTGAAAGATTTCATCTTGATTAGATGGAACAAGGTTTTAACTCTGATCCAAATGCCCCTTCTGCGCCAATTGATAAGTCTAGGGTATATGATGTGAAGCCTTTAAGAAGCCTTGTCCCGGTTTTCCCGAACACTCCAGGCATGTCTTCGATTTCAAACCCTAATCCAACTCCTTTTGTGTGTGTTCCGCCTTCTGGTCCTTTCCCTGCTGGAGTCCAACCATTTTACCCGTTTATGGTTTCAAATGGATCTCAGACTCGAAACCATTCAGCCAATGCTGGTTTTAATGGTGGTATACCAGATCCAGTTCCATTGAACTCGTTTAGGACTCCACAGGCGAATGGAGGGAGTAGTCGGGCTAAGAGGGCCGCCTATAAAACTCCTGGTTCAGCATCTGTGGTTATCGAGGATGATGGATATAGTGATGCACAGGATCAAAGTGACCAATATGTGAGTGGATTTGGCACAAACGTTGGTGATGCAGATGATGCTAGCAATTCGGGTAAGAAAAGAAGGGGCCGTCCGAAGAGGAAAGGAGTTGGGAATGGGCCAGAGATTGATGTTGAATCAGTTGCTAATAACATCTTAACCTTGTTTAAGCTTAAAGATTTTGATGAGGGTAGAAAAGCTAATGGTGACAAGGATACAACGGCAACTGTGCTATTGGTCTACGACCTGATCCGGAGAACGCTTACTCAACTCGAGGAAGCAAGTGATAATGCTGGAGGTGCCCGACGTCCAGACCTCAAGTCTTCGAATCTTATGATGACCAAAGGAGTGCGGACAAACAACCTGAAGAGGACTGGCCATGTACCTGGGGTTGATGTTGGAGATATCTTTTTCTTCAGAATGGAGCTCTGCTTGGTGGGTGTACATGCTCCGAGCATGGCCGGGATAGATTATATGAGTGTCAAGGTCACCGGAAGCGAAGACCCTGTAGCCGTCAGCATAGTTTCTTCCGGAGGTTACGATGATGATGATGGGGATGATACTAATGTGTTGATCTACAGTGGTCAGGGTGGAGTTCAGAGGAGAGATGGCCAAATGTTCGATCAGAAACTCGAGAGGGGAAATCTTGCCCTAGAAAAGAGTCTGCATCGTGGTAATGATGTTAGAGTTATAAGGGGTATCAAGGATGCTAGTAATGCACCGGGTAAGATTTATGTGTATGACGGTGTTTACAAGATTATTGAGTCGTGGGCTGAAAAGAATAAGTCTGGTTTAAACGTGTTTAAGTATAAGTTGATAAGGCAACCGGGGCAGCCTGAAGCTTACTCACTGTGGAAATCGATTCAGCAGTGGAGGGATGGGACTGCTGCTCGGCCCGGCCTTATTATCCCAGACCTAACTTCTGGTGTTGAGACTCAGCCTGTGGCTCTTGTAAACGACTCTGATGGGGAGAAAGGACCTGCTCATTTCACCTATGTCGCTAGTCTGAAATACTCTCAACCTTTTCCGGCATCCAAACCATTTTCGGGTTGTCGTTGCTTAGGCGGATGCCAACCGGGCGATAGCAGTTGTCCTTGTAACCAGAGAAATGAAGGCCTGCTTCCCTATTCGTCTGCAGGAGTTCTTTTAACTACTAAACCAGTGATACATGAGTGTGGTCAGTCTTGTCAGTCTCCTCCAAACTGTCGAAATCGTATATCTCAGGCAGGTGTAAAATTTCGTCTGGAGGTTTTCAAGACGAAGAACCGGGGTTGGGGTCTTAGGTCGTGGGACCCTATTCGTTCAGGGAGTTTTATCTGCGAGTATGCTGGGGACATTGTCAAGGTTACTGCAAGCGATTTTGAGAATGCAAATGATGACAGTTACATCTTTGATGCTGGTCGCTACTATGAGCCACTGGAACGCGTTTATGACTCTAGTAGCGCCAAGAAGGCCCCTTTCCCTCTTGTTATAAGTGCAAAAAGCAACGGGAATGTGTCCCGTTTCATGAACCATAGCTGTTCCCCTAATGTGTTCTGGCAGCCAGTTCTGCGGGAAAGTGACAGTGGAATTTGTCTCCACATTGCTTTCTTTGCCATACACCACATTCCTCCAATGCAGGAGCTGGTGTACGACTATGGGATACCCGCAGAAGCAGACAGAGGGAGGAAGAAGTGCTTGTGCGGATCAGTCAAGTGCAGAGGTCACTTCTATTGACCATCTCCTGTGGTGGCCGAGAATCTCTCGGTGCTTGATGCTTTGAAATAAAGGTTAGCTATGGTGATTACCCTTATTTTTACCTTAGTAAATGCATTTCATTACTGGTGACATCTATGCTTTCTGTATGCACTTCCCATCGTCTACGTGCTTAGAACTTGCATAAATCAAGAAAAAATGGGTGTCAGCCAGGGCCACCCCTTAATTTTTTCAGTTATTGCCAATGCTTATTATGCCTCAGAAATATACAACACCTTAAACAAGCTACACAACACACATGTTCTTAAAAGTGTGATTGTTTTGTCCATTTGATATGATTTTGAACGAATCCTACATGCTCGTTTGGCTGCCATTTCTAATAAGCACGTGACTCGGTGATGAATCAAGCAGTGTTTAGACTAATGTAATGCCTGTAATGATTTATAGGTTATGGTGCAAGCTTGAAGAAAAGTGAAAATTTTCCCATGCGGCTTTCCTCCGACTCCCGTCTCTCTCTCACTGTGGAAGAAGATGGCAGGAAGGAGGTGGGCCTCTCAAGGTGTATTATCAGCATCTGCAGATATGCAGCTGGACTGGTTGTGTTGTAGAATCTCTTAGTTTGCTTTCCTATGTTGTAGGATTCTGCAGTTAGGCAGACTTGTTGGAATTTTATTAACTCTTATTTTCTAGCTACCCTTATGTTCAGAAATATTTATGGCTGTTTTTGCTCTTGTTGGATGTTTACCAAGACTCAAGAGTTGGATATTTGGTTGTTTTGGATTTTGCAGTATTTAGGGCACTAGGAATCCATTTGGTTTCCATTATTGCTCCTCAATAGATGCTATGTTTATTATTATCTCTTGTTTGCTTCCTCTTTTCTTAAAAACCTGGTCGGTGACAATGTATTTCGGTCTATTTTCACAATGCCAAGGTTACATTTTTCTCATGATTATCAATCTCACTTTTACCCTTACCTCTATTGTGTTGTTCGACTGTCATGACTTATTATAATGTGATTATCCATCTATGATTAAGTCGCGTAATTATTTTAGTTGGATGTGGTGACTATGCTTGATTATCATAAGACTATCGATCTAGGATTTAGTTGCGGGATTCAATCTTATGAATCAAATATGATACATATTCAATCATGCAATATAATTTTGCCAACTAAATTGCTAAAGTCTATCTTGCTTTTCTTATATTTTATTTCTATATTATTATGATTAATGGTATTTTAAATGTATGGGTGATTTTGGCCACAGTTGAGTTGATCCACAAAACCAACCGTTCCAACTTCCAACAATAGTCTGTACGTAAAGATCAAAAGGGCAAAACATTGTCGGAAAATGTTTTGCTTTTGCAAAAGAGAATGTAGAACAGGCAGCTAGGGAGCCTGCTTATAGAGGAATAAACACACAATTGTTTGTTTCTTCCTCTACCCACAACCTCCTTCCACAAAATCTTGTTTTTTGTTCTTTTTCATCAAAACAAAAACCCAGAAAATAAAAAAAAATTAAAAAAGAAAACAAAAAACAAAAAAAAAAAAAAGGAAAATTTTGTGTTATTTGTGTGAATAGGGAGGGATGAGAAATCAAGATTTTGTTGCTGCGCCCCCAAAATGGATGGGGCCTCCAACCCTGACGAAGAAGAGGCTTTATCAAGTTTGGAAGGGTAGAAATGTAATCAAGATAGACACATTTCCTATCTCTATGTTCATTTATCTGAAATGTTTTGTCATGTAGTCTTAGTGTATGAAGAAATGCGTCAACATTTGAGGGAAATCATTAGAAAAAAAGGATCACAAACAATAGAGAATTTCATTCTTTTCTTATTGTCTATGACTTAAATTTAGTTCTGCTCCATAAATCAACTCACATTTGATTACTGAACTAGTCTCTTTTACAGAATGCATCATCCACATAGTATCTGCATTCATTACAAATTCACAAAACTGCAAAAACAAATAATTTAAGTTTCTTCTGTTTAATTTTTGCAGATTTTTTGTTGTGGTGGGAGATTGATCTTAGGCCCTGACATGCGGTCAGCCCTGCTAACTACCATCATCATAGGGGGGCCTGCATTAGCATTCTGTAGCAAGATGTATCTGAAAATTCCGACACGAGACTTGTCTTCCGGTCATGCTGTGTCGATTGTGGGACTTGTCCTAACACTTTTGGTGTGTAGAAACAATTATTCCAGTAGTGTTGTTGAATGAGGATGCCTTAACTTGTGTATCGTTGCAGGATTTGATCTTTCTCTTCATCACATCTACGAGAAATCCCGGGATAATTCCTAGGAACACGAAGCCACCTATATCAGATAACGCGTCATTAAGCTCCTTCCCATCCATAGAGTGGATTGCTGATGTGAATCCAGAAGTGAAACTGCCAAGAACAAAGGATGTCGTTGTCAATGGCCACACGGTTAAGGTCAAGTACTGCGATACTTGCTTGTTGTACCGTCCACCACGCGCATCACATTGCTCGACTTGCAACAATTGCATCCAGAGGTTCGACCACCATTGCCCCTGGCTGAACCAGTGCATTGGAGCTGTAAGCACAATCTCTTTAATCTTATTCGTGAACGGTCTGAAACTTCATGCTCGTGTAAATTTTGTTGGTGCAGAGGAACTACGGAACATTCATCTTGTTCATAACAACTTCAACAATCTTGTGCTTATATGTCTTCACATTCTCTTTCTTGGACCTCTTCAAAAAATCCGGTTGGACGTGGCGCCTGTTTTCAAACGACGTGATGTTGGTTTCCCTCATCGTCTACAGCTTCATCGCAGTCTGGTTCGTTGGAGGGCTCAGCGTCTTCCATTACTACCTCATCTTCACCAATCAGGTTAGCCACTTGATATGTTTACTACAAGTTGAAACATCTCAAAATACTAACACATGTTTCTAGTAATTTTCAGACAACATATGAGAATTTCCGAAGCCTGTATGGCAAGAAGGAGAATCCATACAACATAGGAGCGATCAAGAATGTAGAGGAGATCCTCTTCTCCAAGACGACGCCATCTCTTGTGAATTTCCGGGAATGGGTGACCGAGGACGAAGGTACGTTTGCAGAATCTGTGACCAAGAGATACGGTGGCAACATCAACGGACAGATAGACGTAGAGCAAAGCTTTTACTGCAAGGATGGGAAACCGCTCCCAAAATTTGTGGACATATTTGAGGAGAATCCCAAGGTGGACAGAGGAGGTAAGTCAGCAACTGATAATTTCTTCCTTCCCTTCGACGAAGATCAAAGAACGGGCGCCTCCGATGATGAGATCTCGCAAAGAACATCAATGGCTGTATCTCAAAGAATGATGTAAAATTTGAAAATCCATTTTTCATCTCCTATTTTTTGGATTGATGTAGTCTTTGTAGATGTGATACAATGATGTGCTCATGAAAAAAAGGAGATGGTTGCGTTCTAACTTCTAAGGGGGTTCGTGTTTCTAATCTCGCATTTTATTTCATCATTTTTACAACTTTAGTTGGTGACTACTACTCCTAATGACCTTGTTGGAATGTCTGAGAGCTCTAAGTTGATTCTATTTGTTCATATTAGTACTAGTAGTATGCATGAATATGATAACTTTTATTCGATACCACAGTATATTCTTCATTTCTATTTTCTTGGTATACTCAATTAATTTATCTTAATAACTAAGTGAGTCTGTGTTAGGTTGGTCCAAATGAAACCCCCAACAGAAAACAAAAGGCAATGGCCCCACATGTGCAGATTTAGTAAACAATAACTAATCATTTTTGTAGGACAATATTAAGAAAAGCATTTAGGTCCAATGCTTGTTGATTGTGTTGATTCAATCTACACAATTTCTTATTGCACACAACTACCTCGAGTCACTTCAAAAGTGGCAAATGATTTTTTCTCTTTTTGTAATCAAATATGGAAAATATTAGAACACTTGCAATAAGAAAACATAGATTACTTCATAAGACCAATATCACATTTAGTCCTAGCACGTTGCGACTAAAACATTGCTGTTAGTATAATTCTAAATTAAAATAAGCATTAAGGCATATATTTTGATATATTACATATCTGTAAATGTCCATCTAAAATTGCAGGCAAAAAAGTGTTGTGCCTGCACGTATCATCAACCACCAACTGTAATAAAAATTTAAATTGATTTTAATTTGGTAGCACAAAAAATAAAACGATTATAATTTTGTCCTATTTTTTTGAAAATCTAAAGAGAACAAATAGTTGGAACTGCCGGCCCAGCAGAAACAGAGAACCTCTTTAGAGGGAAAATAACTGAAATTCTTGTTAGAGAAAAAACATTTATTCCTAAAAAATTCCGTCTTTGAGACAGAAACAGAGAACCAAACGGCAGCTGTTTCCTGATCATTCCACTCTCATCCCTCTCTAGACAAATCTCATTTTCACTAACTTCTTGTTTCGCATAAATGATCAAGAAAGTTGGAAATTCAAGTTGTTTTAGATAGTTCATATGTTGGCTGTTTGCAACAAAACAAAAACAGTTTATGATCCAAACCAGAATTCGGAAATTGAGGATTTCAGCAGTTTAATCCTCTGTTTATTTCGTTGATTGAATAATATATGGAACCGGAGAAACACGAGCCGCCGAGGCTTTATCAAGTTTGGAGAGGAAGCAATGTAAGCCCCCTTTCTGTTTTTGGCTGTTTGTATTTATTGTGTTTGATAATTTGTCCAAAAGATAATTTCTTGTTTTTGAATGCAACTCTGTTTTTTGGTTCTATCATATTTCATGTCATTGATGATTGGAGACTGTTTCAGTTGCACTAATCATACTAACCAAATTGATCATCTTAGATGTTGAGTTTTAAATATGATCAACTTTCCATACTTGCAAGTTGCAAGAATGAATTTGGAGATCACTTTTCTTTTTTAACATCATGTATAGTTAGAGCATTATGAGTGCATAATAGGAAGAATTGACAGTTATTGTTGGTTGAATCATACAGAGGTTCTTCTTTGGAGGGAGATTGGTTTTTGGTCCAGATGTATCTTCTTTGTTTTTGTCGGCTTTCTTGATCGCTGCCCCTGCGCTTGCATTTTGTATAAAGGTCGTATTTATCATCAGAAATCGCGTTAAAGAAGACAAATCTGTCATTTCATGGTATCCTGTGCTTATAGTAGCTCTTGCACTCACCATTTTGGTAAGCTACCAATCCAAACTGCCTCGGGTTTCTTGTTAGAATCGAGCTTTTTGTTAGTCTCACTAATTGATGTTTTTGCAGGATGTAGCCTTCCTTGTCCTAACATCTTGCAGAGACCCTGGGATTGTGCCAAGGAACACGAAGCCTCCCGAATGTGATGATTCATTCGAGATGAACACCCCTTCAATGGAGTGGGTGAATGGCCGAACACCTCATCTCAAACTTCCCCGGACAAAGGATGTCGTTGTCAATGGACACGCAGTGAAGGTGAAGTTCTGTGACACATGCTTGCTTTACCGCCCCCCTCGCGCATCACATTGCTCCATCTGCAATAACTGTGTCCAGAGATTCGACCACCACTGCCCGTGGGTTGGGCAATGCATCGGTTTAGTGAGTATCAGTACACATTCTTGACCACATTCCATCACTTCACCATACACTTCCACTTCTCCTCATCCATACATACTCGTGTTTATGAAACAGCGCAACTATAGGTACTTCTACATGTTCGTATCAACATCAACCGCCCTATGCTTGTTTGTGTTTGTGGTGTCATTGATCAACATTATCCGAGCAGATGACCATCTATTGAAAGCCATGTCGCGTGATGTTCTATCAGTGTTTCTGATACTCTACTGCTTCGTCGCTGTCTGGTTCGTTGGTGGCCTTACAGCTTTCCACTTCTACCTCATCAGCACAAACCAGGTGACGAATCCAAAATATAATTCAAGTAGCTAATTTTTCTTTAAGTAGATTTTGCTTAACACCTTCGTGTTTTCGTGCAGACGACGTATGAGAACTTCAGGTATCGCTACGACAAGAAGGAGAATCCATACAACAGAGGGATGATCAAGAATTTCCAAGAAGTCTTCTTCTCCAGAATCCCATCCTCAATGCTTGATTTTCGAGCATTTGTTGAAGACGATGAGCTGATGATGACTGTAGCACCCACAGACGACGATCCTGCTGAAGACATCACGAGCTCAAAGGAGAAAATCGACATTGAAATGGGAAACAATTTCGGAGAGGAAAAGAGCATTACACTTCCTGAGATTCTGCTAAGCATAGACTATGGCGGCATTCATGATAACCTTAAGCACAAGGTGATTGAGAGAGAAGCAGCTTCCGATTCAGACAACTTCGTCGTTCCTGTTGAACAACAAGTTGAAGAAACCACAGCTGCCCCTGCGATTGATGCTGAGGAGAAACACGATGACAAGAAATCTCAACAGAACACAGCATCGGACTGATCATAAAAACGCGATTCTAAGTGTTATGCTCTGTACATACCAGTTCCGAGTCTACGCTTAGCTACAGATATGTACCATTTCTTTGTGCTAATCTTATCTTGTACTATTACTAAATTGGAGGCTTATTCAGAGGCGTTCTTTATTTCAAATTGGCAGTTTTTAGTTTGAAAATCGAGCTTTTTTTTTGCGTTTCCGGGTATCACATTTGCAGCAACAAGTTCATGATCATAGGATGAGAGTGTTGAGAAATGAGAATAATGCAATGCAAGATCTTAGATGTAACAGAATCTCTAACAATTTATCGCAAAATCACTTGTTTCATTTGATAATAGTTGGTCTAAAGCTCCATATTCTACTTTCTAGTAATGAGTTTCTAAGGCATCTCTGTCTAGTTTCTACCAAGGTCTGAGTTTTGATCTGTCTTACTTCACATCTCAATGAAATGTTTGTACTATATTAATTGTTTAAATTACTAAACAAAAAAATATAAATGTGTCATGAAATTAAGATATTTCTGAAAATGGTGAGATTTGTATCATTTTCGTGTTATGCTTGTTAATTCATGTTTTTCTCAAGGACATATTTCGAATTGAGATGATTTTATAAGCTTTCGTGAATGCCAATTGCATTTTATTCAAGTTTCCTTGCATATAATTTTTAGTATTTCACCAGGTGATCGAAGCCTAATTAACAATATTATTTTGAATATATTTCAAATTATAGTACTGTATATATACTACGTACATAAATAAGTTTAAAATATAAAAATGTTATTTATCAAAACGACGTCGTTTGGTAGTCGATACACGGACATCCTTCCACTTGTTCTCTATATCAGTCAGCCCTATTCTGAGTTTAGTCCAAATCAGAGAGGTAATTCTAGGGTAAAATCTCGCATTTTTCGGCCACAAGGTCATACAATTCAATTCAACTCGAATTCTTTTCTATCAATTCTCATATTCGATTCTGTGTTGTACAGATCTACGAAGCGAAAGCGCCGCAGATTTGGATTCGGGTTTTTAATTTTGTGGTACGTTTTTACTTTCCGATCTGTTTATGTTGAAATGGGTTATGGATGCCGATTTGTCTACTCATGTGCCGTTTTAGCTGATTGGAAATTTGGCTATACGATGGGAATGGGATGGTGTCCAACTAAAGCTGCGTTCACTTTCTAATAATGACCTATTTTTTTGGATGTCTAGGTTGCCTTTTGGTTTGTTGTTTATGGTTTGCTTAATTTTATACACTAGTATTTTCCTTTTTTTATCGATTGTGTTGTTTTACTCCTGGTCTGTGGTTGTTCAACGGTGGCACTCTATCTGTGGTTCTCGAGTTGTTTCACGGGATTTTATAATTATGTTTCTCCAATTGGATTTTGCGAAATTTCTCCTCCAATTGTGCTGCTAGGGAATGCTGAGAAATATTTGTGCTGGTGAGTATGTTAGAATAGTAGTAGGGGTTGTAGTTATACTTTTTAAATGTTCTTTGCAAAAAGAAAAGATAATCTTTCTTACTGAAAATCAAAGAACTGTGAAACGAGGATAGGGTGTACTCCTATGTAACATTAATTTTGTAAGTAGAAATTGCATATATGAAGTTCTTGGTCAGTGCAATTATTACCTACACTCTTCCAGTCTTTGGCTGTATGTTGAATACGAATGAGGACGCGAATATGTAGATAACCAAATACAATCTTTTTAATACGGATTTTGTTTCAACTTGTTTACTTGGCCCAAATCAACTTTACTATGCAATATGTAGGAATGATTTTTTTTTTCTCAAAGAAATATACAATCTTTAAGAAACTGTGATCTGTGAGAGCTACTTTAATCACCTGTGATAGACTAATATAATCTCAAAATGGAGCTGGAGTATATTATACTACATAGTGGAAATTGTGTATTTCTAATGTTCAGCAATATCATTTGTATTTCAATATGTAGAATATGCCTGCAACTTTCCGAGTGTCAAATGTCAATTTGATTGTCATTTTCCATCAAGAACATTCCACCTTGATTAAATAAGATATCTATATTTAATTTGCTTGATGAGGTAGTATTGCATAACTTTCCTCAAGTTGGCAACTTGTTGGCTAGGCAGCTTTAGACCCTTGTTCCCCCACGGTCGAACAATTCATCAGTTGTTTGTATTCACTTTTTTTCCAGAATACCGTTTATACTTACTTACCCATGCTTGCAGCCTTATCATTCTCAAAAATGCTTGGCAATGACTAAACTGAATCGGGTTTTAAATGCAGGATTCAAGCATCCAAGTAAGAACTTAAAATGGCTGGTCATAGAGTTGCCCATGCCACTTTGAAGGGACCAAGCGTTGTGAAGGAGATACTCATCGCCACTGCACTTGGCATTGCTGCAGGCAGTGTGTGGAAGATGCACCACTGGAACGAGCAGCGGAAGGTTAGGGCTTTCTACGACATGCTAGACAAAGGTGAAATCACCGTGGTTGTTCCAGAAGAATAGATATTCTCTGAAACAAAATATTGAGTGGTTATGCCCACCTATTGTTTCTCATACTAGAGGGCTTGCCTGGTCCGAATTCAATCAAATAAAGACCCACTTGGTTTATGTGGATCATCACAGGATTACTTTCTTGATTTTGGTTTATGTTGTTATCAACTCTTGTTTGTCGTTTCCCTGTTTTATAGATTGGCATAAGGTGTCACAACTTAACATTTGGAGTTATATTTCATCAGCTCTTTGACCTAGTGAAATCCCATTATAATTTTTAATTCGTTTTCTTATTTTTTTCTGTATGTTCGACTTAGCCCGGAATGGATTGCTAATAATTTTTTAAAGGTTTTTTAAGCAACTAGCAAGCAAGTTTGCAGGTTTGAAACAGCTGTATCATCGGATATTGGCAGCACATCGTATCACTGTCACATGTAATTTTGTATTATTTGAAGATCGATGTGTTCAAGATGTTGTCTTGTTTCCTGCTTACGATGTTTCATTGTAGATGCTCATATTATATCCTGATTTAAAATGTATTGGTGGGACATAGCTATTAAAATTAGGAACTTAGGTCATATTTTAATGTTCTTCATAAATTAAAAAGTGGATAGTGAAATCATGAAGTTGGATGTTGTAGGCAATTTCTCCCATTTTGGAATTTTGGCAACAAAATTGGAACTGATGATAAATTGTATTCCTCTCGTCTTAAAAAAAAATAGACTAGTTTTTCTATTTTGAGCCGTTTCCCAAAACTTAAAAAGTTTAAAAATAAGGAAAGTTTTGAACAAACACACTACTAGTCTCTTATTTTATAATTCCACGTTAAATCTACGCATACTGCCATATTCTCCAGTTCTAGCGACCATTGTCATCAAAGTCGATGTATGAATTGATGCATATGAAGAGTATATCATGATTCATCAGGTGATAGGTTTGTTAAAGATAAGGATTAGGAAAAGTCAATGGCTATATGTCCTGTCCAATAGTCTACCAGCATTTATCTAGACCACAAGAATGCAAATAGCACCCATCCTAGTATTTAGATAGAGGTTTTTGTGATTTACACGTTCGAGGTTTAATTTGGAAAAACAACATAGTACAATGGAAGATTCTTGGAAATATCTTATTACTTACTTTACAAAATTTTATGGACTAGAATAATCCTAATTATTGGAGGGCATTTGGCGTATTCGTTTGGAAAATTTACAGAAGTGGAAAAGCAAATTCTAAATTTCAAAGATCTCCCATAATTCTTTATTCAAAAATGGTATTCCTCCATAAAATACAAATAGAAAAATGAACTCAATATTTCACTAACTTTTCCAACATATTATTATTTACGTTTCTTAAAATTTGTACTAACACCAAATATGGCTCATATTGTGAAAGGGTATTTTACAAGCCTCAAACTAGACGAATTATTTATTAAATCACAAGAAAAGTCGTATAAAATATTTTAGGTAAGACGATTTTGAGTTATATACTCTACTTAAATTCCGTCCGCTCCTCAGTTTCCATGCCCATTCCACAACAGAAATTAATCGTCAACACTGAATTGCTATCTCCTCTAAATAATTGTAGAAGTACCAATAATATGAGCATTAAAATACAATTTATGAATTTATATGGTGATATAGATTAGTGTCACGGGATTACATTATATGCAAACATAGACAAAATAATGATTGTTTGATCAAAATTAAGACGACCAAAATTTTATCTTATGCCACTTTATTTATCAATTTAGATTTTAGAACATTAGAGAGTAGATTAATTATCGATGTAATTAGTAGTATAAAGATTAAATTTGAAAAAACTGGAAAAAAAGAACTGAAGTAGTACTAGATATTGTTTCTCAAAAACTTTTCCTTTTCCGCTAGATCATTTCATAATAGAAACATATTCTTATCTCCTCAATATTTAAGATAATTAGGTTTTACTATATTAATAAGACAGAGATGAATAAGAATTCATGTATAATAGAAACCTAGGATTTATAATAGTAAAAACGCGCAAAATTGTAAAACCACGATACGGTAATTAGGATTTCTAAACACCCACCACATAATTATAATACGCGCAAAATTGTAAAACACGATAATTCCAATGCACAAATCTTTTCACATATTCGTAAAAATGCGATAATTAGAATTTGTAATTATAGTAAAAACGCGCAAAATCCTGCAGACAATAATTATAGTAAAAGCGCGCAAAATCGTAAACCACAACACGGTAAATAGAATTTATAAATACCTAGGCTCAAAGTTATAAAGCCTCAGTTGAAAGTTCCCCAACTACCTGTTTCTGCTGTGTCTTCGGTAAGTCTCCTCTCATAGCTGTTCTCTGCGTTATTTTTCCGTATCTCAGACGTGAATTAAAGGAGTGAGGAATTGGATTTGTCGAACAAATTGTCCAATCTTCTTGAATTTGAATCGTGCGCGTGATATTTCTTCTAGGGTTTTGTTGTTATGCATGTCTGTGTGTGTTTGGTATGCAAAGAAGGAAATTATTTCCAAAAGTAGTATACAAATTGAAGATAAATTCTGGTTGTTCTTCGAAATTGCTGAAATTATTTCCACTGAAATTCTTATCGTAAAAAATCTGTAAATCGAAGATGATTTTTCATTTTATATGTTATTATTCCTATAATATTTAAATGAAAGAAGAAATTTGTGCAAGTAAAAAGTTGATGATTACCATCATATTCAGTGCAGTTCTTCTTGAAAGCAGATCTGGTGTATATGAAGGACTCGTTTAATTTGATTTTCAACTTTAGGCATACAACTTGTTATGTAACTATATGTTTGTGTGTTTGGATTTGGAATTGGCGTGACTTTGAATTCTTCTTTACACTGTTCCAGATCAGTTGTCTATTGAAAAATGGGTCAAATGCTTGGTTGTATTCAAGTAGATCAGTCTACTGTTGCTGTGAAGGAGCAATTTGGCAAGTTTGAAGAGGTGCTAGAGCCTGGCTGCCATTGCCTGCCATGGTGTTTTGGCTACCAAGTGGCTGGTACCCTGTCATTACGTTTACAGCAGCTCGATGTCCGTTGTGAAACAAAAACTAAGGTTCGTTGCCATTCATTTGCTGCTTGAAACTTTTGATTTCGTTGGAAGTAGCTTCAGCAAAATATCTCATGACTAACCATCATAAATGAAAAGAATCACTTTGCAAATCATGAATTCTCATTTGCGTTTGTAGTTATAGCTTGACCATTCTCTCAATAATATGAGTTTCTTGTTGTCCAGGATAACGTGTTCGTTAATGTGGTTGCTTCGATCCAGTACCGCGCTTTGGCTGACAAAGCATCTGATGCATATTATAAGCTATCTAACACAAAAGAGCAGATCCAAGCATACGTGTTTGATGGTATGTTTATGAATGCATGGTCACTAGTTTCTTGCGTGGCAGAACACATTATAATAAGGCATACTTGTTGACTCGCTTATGGTTGGTGTTGTTCACTGTTTTTCCTGATCAAGCACGCCCATTTGTAGAGATCTATGTGACTGGAGAAGAAGTTTCTTATCTAGATACTGTGTTTTTTGGAGTTCTATTACTATTTTCCCCTTGAGTACATTGATATAACCCGTCTAGTTCAAAAACGAAAATAATTTTATTGTGGTTTTGTCTGAATTTTGTGACAGTCATCAGGGCAAGTGTACCAAAACTGGATCTGGATTCCACTTTTGAGCAGAAGGATGATATAGCTAGAGCTGTAGAAAGCGAACTTGAAAAGGTAGCTTATGCTCTTGACAGATGACACCTGCATGCGTGTGATGCTGGTCGTGTTTGTCACTTATACTGAGTGAATTTTGATTATCTCTTGTATTTGCAGGCTATGTCTGCTTATGGATTTGAGATAGTGCAGACTCTGATTGTTGACATTGAGCCAGATGCTCAAGTCAAGAGGGCCATGAACGAGATAAATGCTGGTGAATTTCCAACATATGAACTCAGATCTATAATGAATTGTAACCAACCATGCATGCTCTTGGATCTATGAAATAGGATTAAAAGTTTGCTTGTCATTATGTTACAATAGGTATTTCATTAGGAGAGTTGCTTGTCATTATGATAGTGGCCTTTGAAATTAAAAGTTTGGCGAATCGGTTGAGATTTCTGATAGCCGGAAGAGTTGTGCGTGCTTTAAGTGCTACATATTGAATCGCAGGATATTAGTTTGCAATGGTCTGAAAGTGATGTTGGATTTTCTTAACTGTGTCAAAGATTGTGATTTTTAAATTACAATTAAATCCTTATTAGAAAGATAGCAAGCATGTTTCTCGGGCTCTTGGGGGCTGATTTTATCGTGTTATTATGTGATTTCTTCTTTTGGATGATTTTATCTTGTTTATCTGATAGTCTGACACTGTTGCAACAGCTGCTCGACTCAGGGTTGCTGCGACTGAGAAAGCCGAAGCTGAGAAAATCTTGCAGATCAAAAGAGCTGAAGGAGAGGCCGAGTCCAAGTACCTATCGGGGCTGGGTATAGCTCGTCAGCGGCAGGCCATCGTAGATGGACTGAGGGAGAGTGTGCTTGCCTTCTCGGAGAATGTGCCTGGGACGACCTCTAAGGATGTCATGGACATGGTCCTCGTCACTCAGTACTTCGACACAATGAAGGAAATTGGTGCTTCATCCAAGTCCTCTGCTGTCTTCATCCCTCACGGACCTGGGGCTGTCAAGGATATCGCTACACAGATACGCAATGGCCTCCTTCAGGGCGAGAGTGCTATGTCTTCTTAGACGGGCTCGTCTCGATGCCCCGTTGTCCGTGTCCTGGGCTTGTGTAATTACGTTGGTGTGCGTATATTTTCATGTTTTTAGACGATAATATTTAGCATTTGAAGATTTGTTTTCTCATCTAATATGTAAGTATATGCTACTTTGGGTGCTGCTTTTGCTATTGTGAGACGAAAACTTACTATTCAAGTGTGCATAAGGGGTTAGAAACTTCGAGTTATATTCTTTTTTCGAGATCATTTTTTTTTTGTTTCCAATTATTCAAACTCACTATAATTACTCGATAGGTTAAAATATTTAATTGCCTTAAAGTTAATTTTAATTATTTATAGTTTGTGATGATATGCGACTTATTAATAGTTCGAGTTACATGGTATTTTCGTAAGAACATTTTGATAATTTAGTGTTCTGTTTTTAAGACAACTTCTGAAATGAATTATCTTCTATCTAGATATATAGAGAGAGTGAGTCTATGCAAGTCGAAACTTAATAGCCCATTGAATTTATAGTTTAACATTTTATTGAAACATGCATGTGTTTTATTTTATTTTCACAAATCTAAAATTATGTTTTTTAATGTCATGATCAACCATATTTTTCATTCAATAGCTTAGAATTTATTACATATTAATTTTAGTAGCAGTAGTTTTTCTTTATACGATTAGTATTTAACCATATTTGAGTGAAGTGGGTATTGTGCAATTCTCCAAATTAAATATTCTATACTGTATTATATATAATGAGTGATTTTTCTCATTATGCATTAGAGATGAGCTAGCTCGGAATTCAAATGTTTAGAATTTGATTTGAATATATTAACCCAATAAATATGTACTCGATTAATTTATTAACAGAAGCCAACTGAAATAAGAGGAGAGATGAGAGGCAGAAGTGGACAAAAACTTTAGTGCAGGGGCTCTTCCGTAATTATGATCTTTAATTTTTTCTAAATCGTCTTCGGCAACACTGTCTTGCCAACAAAGAAATCTCTCCATATTTGATTTAAAAAGAGAATTAAAAGCAGAAGGGAGTGAAAATACCACAGCAGTAGAGAGAGAGGCAGAAGAGAGGGAAAAAATGAGCAGTATTGGCACAGGATACGATCTATCGGTGACCACATTCTCACCGGACGGCCGCGTTTTCCAGATCGAATATGCCGCCAAAGCCGTCGACAATAGCGGCACCGTCGTTGCCATCAAATGCAAAGACGGAATCGTCATGGTAAATCAAAATTTCAACTAACCATTTTCGATTGCTAGGGTTTTTGCTGGGTTTCTCATTTCTCGGATGTTGTTCAAGGGAGTGGAGAAGCTGATTGCTTCCAAGATGCTGCTTCCAGGCTCCAATCGAAGAATCCACTCCGTTCATCGCCACTCCGGCATGGTACCCTATTTTTGCTTATTCTCTCACTCTCTATGTATATGTGTATATCTATAAATGACTGATAGCAGAAATTTGAAAAAGGGGCATTTTTGCTTGAAGTGTTTATATTATGTTTTGATTTAGATTCTGATAACTAGCATTAATTTCCTCATGATGTATGATGTATCGTCTTCTTCATCATGTGGTGTTGATCTATTATGTGTTAAAGCTTTAATTCATGCGGAAGCTAATGAAAATAAAAAGGAATTTGACTGGTTTTAAAATTTATCTAGAGTTTTCTTTAGGTAGTTATTCAAAATTTGTTAGGGAGCTGTTTTAGGCTTCTGGCCTTCATTTTTATTATCTTGTGCTAAATGCTAATGCTTTAAATGTTTGTCAGGCTGTTGCCGGATTAGCTGCAGATGGCAGGCAGATTGTTACACGAGCAAAGTCTGAAGCAACTAATTATGAAAAGTTTGTTTCTAGACACTTGTCTTGTTTTCAAGTCTTCCAACATTCTTTCTAAGCATACTCCTACTTGGAAACAATTCTGATGAGAACTGAGACTCATATTTACGAACTTTATATTAGTAGTATATAAGATCTAGATTAAGTTGTTACTCTTATCCTTTTCTCCTGAATAAAGGCAAAGTACCTTTAGTCTCTGTTGATGCTGCTGAGGCAGGTGATACTGAAATTTAAATTTAAATAATAATAATAATATCTGGGTACACCCTTTTTTACCGCATGAAGATGTTGTCTAGAGGATGAGCACAGAGTTTAAGGTTTGGAATAGGACTCAACTGGGATACCAAATGATAAAATTTGGTCAGTGAAATCAGCTAATTTTCCTCAACCGGGGAGAGGGAATACAACATTCTTTAGGCTGGATAGCCAGATGATGCATAGTATGAACTGAAACTGCAGTTTATGAAAAAATAAATGAGAAACAGTGTACAAAAATCAGGGTGGACATTTTTAACTTGTAGTGTACATGGCATATCACCAAAAAAATCTTGTACCTAGAAAAATCACCAAAAATTGTTGCCTGCACCTGCATTTTATCCACTCAATGTTTTTTTTTTCTTTTTTGAGGCATGAATGTTCAGGTAGAAGCTTAGTTTCATATTGTTTTGGCCTTTTGGTTACCTTTCTATGACTAAACTTTGCAATTGCTTACATGAGAATTAGTATGCTTTTGTATATTGCTTGGTATATATCCTTACATATTGTATCTTTCATTTCCAGGGTTTATGGTGAAGCAATTCCTGTTAAAGAACTCGCAGAACGAGTGGCTAGTTATGTGCATTTGTGCACACTCTATTGGTGGCTCAGGTTGATACTGCATCTGTTGTATTTATCAACTTGATTCTCTTGAGCTGATTTCTCAATTTAAATTTTTTTTTTTTTAACCTTTTCAGGCCTTTTGGTTGTGGAGTGATTGTGGGAGGTTATGATAGGGATGGACCACAGTTGTACATGATCGAACCTTCTGGCATATCCTACGTGCGTTTTCTTTCCTCGTTACTTGCAAATGATGTTCATAACATCTAATTTCTTTCTAGTCTGTATTTTAGATTATATGTTGTGTTCTGGCACTTGATATACTTGTACTTAAATAAATTAACGCTTGCCACATTTATGTGTCTATCTGTGATCTATTTATTTAATTACTGCTGCAGAGATACTTCGGTGCAGCCATCGGAAAGGGAAGACAGGCTGCTAAAACGTAAGTTTTTCTGTTTCTGGTTTTAGATTCACCAATTTTTGTGAACTATGGGTATATGACATCTGAAAGGAAGGAAATAAAACCTACAACGAGCCTCTCATCTCTGTAATTTAATCTTCCTCTTTGTACCTTTTCTTGTTATGTTGTGTTAGTGTTGCTAGGGCACTACTGATTTGGCTCCTAAGGCCATTCAGCCTTCTTGGTTGATGTTATTGATTTCATACCATTTTCTGTTGTTGTGAACAGCCTTTTTAGCTTTTGCTGAACCGTGTTCATCTTTGTTATGCATTTTCTTTCTATTTACTGGTAATCTCTATCTGCTGATGCTGAACCATTTGTTATATTGACAGAGAAATCGAAAAATTAAAGCTCTCAGAGATGACATGCCGACAAGGTGTCATTGAGGTGGCCAAGATGTGAGTCATTTTCTAAATGATGTGCATATGCTTTTAGATATATACTACAAGTTATGTGTATGTGTTGGTTATTTCATCTTTCATTGTCCTGTGTTTCCATGAGCAGCATCTATGGGGTGCACGACGAGGCCAAGGACAAGGCCTTTGAACTGGAAATGAGCTGGGTCTGTGATGAGTCGAACCGCCAGCATCAAAAGGTAACTAGTGGATTTAGTATGTTAGGTATCCTTAACTAATTTCAAACTGCTCTGGCCTTCTAGGCGTTCCTTTTGCTGCACTCTCTACTTAATGTTTATATTTCGTAAACCGACCAGGTTCCGGAAAATCTACTTGAGGAAGCCAAGGCAGCAGCTAAAGCCGCCCTTGAAGAAATGGATGCAGATTAAGATTAAGCTGTTGGCTTTTGCTGGGATCCTTATCCAGCCTTTTCTCATTTGTTTTTCTGCTTCCCATCGCTTACATTGGTTTTGTTTTATAAACATGAAAAATATGAAGACGACGACAATATTGCATTATTGCTAGGTTGTATTAAACCTTATGACCATTTAGTAGACTTCATTTATGGTGATACGAAACATTCATTTGCACTTCCATTTTTCTAATTTTCACGTGAATTTAGTGATGCACACTTATGGTTGAAATGGATGGCTAGTGCTATTGTTGTTGGATGATACGCTAACCAACTAGGTAGAGATCAAGATCGTTTTAAGGATTTTTTTTATTATGAATCAAATGTTGTATTTTTGTACAATACCAATATGAATATAGCGTCAAAAAAAAACAATCATGTCATTAGCAAAAAGAAGTGGAAACACTATTCTTGAAACTAATACACAACAATTGGCTAATCGCGTTCCAATAGAATAAGATGGGAAGCTCATTTCTTTACAATAATTAATGACACAATAACACAAGATATAAAATCTGTATAGCACAAGCAGATGAAACTGCAATTGTAAACAAGAATCAGAAATGAAACTTTCTTTTGGATCTCATCAAGGATCACCTGTTCTTGTCTCAGGTTCTAAAAGCTTCTTGGCCTCTCTGTCAGCTTCTGTTGGTTTGCTGTACACAGGAAGAACTCCACCAAATCAAGAGGTAGAAAGAACCTTGTCATAAGAACGTGTTTTCACCCAGATAAACGACCCCGAATATTATAACGAGGGGCATGGTCCATCTTCAGAGAACAACATGATCACACAAAAGCCGCTTTGGAACGGGGAACTGAAACAGAAATGGGCGAAAGGGGATATAACTCTCGACTAAGAAAATGGCTAGATCTTAGCTCGATGTTTCGACTTCCTTTCCACCATCTTCTTCGTTAATCTGTTTCTTCAACCTTCTCAACCAGATTTCATAGTCAACAGGGTACGGTGTACCACATAGACTGTCAACGTAATCTGCAAATGCTTTCAGGACAGCGGAGATGTCTCCAAGCTTCTGCTGAATCAGTCTCCTCGACCAAGATGTTTCCCTCCATTGGAGTGCTCCTTCAACTGAATCCAGAACGGGTAAATCTCCGCCAGAGCAGAAGTAGAGCATATATACTAGGCTTTCTGCATCAGAAGCAGAGCACAACTTCCCTTCTTGAAGAGCAGAAGTAGAAGAGAAATGAAGGTTTAGTGCCGGACGATCCCTTTCTTCCAAAATGGCATGCCCCCAACCGATAAGGACGAAATAAGGCTGCCTGAGACCAGGATTCACATAGATTATGTTTTCTGGCCTGATATCCCCATGCCGAATCCCAGACAAAGCAGAAGTAGAGAGTGCAGACAAACAATCATGGCAGCACTTAATAGCCTCGTCTGTACCGAACTGCCCAGCTCTAACCATGTCGGATACAGTCCTACCAACTGGACCGGTTACTAGGACAGGAGTTCCACACCATGGCTGCTCGCAATTGCCACCTGAACTTGTTTTCCGACATTGGCCAGGATGAATTACCCGTCCGGATGCAACCACTTCCGGAAGATATTTACTGGACAATCCTTTTTGTTTCATAATACCAAGTACTTTAGTTTGCCTCTGTACTTGATACCATAGCTTCATATCCTCCCAGGCTGGTTCCAACTGTGAAGGATGCGAACCAACATACAGAAGGTGAGCCTTACCTGGATCTTGAACAGGAGATGCAATGTAATATAGAATCTCCCCATCATTCAGAACTTCATCTATCTGATAACTGTTCTGCCAGTTTGAATCCTCCACCATCAATACAGATCCTACTTCGAGCTTCAGTCTCTTTGCGGAATCCACTTTAACAGATTCTTCTTGTACCTCTACTATCTCGGGTGAAGCATTGCGATGTTGGAAGCGAAACAAACCATTACCATTCACCCTTGTATCCTCCAACTGCCTCTCGATCCTCCTGGCTTGAAGACGGGAACTGTGGTCGGCAGCTAAATCTTCAATACTGTTTTTAGGCATTCCGGCATACTGTGCTATAGATTGAAATGTAGCATAGAGTACCTGTAAAGCCCCAATATCACCCCAGTTAGCATTTCCAAGCTTGTTCCAGATCCTATCAACTGGTGAGATTGCAATTTTCGAATGGTTTTTTATCCATGCGGCAGCAGATTCGTAGACATTATTCAGATCACAGTCCAGCTTGCTCAAATCACCTTCAACTTTAAGGACGCCACCACAATGAGAGTCAACTAAAAGTACGAACACAGAATTCAAACTCAGAGGGATGTTTGATCTGCTGATGCTTCTGGCAAGCAACACGCGAAGAGCAAGGAATAAAGCTTCACAAATAGTAGAGACTGGAGGATTAGAGTTCTCTGCTGAAGCATGATTTCCAATATCAGGTCTCAGCAGTGCCAACTCAATGACATCATCCCACTTCCCTTGTGGATGTCTTGGGTTCCTTAGCATTATAGCCGATGCACAAAGGCCACCAACTCTACCTTTTGCAATGGCCTGCTCAGCTTGGTAAAATCTCAAGTTTCCTTCATATAGAGAGGAAACGTAGAAAGGCATCATACCATCATCCGGGCCCCAGAAAGATTCCCACATGCCATTCACACTTGCATGCAGAAAATCCTCAAGAGCAAGATAAGCTGTTGCCTCCACATCACTGGATGTTGAAGCATAAATAGCACTAGGCATCCGTATTAGCTGTTGAAAGGGAACACCTTCTAGGGCATAATCGAACTTCTGAAGATCTATTAACTCGAAAGGAAGATCAAAGGCAGCAGACCTCGCATTATCTTCAACTATATCCTCAAGCCAATCCTCAAGGTTTTCCTTCAGGACTTCACTGTCCACAAATCTACGAAGAAACTCCTTCCTATCCAGAGCCCTACCACCTGAGGAGATACTGGACTTTTTGGTTGCTGAATCTACTGATTCCTGATCTGGTGATATACCTGATAGGAATAATATCATTCACATAACACGCATTAGGACATTACCAATCAATCAACTTATATCTGTAATAAGTACCCCGAGATTACAAAAATCAAGTGCAAGAAACTATAATTTGCAAGGTCTCAGCTTTGTCTCTTCAGCTGCTTGCAAATTGCAAATAACTCAGCTACATAAGAATAAAGGGACAGGCAGCAATATGACTTAATACTAATACCAGTACAATTTGGAGTATTTGATATACACAAGAAAAACTATGACACGTTTAGAGCTCACCCAAGATATAAACTAATAAATTATGGAAGCACACATCAAATTCAACATAAAAATTGCCAGTAATTTATTCAGACGACAGCACCCCCAATAAACACGCAAATATAATTTGAAGAAAATCCTAAATTTACTAAAATAAGACACCCTCAGCACCTGAAACTGCATAATCTCAAATGACGGCATATATCATAAATGAAAAACTTTAATTAATCCAAAATTGGATCACCCCAGTCACGAGACTACTTAAATTCTGGAGAGACTCTGAGCAAATGATCACCCAAACGGCAGAATTAAGCCACAATTCGGCAAACTGAAACGCATCCGAAGTGAAAAATGGGAAAGTGCAACAGAAAAACAGAATTAGGGCTCTGACAGAAGGGAATCAAAATTCATGGTTACCTGCCATAGAGAGTCGAGAAAGCGATGAAAAAAATGGAGCTAAATTTGGTTGTAGATCGTTGACATCAGTAAGCAGCAGTCGTATACGAGTTTGACCCACTTTCTCTCTCTATGGACGGAAGGTACATTTAGCTTCTCTCTCTAGAAACAATGTTTGTGAGAGTGCTAAAAGAAGCCTCGGATTTACAGAAGCGTGTAATATTTTATCACTTCCTATTTTGTCCCCACTCCTTTAACTATACCAATTTTAATATTCAGAAAATAAAACGAAAAATTAATACTTTAATTCAATAAAGAAATTCTCTCTGTTTAAATATGAGTTTTTCTCATTAATTAATTTGCCATTCCTTTTGAACTCACACTACACTATTGTATTACAAAACACATTTGATTTAATTTAGGAAAAAGTCCCCCTGATTGAAGTACCTAGTCACACAAATGATGGACATTATTTTATCATCATATATTCAAGAATACATAATTGAATATAAATAAAGCAAGATTTTCGAACAATATGTATTTCACGCATTAACCATAAACATAATGGATCGCAAACTTACCTTTATGATCCATAGCGGAAGCGATTGGGGAAGAAAGATAGAACTTCCTCGGACACGCATAGAACTTCCTCGGACTTTCTTTGGCGTAGTAGCGCAGCTGCAAACTCCAAGGATTTGTTTCTCTCTCTTTTCCTCTTTTATGTGTTCTCTATAATGTATGTGATTTGATGGGATCACCACACTTGTATTTATAGGCAGAGAGAGGACAAACCCTAATTCTAGAACCTTAAAGCCCTTTCCATCAAAGTGGCTATTTAATTAGGACGTTTCTTTTTGACCAAGTAATACCAAAATCATATTAAATAATTGAACATAATAATTTGATTTGATTTTGTTAGCCAATAATATATCAAACCATAATTATATATATGCGTCATTTTCTTCCCTTAATAATCAGAGGAATAAAATACTATTCCTTTCTCTTAATGATTATAATCAAACGCATACATATACTTATAATTATGTTAATATATTCTTCATTTTCCTTATTAGTAGAGGAACATATATTTAGTCAAACTTAATGACTAATTAGGAAACGTCTTACATAAATCAATATATACAATTGACAGTTAATTAATTAGGGAAAAATGTGTCTAATACCAATTAATGTATTATATTAAAAATCCAATTCTATTTAGTATTCTATCACATGTCACATATGTGAGACATAAAACTTACAACAAAATCCCAAATTCTGCGGTGATTCAACTTGGTTGGAACTTTCTTTAATTAAGATCAAACAAGTCTAATGAAAGAATTATGAAGGTTTATCGAAAATACGGATACTTGTTAAAATCAACACACTCAACAATACATAATGCTAGTAGTACTTAAATTATAGTAGTAGTTCATTTTTTCAAAATAAATAGGTATTTCAGTAATATATTTGTGGTTGATTTATCCGATTGTTGGTGTGCAACACAAGATCAAGTCTAAAACCTTCTGAACAACCTCTTCATCTGCATAAAAAAGGTTGATACATAAATCTAACACCCTATATATATACACCTAAACCAACATAGAAGAAACTAGACATGATGACCTACTAATAAACATGAGACCACATCAATCTAGTAACCTTAGAACGCTGCAGCCAGCTCCTCAGAGGCCAGTTTTAGCCTCCAACATGGAAACATAAAGGTTAGACGTTTCCATACCCAAGACCCATTATGTTAACTTATTCCATAAATGTCTTAGGCGGTAACGCCTTAGTCAATGGATCAACAACCATAAGTTGTGTGCTTATATATTATATAGATATTCTTTGTTCCCAAACTCCATCTTTCACGACAAGAAACTTTAATTCCATGTGTTTAGCTCCTTGAATACTTGTCATACTTACAGAAAGATACGATTGCACTATCACCAAAATATAATTTCAACGGCTTGGATATTGAGGAGACAATACCAAGGCCTGAAATAAAATTTTGCAATCATTAATGCTTCAAAGCAAACCATAAATTTAGCTTTAATGGAAATCCAATAATTTCTAGTTGATCAGATTTCCGTAATGTGAGCATAAAATCTTTTGTTCTCTTTAAGTATCTCATTATTATCTTTGCAGTTCTCCAATGTTCAACACGGGTTACTTTGGTAACGGCCTAGCATTCCAACTGCAAAGTTGATGTCTGGTCTAGTACAGACTTAAGCATACATCAAACTTCCCACAATAAATGCATAAGGAATATTTTTCATCTTACGTTCTAATTCAGTTTTTGGACATTGATTCAAACTGAATTTGTCACCTTTATGAATTGGAACAACACTTGGAGAACATGCACTCATGCCGTATCTCTCTAAAAGATTCGATCTATATAGCTTTTATTAGACAATCCAAGAGTCCACGTGATTGATCACAAGATATTTCTATCCTATGACATAGGATGTCTCACACATATCTTTTATGTTGAAATTTTTAGAGAGATAATTTTAGTGTCATGTAGTAATTCAATGTCACTATTAGCAAGCAATATATCATCAACATACAAAACCAAAAATATGAACTTGTTCCCACTAACCTTGAGGTATATACACCGATCAACAATGTTTTCTTTAAAACCAAAAGCAGTAATAGTGTCATGAAATTTAAAATACCATTGTCGAGAAGCTTGTTTCAGTCCATAAATTGATGTCTTAAGTTTGCAGACTAAAAATTTCATTCCATTTCTTAATGAAGTCTTCAGGTTGTTTCATGTAGACTTCTTCTTACAAATCGCCATTTAGAAAAGCAGTTTTTCACATCCATTTGATGTAGTTCCAAGTCGAAATGGGCTAAAAGTGCCAAAATGATTCTAAGTGAGTCCTTTGATACTTGAGAAAGTCTCTTTATAATTAATGCTATCTTTTCTGAGTATAACCTTTGGCAACAAGTCTGACTTTAAATCGTTAGATTAAACCATTTATGTCGAATTTGGTCTTGAAGACCCAATTACACCCAATACACTTTTGTTTATCGGGTAATTCGACAAGGTCCCAGACTTTAATCCATAGATTTTAACTCTTCTATCATGCACCAATCCATTTATTAGAATTATTACACTTAATGGCTAGTGAATATGAAACTGGATCATTACATATTCCTATATTACATTCGGATTCTTGGAGATATTAGCCACAGTCATCAGAAATACCCAACCTTCATTTTTGTAGAAAAGCCTTAATGGCACTTCTGTAGATGTTTTTTTTTCACACCCATGTTCAATGACTTTGGCATCATCATTAAGTGGTTGGTCATTCAAATATTGTTAGGCTGTTCAACAATATTTGGCACACTTAATTCTTGAGGAAATGAGGGAAGAAGGTTATACCTTTATTTCATTAATGACCGCATTATGAGTGTTAAAACTCCCACTGATCTCACCATTCTCAAAGAATCATATATTCCAGTTTCCATAATTCTCATGCTATCATTAGGACAATAAAACCTATACCCTTTTGGATTTTTCTGGTAACCCATAAAATAACCAATAATTGTCTAAAATCCATTTTTTCTTTTCTTGCGAAGAGTATACTCTAGTTTCCGCTGAACAGCCCCAAACATGAAGGTGCTGCAAACTGGGTTTTCTACCTGTCCAAAGTTCATAATAGAGTCTTTGGTACAACCTTACTAGAAACCCGGTTTAATACATAAATAGCGGTTCTAAGAGCATAAATTCACAACGTTATGGGTAAGGTAGAATTATCATACTTCTAACCATTTCCATGAGAGTTCGGTTTCGTCTCTCAGCAACATCATTCTGCTGAGACGGACTTGGCATAGCATAAATGCCATGCTTTTCTAAATATTTGGTAAAAGGTCCATGTAATTGACTTATTTTAGTGGTACGACCATAAAATTCACCACATCTATCAGATCGAATAATTTTCACCTTTTTATTTAATTGCCTTTCAACCTCAGTCATAAAATGTTCAACTGTGCCTGAGATTTTTCTTGCAATAAATAAATCCATAACGCGAAAAAATCGTCAATAAAGGTGAAAAAATATTTTTCTCCACCAAAAGTCGAGACATCAAAAGGTCCGCAAATATCTGTATGTATAATTTTAAGGAGCTCATTGCTTCTTGTGGCATTTTTAGTAGTGTTTGGTTTGTTTACATTTAATACAATCCACACAAACGGTAATGCTTGTAAAGTCTAAATTCGAATGAATATTATCCTTTATAAGCCTCTTAATTCTTTCACTAGAAACATGATCCAGTTCTTTTATGCCATAAGAATGATAAATTCGAATGAATATTATCCTTTGGATGCTCCTTCGATTGCAATGTGAGCATGAGATGCACCCATTCCGTACTTCTTCATCTTACGCTCCTCCTAGACCAATACGTTACCCAATTCTTTAAGAGTCCACTAATCTTTTATAATGAATCAATTTGGAATGGTCCATATTGAGGAAGTAAGGAAGTTAGAATGAATTGGACAAGGAAATCCTCATCCACCTATAATCCTAATTTTAGCTTAGAAGAGATGTTATTTATGTCCATCACATCATCGTACATAGTCCGAGAACCATTATATTGCATGCTCATGAGATCCTTCATAAGTTTTCCTGCAATAGACTTTATATGCAGTTGTGAAGCGATCCTCAACATTCTGCAAACATTCTTTTGCAATGTCAGTCGTTGAGAGACTTTATCTGCAACGAACATTCTAATGAAATGTAAACTTAGTCCTGTTAGATTTTTCCCAAGCATTATGGGCAATCAACCAACTACTTTTATCAAAGATAATTGGATTATCATTCAACAGTGTTAGGTTCCAAGTCCATTATTCCAAGAGTGAACTTAAGTTTCTCTTTCCATTCAAAGAAGTTAGTTCCATTAAGTTGGGGAACGTTTGAGGTAAACATACTAGTAGCAAAAAATATATGTTTTTTACATTATAGGAGCAATTAAGAAATGAATGCTCACATATAAAAGCTTTGAATAATAACACGAACATTAATTTGAAAACTCATATCATGAGGCAATTATGAAAACTCCTTTGGATAGTCTTCATACAATAATAAAAATCATGCTTTTAATATCCATATCTCAGTTCAATAATTGAGTAATAATAAATTGGCGTTACCTTTGGGTAATCGACACCAATTTAAATTATTGACTCCATTAGTGTTTATTATGTCGCAAAGACTATTTCCTTTGGGGAATCTAGACCTTATAACAAACAAACTATTTAGATAATGAATAGCCACAACAAGCATGATGATTAATTGCATACATAGATTTTTCATATTAACTTGATTATAAACTCTTCTCATTTTACCTTACTTTGGTGATTGTAAAATAAACATAATATAATCAAGAATGTATATCGATTAATTGCTTAAGCAGATTTTCACTTAATTTGATTATAAACTATTATTTTACCTCACTTTGGTGATCGTAAAATAAACATAATATAATCAGGAACATATAGAGATTAATTGCTTAACCAAATTTTAATATGAGTTTGATTATAGACTCTCCTTATTTTGCCTCACTTTGGTGATTGCAAAATAAACATAATATAATCAAAATACATGTTAAAACGAGAATTGAATTATGTAATCATTCATTCCACCGTCTCGGTAGATTCATAATCATAAAACATTTAATTGAAATCTCAATTCATCAATGCATATATTCAAACTCAATTTACATAAAGTATATACATAATCAAAATACCCAAATCAATTCCATATATATAAATAGAATCAATTTGGAAACAATATATCAAACATGGAAATCATTAATTCTCGGTAGAGAGCGTACAAATATGAATTGACAATTCATGAATTAAAAATATTCATAATCAAAACTATGGAAACAAGATTTCAGTTTATGGAAATATAACATACCCAAAATCAAATCTCAATACATCGCAGTTAAAATAAACGATCTGCATAATGTTATATATGCATAAAAAGAATTGCACACAATTGAAATCTTAATCATGGTAAATAAGAGCACATAAACAATTAATTCATCTAAACCAAACTTCGAATTAATTCAATTCACTAATCATTCCACATGAATTAAAAAAAAGAACACACAATTATGGGTTACATGACAGATTCTTTCGAATTTGAGATAGGAAGAAAATCAATTAATTTTATAACAATTTTCAACTGTACGTATACACTCTGTTTACATATATATATTTTCACGTATATAAGAATAGATTAAAACTTTATCTCAAAGGCATTGCAGAATCACGTAATATCAAATTAAAATTTGAAAATTATGGTTTCAATAATACGAAAATACATGAGTTCTCAACCATGCTCTGATACCACATGATGGACATTATTTTATCATCATATATTCAAGAATACATAATTGAATATAAATAAAGCAAGATCTTCGAACAACATGTATTTCACGGAAACTTACCTTTATGATCCATAGCGGAAGCGATTGGGGAAGAAAGATAGAACTTCCTCGGACACGGATAGAACTTCCTCGGACTTTCTTTGGCGTAGTAGCGCAGCTGCAAACTCCAAGTATTTGTTTCTCTCTCTTTCCCTCGTTTATGTGTTCTCTGTAATGTGTGTGATTTGATGGGATCACCACACTTATATTTATAGGCAGAGAGAGGACAAACCCTAATTCTAGAACCTTAACGCCCTTTCCATCAAAGTGACTATTTAATTAGGACGTTTCTTTTTTACCAAGTAATACCAAAATCATATTAAATAATTGAACATAATAATTTGATTTGATTTTGTTAGCCAATAATATATCAAACCATAATTATATATATGCGTCCTTTTCTTCCCTTAATAATCAGAGGAATAAAATACTATTCCTTTCTCTTAATGATTATAATCAAACGCATACATATACTTATAATTATGTTAATATATTCTTCATTTTCCTTATTAGTAGAGGAACATATATTTAGTCAAACTTAATGACTAATTAGGAAACGTCTTACATAAATCAATATATACAATTGACAGTTAATTAATTAGGGAAAAATGTGTCTAATACCAATTAATGTATTATATTAAATATCCAATTTTATTTAGGATTATATCACATGTTACATATGTGAGACATAAAACTTACAACAAAATCCCAAATTCTGCGGTGATTCAACTTAGTTGGAACTTTCTTTAATTAAGATCAAACAAGTCTAATGAAACAATTATGAAGGTTTATCGAAAATACGGATACTTGTTAAAATCAACACACTCAACAATACATAATGCTAGTAGTACTTAAATTATAGTAGTAGTTCATTTTTTCAAAATAAATAGGTATTTCAGTAATATATTTGTGGTTGATTTATCCGATTGCTGGTGTGCATCACAAGATCAAGTCTAAAACCTTCTGAACAACCTCTTTATCTGCATAAAAAAGGTTGATACATAAATCTAACACCCTATATATATACACCTAAACCAACATAGAAGAAACTAGACATGATGACCTACTAATAAACATGAGACCACATCAATCTAGTAACCTTAGAACGCTGCAGCCAGCTCCTCAGAGGCCAGTTTTAGCCTCCAACAAAATCAACTTATCTAACCTTGGTCACATCTTTGTAAGCTTGCCTCGCATATATTTCGACCCGGATATGTATACAAAAACAGACTTATACAACAATTTCCCCTGCATTATCAACACACATATTGCCTTATAAGATCCACACATACTATAAGATTTCAAATGACAATAATTTTTTTCTCATTTTCCTATGGTCATTTACGATTAGTAGTAGTATTGAAGCACAAGTAGAAGTGCTGATAATGAAGCTCCCCGTGGAAAACAGTGTAACGAGCTTTGAGATTTTGCTGATGATTTTAAGGAAAGAAGACCGGTTTCACTACCAAAAAGCAAAGTTTTTCACCTCAGACAAGCCTAAAAAGCCATGAAAATGGACCATTTGTTGTTACGTACGTAGTTGCATAAGCAGTCTATACATGCTTCCAAGTTTGTCCAGACGAAAAACGCAGTTTTTCTAAAAATTCCTGATGGGGTATCTTGATTCTTGCACCATGTACAACTTTTGGAGGCCAGATCAAATTATTATACATACATTGTTGAATTAAAACCACTCAAAATAAGGTGGTGGGAATATGCAGCACAAAATTCGAATACTGATTTTTGGTAATTGGTAAGATAAAACATGTGCAGTTTGATCATATACTACTATTAGTATTTGTTTATTCAATTTCCAAGAAACTTGCTCAATTTTTACGTCTATTATTAGCAAGTAGCAACCACAATGAATTACTAGTTGTGAGGAAATATAGTAGTCCAACTGCATATAATGTGAGCAAAAATTGAAAGCTCTGCAAACATAGGATTTTCTTCCTAGCTTCCAATTTCAACACAAAATGGTGACACAGTGGTAACTAACTTGAATGCACTTTGCTCTAGTGTATGTTTAAAATGAAATTGGAATAAAAGAAATGCAGTAGTACTTCATACTATCTCCATCGGTGCGACAACTTTTTATAAAAATCGCACCAAAAGACGTCATCATTTTGTATACAGATATCACCCTTGAGAAATACAAGAAGATATTCTATTGAAGTGAAGAAGTAGAAAATGTACTATAAAGGTGTCAAAAGAAACTTGATTTAACCCGATAGCGGCGTAGCTATGGTGGGGCCAGGGGGCCCTTGGGCCCCTCATCCATTTCAGTTTTACCTATATACTCCCTCCGTCTGCGAATAAGAGTCTCGTTTTTCCATTTTAGTCCGTCCGCGAATAGGAGTCCCGGTTCATTTTTACCATAAATGGTAATCGGGTCTCACCTTCACCTAACTCATTCCACTCACATTTCATTTAAAAAAGAGTGAATTACATATTTAGGTCTTATACTTATCACGACGCACATTTGCGGTCCCTATACTTGCAAAATATCATTTGCGGTCCCTATACTTGTACTTATGCACGTTTTAAGGGTGTCCACAATGGTGGTCCTCTTGGGCATGCCCAAGCCACCATTTCTTGGGCATGCCCAACAAACTTGGCCCTTGCCCTCGCCCTCAAAACTTGGCCACCACAATGGTGGCCCTCCAGGCCACCAATTAAAATTATTTTCTTATATTTTTTGATATCTTTTAATTTAGCTACAATAAAAATTATTTGCATATAATATTTAAAATACATAGAAATAATTAAAATAAACAAAATTATAATAAAATTTTCGCTGTATTATTATAAAAGGGAAAATTACACAACGAAAATTTTCGATACAACGCAAACAACAAAGAGAACCCCTATCACGCTGCGCCCCCTCCTCTATGGTTCCAGACCTCTTCAACCAAATCAGCCTGCAATGTTGAATGTGATATTTCACTCCGCATATTGGTGAAGCGCTGAATCAAGTATTCATTACTGCGTGGTACACCCATCTGCAGAGGAGGGGTTGCAATACCGTGACTTGTGCTAGCACCATCTTCCGGTGCCCAGCGCTCTGCAGCAAAGCCTTCATCCTCTATTATCATATTGTGCAATATGATACACGCAGTCATGATGTCTGCGACATCATTTTCGTGCCATTGTCAAACCGGACACCGTAAAATGGCCCATCGCGATTGGAGGACTCCAAAAGCCCGCTCAACATCCTTCCTAGCACACTCTTGTTTTTTTGCAAAATAGGTCTGCTTCGGCCCAACTGGTTGTCGGATCGTCTTGACAAACACGGGCCAGCGAGGGTATATTCCATCGGCCAAATAGTATGCTCTGTTGTACTGCGTGCCATTGGCCACAAAGCTGATTTGCGGACCCTCACCCCGGGACTCATCATTGAAGAGATGCGATGATTGTAGAACATTGATGTCGTTGTTCGACCCAGTGACACCAAAATACGCATGCCAGATTCGCAAACGGTAGTCAGCAACGGCTTTAAGGATCATCGTGGGATGTCGCCCTTTGAAACCAGAAGTGAATTGCCCCTTCCAAGCCACCGGGCAGTTCCTCCACTCCCAGTGCATGCAATCGATGCTGCCCATCATGCCCGGAAAATGATGCACAGTCCCGTGCATATTTATCAGTCGCTGGCATTCCTCGGCCGTCGGTTTCCGTAGGTATTCCCTTTTGAAGAGTTCTTTGATACCCTTGCAAAACTGTCTCAGCGTCTTAAGGGCAGTCGTTTCGCCCATCTGTAGATATTCGTCGAACATGTCAGCAGGCCCGGCATAGGCAAGCTGCCTAATTGCGGTCGTGCACTTCTGATATGTCGACAATCCGGGTCGACCGGTGGCATCACTCCGCAAGGTGAAGCACCTGTATCGCTGAGACAAACAATCTGCAATGTGGATGAAGAGTCGTTGCGACATTCTGAATCGCCGACGAAAAATCTCCGTTGTATAACGGGGGTTATCGCCGAAGTAGTCTTCCATCAACCGTTGGTCGGCTCCGACATGGTCACGGTTGATATACCGACGACGGTATCTCGACCGAGGGATGGCCGCCGCCGCCGCCAAAGCCGTCTCCTCCTCGTCGGCTTCATCTTGCACCGCTGCAACGAGTTCTTCGAACTCCTCATCGACCAAGCGCTGAAAATTTTCATCGTCGGAATCCATGTTTTGAAACTAAATTGAAATCAAGTGGAAAGAGTAGAGTTTGGTTTGGGGTAAAAAAATGGAGGAGAAAGGATGAATATATAAAAAATTTTGAAAAAAAAAAATATATTAAATCGGTGGAGGGCCGCGTGCCCAAGAGCCTCGGCCTGGCCGAGAGCTCGGCTCTCCCTCGTCCACCACCCAGGGCTGCGTCCTCCTCTTGGCTCAGTAGTGGGGGGCCGCGGGCTGCCCAAGCCCGGGCCAAGGGCCGCGGCCCTCCCACTGTGGACACTCTAAGGTTCTTTTCATTTTTTAGCATTTTTTCGGACAAAAACACTCCCAAAGGATAGAGGGCAAATTTGTACATAATATTCTCTCTTCCCCCCTTCATTCTTCCTTTTTCCTCTTTCCGGTAAACAATGTAGAACATTTGAGTTGTGGACATGTTCTATAATCCATAGAAATTTGATTGCCATTGTGCAGTTTGTGGTTGCAAAACAATACTCCACTACAGATCAGCATTAGATATCAATATCCCAACAAAAATACCATTCTTATTCAACGCCCTTCAAATCAATCATAGCCCTTTGATTATAAATCCAAACTAATCTTTTATTTTTTTGTATATTGTGGAATGGTAGGTTTTATTCATTGTTCGCATAATTAACATTCACTGTCGGAGGTGCTAAAGCAAAAAAAGGGAAAGGCGGTGCTACTGGAGAAGGACGAGAGAGGTAAAAGGAAGAAGAAGAAGAAGAAGAAGGAAATAGAGAAAATAGTGTGCAAATTTGCCCTCTATCCTTTGGGGGTATTTTTGTCCGAAAAAAATGCTAAAAAGTGAAAAGAACCTTAAAGCGTGCATAAGTACAAGTATGGGGACCGCAAATGATATTTTGTAGGTATAGGGATGGCAAACGTGCGTCGTGATAAGTATAGGACCTAAATATGTAATTCACTCTTTAAAAAAATATATATAAGTGGGATCCCTATTCCACTAACTTTTTTCCACCCACTTTTCTTAACATTTCTTAAAACCCATGCCACCAAGGAATGAGACTCCTAACGGCGGACGAAGGGAGTATTATATACGTACGCAGAGTTGAATATATGAACTGTTAGCTCAGTTGGTCAAATAGCAGGCTCTGTATCCCTTTGTGCCAAGTTCGACTCCCTTCTCTGCCACTATTTTGTAGTAACATTTTTCTTTTTCTGTATCTTATTAGATTCAGTCATTTTCCAATACTTTTTTTATACTATTTCTTTTGTTTATTTTTTTTAGTAATTTTCTACCAGTACTGTATGTCTCCTATGTTCTCCGGAACTCATTTATGTTCCAATATTTTTTTTTATATCCCCTCTGTTTAGTTTTTTCTAGTAAATTTGTAAATATGCCATATAATAGTATTAAAAATCAATTTTAATACTACGATCTTTATTATTAAAAATCTAAAATAGAAATTAATTCTTTAAGCTTATAAATAAGTATATAATATTAGCAAAAATCAAATATAATACTATACTCTTTATTATAAAAAATATATTCTTTAATTCGACGTCGAAATTGATATTGTATCTCTAGTTTCTAATCATTCTCTAATTATTTATCACAGTATTCATCTTTGAAGCACATCTCTCTATTACTCGCATGTTCGAGTTGTTTTTGTGTTGTAGGCACTGAACAACTCAAAAAAAATTAACAGTATTTTGGACCCCCCAGGATTAAAATCCTGGCTCCGCCGCTGCGAGAGTGACTAGTGAGTTGGTTTGATAAGCTTGGGTTAAATACATTTACATGTATATGCTTTGATAAATTGAATAAACAGATCATTTAATTTAACTAGAACAGCTTTCTGAATATCGAAGTATTAGAAAATTGCTTAGGTTTTTTTGTTTCATTTACTATATTTGCGTGCTGAGATTAGTGAAATTTGTTAGATATGAGTCATATGACGTAAGGAAATGGCCAAAAGCAGTTAACCATTATCGGGCCGAGCCCATAAAATATGGTGGGCTTCTCAATGCATTATCAACTCACATAACCTTTTTAGTGGAGTATATTATTTTATGGAGTATATTTCTGTTATTCTTTGTCACTTTCTTCTATATTAGTTTGGATATAAACTGAGTTTGTTAGTTTGCATTTTCATACACTCTAATAGGCGTCCCTTCTAGATTTCCTTTCATAATTTTATTGTATTTATAATAATAGTAAGAAAATAAAATTATGATTAAACTTAGTTTATATCTCAAACTTTAGAGCCTTTTCAGAAATGCCTTAAAATTTGTAGAAAGTTTCAGGAAATCAGAATTTACGACGAAAATTTTGAATCAGATTGTTGTGCAAAAAAGTTCAATTATAGAATAGTAATAGAGTACTATTAGTCAAGTTCATATCATTTTTAAGGAGGGTTCTAAAATTTAGATCACAAACTATCTTTAACAAAAGAATTAGTTTATCTCATTTTAATAGGTCATTCCGCTTTATTTGAGCAATTATTTACAATAGATCACTACTTAAAATGGACACTTAATACGTAACAAACATGATTATATTATTCACTAGTTGTTTTCTCTCTTATTAAATCCTATTTTAATATAAAATTTTCTTTTTATAGTACTATCTGTGCCCGGAGCTTGAGGCATAGAGTGTATAAATAGGACTAGTTTCCCACATACTACAAACACCAAAACTCAACACCAAACTTGCTTACTAGAATTAAACCACATCAAATCCCCACACCACCACCACCACCAGCAATGGCCTGTAACCCCACCACCCTCCTCGTCTTCATCGCCGCTCTTGTCCTCTTGGGCGGCGCAAGCCCATCCTCAGGTCAAGTCTTGAACGGTCTGACTGTGAACGGCCTCCTTTGCTGCACAGGCAGTGGCAACTGCCCCGGCCAAGGCCTGACAAACGTGGGGGTCAGGTTGAACTGCACCATTCTCGGGCTGCGCAACACCGTCGTTGGCATTGGCACCACCAACGCCACCGGAGGATATACCATCACCATACCTGCTCTTCCGGGCCTCCTCCTTGGCTCGCCGCTGATTCCATGCAACGTCAACATCAAGCTTCCCCTCGACGCCGCCATCTGCCCCGTGCTTTCCACCACCACCGGCCTCCTTGTCGGCACCCTCCGTGTAGTCGGCACCGCGTTAAACACCGTGCTCGGGCTGGTCCAGGTCGCCACCGTCGATGTTTATGTCCATCTAAGGGCGTAATTGTCATTTCGTCTCTTGGCTCTTCTTCTTCTCCATATTTGGATACTAAGTTATAGTAGTTCAATGTGTTTGTATGAATACTGAATAAGGTTTGGATTTGCTTTTGTCAATGGAGAAGAAAATCAAATATATATTCAAACTGCCACTGCTCACGCCTTCTTGGCCCTGACTACTCATAGTTGGAGTTGAGAAGCTCACATTCCGAGTCGCGACCAAGGTCACGACTCGTGGCTGAACCAAGAAGGAAGAAAGGCAAGCAGTACCACTAACAGCAACTGTCAGAGTGATTCAATATTTGACATAAATAGTAAAGATTAATGAAAAATAAGAGCCAACAGATCTCACAAGAAAAGGAATAGTGAAGAATCCACAACCATTACAACACCATTCAAAATCAGTCTAAACCACAAATGCAGTAAAGCTAAACCAACTAATCACATTACACTATCCAACAACCAACCAAGTTCATCTTCTTCATAAAATATACTACTGACAATTTTATATATTTCTAGATTTTATTGCAGACAGGGAGGATTACTTGGCCATCATAACCTTGACAAACTCTTCGTAGTTGATTTGGCCATCCCCGTCGACGTCGGCCTCCCTGATCATCTCATCTACTTCCTCATCGGTCAGCTTCTCGCCCAGGTTTGTCATCACATGGCGCAGCTCAGCAGCAGAGATGAAACCGTTCTGGTCCTTGTCGAAGACACGGAACGCCTCTTTGAGCTCCTCCTCAGAGTCGGTGTCCTTCATCTTCCTAGCCATGAGGTTCAAGAACTCCGGGAAGTCAATGGTTCCATTCCCATCAGCATCGACCTCGTTGATCATGTCTTGGAGCTCAGCCTCAGTTGGGTTCTGACCGAGGGATCTCATCACAGTACCCAGCTCCTTCGTCGTGATGCAACCTGGAGATGATACAAGTTGGTTAAAGGGAGGTTCATACACAATGGATGTGTCTATAGCAGTAAGTTGAGAGTTTAACACGCAGATGTTTAGCGGATTACTTCAGCCCATGGATCTTCCCAAAAAATATAACCACTACTAAAAGCACAATCAAGAAATAAATTAAAGAATCATCACAGAGAATGATCATACGAAGAAATTAACTACTCCCATCTTTGTTGTGAAGCATACTCAAAATGTGTTAACTAATAGTACTCCATATCACACGACAACAACGGCATCCAAGCGTCTTTCCCAATACTCGAGAAGTGTAGATATCAGAAACCTTTCGTCCTTTACATCGTACTCAGATAGTATTAGAGCATTAACAGCTTCATTTTACAGAAAATGTGTTCACTTGCAAATGTATTAGAGTCAAGAAGCATAATCATAGTTAACATGTTCATACTCCCCCTCCCTACGACTAACTAATCACATTCGTACTTCATATTTACTATAGTATTACAATTCAATCTAACCAGAAACAGCCACTCTCATTCTCCTAATGAAAAATGTCCAAGAAAGGAACCATCCACCCTTAAAGAAGCACGAGTGTAACCATACTACAGTGGCCACAAGTCACACATGAACCATCAGACTGAAACAGCTAAACTACGCAACGCCAATCTTCCTAACAAGGAAATAGTTCAAAAGAAACCCGACACATACACCATCATAGCTATGAACACTGCAGCCACAGCTGCTTAGGATCATTCATCAAAGCCCCAGCAATAGTTTCTCATGTTTAGCTTTTTTATCAGAGTATGATACCAAAGCCTGCCAATGGAAACCTACCTGTCAATCAAACACAAAAGCCCCAAAAAGAACCTCCATGGCGCGAAGATTGGAGCAATAAAAACCTAATCCCATCTACACATGAGTATCAAGAAACCTTTTTTCCTCATTTTCTACACAACAAATAAAAATCGATAGCCCACAAAAATTGCATCAAGAAACGGTTTTTTGATTTTTTTGTGCATTTAAGAAAGATATATCGGTGACCCCAAAATCCAAAGTGTCAGATACATGTAAAATATCAAGATTCGATCATATTAACCGCAATAAAAGAAAAAGGATCAGATCCAGCATGTAAACAAAAGCAACACATGCTATATGAAAAATAGATCCATATGTATGCAGAAACGAAAAGGAATAATAAGAGAGGGAGAGAGAACCATCGCCGTCCTTGTCGAAAAGGCTGAAGGCCTCCTTGAACTCAGAGATCTGATCGTCCGTCAACTGATCCGCCATTTCTTGTCAACTAGTTAATCCCTAACAACAAATTGTGGGTTGGAAGGTGATTGGGGATGGATAAGCAGTAATTTTGGGGGTGCGACCAAGTCAGCGTTATATATCAGCAAATCAAATAAAGAAATGAAAAAGACTTGGAATTCAATGGCGTATGAGATTTTGTCCTTTCGCTATTAATCCTTTTTTCCATCATCCCGCCTTTCCCGCTTTGCCCTTCGACTTTTCTTTTTTCATTTCTCTTTCTATTTTCTCGTCGAAATTTCTTCCTACCTTACTGTTTCACCTCTTGATTTCTGTCATTTTTGTATACCTATATATCTTTTGAAATATAATTGCTTCTTTTTCAATTTCATGCTTTATAAATGTTTAATTTCAATTTATGTACGAGTATTAATTTCTTACTTGATTCATATGAGATCATTATATTTATAGTTTATCACATAAGATTTTCTGCAAATTATAAACAATATTTTACGATAAAGTGATGTGATCTGTAAATTGCATAAAAGATCTCAAGGGGTACAATGGTAACGTTAAACACACGGCATTTACTTCAATTGCCATAACTAAAATGAAATTCCAATTTTTGGAAAACTATGCTGATTAATTATGTAGTATTGTGTCGCTGTCCAATTTATTGACTTTAAAGTTTAACCGGATTAGAAAACGCGATTCCTACGCGGTGTGTCACGGAATTTATGGTTACGGGCCGTTGATTTTGACAGCCCAATTCATCCATCCTGGACTTTAGGTCGTTTCGGAAAAAAGAAAAGTAAAATACTGCCATCGTATTGGTTATAGGCAGATATATTTGACGTTTAAAAGTGATTTGGACTAGTAATAAATTTAAATTAGTGTACTAAGCCAATGTGTTGTGTGAGCAGGGATGTCAATTCAACCTGAAATTCGTGGGCTGGTCCGAACAGTTCGATAATATGAGCGGGTTAGGGCTATAATTTTATTATCCGAATACAAAACGGGCTAAATGGGTTGGCCCGAATGAGTTGATGGGTTAAACGGGTTGGCCCGAACGGGTTGCGGGTCGCCCGATGGGTTGTGAGTTTTAATTATAAAATATAAAGTTTCACTCGATTCCACAATATCAGTTTTCAAATTCCATCTCAACTTATTATTGCACCATCCCATCATCTGCCACTAATGTCTTACCACCACCAAAGTCAATCAAGACAAAATTAAGAACTAACCCATCAAAATCTTAAATATTTTTATCATTTTAATAATGATTCATGTAAGATATGATTTTTAATTTTCATAAAGAATTAGTTACGAACAATGCCATAATAATGACACAAACGCAAGCTTTAATTTATATTGTAGTTGACTTCTTTTCAAGTATTATTGAAGAAAATTACAAAAATTTGAAGATTTGATATGATTTTAAACTAAAAAGAAAAAAGTATCTAAAATTTAAAATCATTTTATAGAAGAACATTTTGATACAAGAGATTATTTTCGAAAGCTTTTAGGCCCGAATAGCCCGATGAGTTAGGGTTAGGGTTGAAAATTTATGACCCGAAAAATCCATAACCCGAATGGCCCGCACCCAAATAGCCCGGCGATCCGAGTGGGCTGGCCCGAACCCGAACAGGTTAGCCCGATTGACATCCCTAGTTGTGAGGTCCTGCTCATTTTCATATATTTGGAAATAATATTTTATGAGTAATAATAACATGACCGATTAGCATTATTTGAAATTGTGTGACAGAATAGAATAATTGTGTAATCAAGACAAACAAAACGTAAAGAGACACAGATTTACGTGATTCACAATGTTATATTCATATTGTTTTCGGACTCCGTTTGGCTAGCAACAAACAATACAAATTCAAAGCATACTAACATAAATAAAATACTAATGTTTATAGAAAAATAAAATCTTGGTGGAGTCTTAAGCTCTAAACTAGCTTTTAATTACAGTGAAGTGTATGTTTCTACCTCCGTCCCCCAAATTTTAACACACTTTGACCCGGATTTTAAGAAATGTAATGGAAAGTGAATTGAAAAGGTTGGTGGGATGTGGGTCTTACTTTTAAAGTATTAGTTTTATAAGTAATAAAATGTGAGTAGGAATGAGTTATTGGAATATGAGGTCCACTACCAAAAATGGTAAAAAGTGAAGTATGTCAAAATTTGGGGGACGGACCGAAATAGTAAACTGTGTCAAAATTTGAGAGTCGGAGGTAGTAATTCATAAAATATTATTTATCCATCTAATATGTTGGGGTTCAAATCATCTCTATTGACTCCAGACTCAATAGGGAAGATTGCATTGAAGAGGTCTTCTATAAAAGTTCATTTATTTGGACATTTTAGAAATTGAGATTTGGAAATAAGTAGTCTTATGTTAGATGTTCTATTTAGATCCCGCTTGATTATAAGACATGCTAATTTGATATATAATGCTAATTTGATATATAAAATTTTTTCTTGATTTTGTCTTTTTAGTATGATAAATAGTCGTTGGACTACTATGCTAGCGTAAGTTCGTAACTATATTACCAAATGGTCGTTGAGCCTAGATAACTTCGATTCTGGATCCATCTATCCTATCGAGCAGAACCTAAAAGATGCTAATTTGATATATAAAAACTTTTCTTGATTTAGTCTTTTAGTGTAATAAATAGTTGGTGGACCACTGTGCCACCATAAATTCGTAACTATGTTATCAAATGGTTGTTGAGTCTAGATAACTCTTCCATTCTGGATCCATATATCCTACCGAACGAAACCTAAAAGATTTGTTTGTACTATATATAAATTAAGGCAAACATATCTTATTATGGTCATGGAACTTTTTGTATATGCTCAAATTTACGTAAAAAAATTAAATGATAGAAAAAATTAAATTTTAATTATATATATTGTACGTAAAAAATCTACTTTTTAATTAAAAGACTCCAAACAATTGCTAGAACTACACCATGACTCATACTTAAAGGCCAATTCGTGAATTTATAAAAGGATTGTTGTATTTTATGATAGTAATTCTTTACATTAGAGAAGTATATTTGTCATTGCCTGGAGAGACCCTCTCTAGATAGTTTTCTTACTCCAACATTGATTATGATTTATGAGTTTGATGTTGGATATTGGTTTTGCATTTAAGTGCAACTTTTATTAATATTTTACTATATAAATTTATTGAGTCTAATTACAAAATCAGTGTTTAAACTAATGGTAAATGTGATTTGTTAATATTAAGAGGTTAAGATTCTAAATCCAACTATCTCATTTTTTTTATTTGTTTTGTCACCTTTTTCTTTCTTTCATATACAAAATTATTTAAAACTTTCTAAATTTAATTTGAATATACTTAAAATTTTAATTTTAATTTAATTTTTATATAAACTACAAATTTTTAATGAAATGTGTAATAGTTAAGAAAATTGAACCCTTGATTTATTGTGAACATTATTTTAAAGAGTGAACTACATAAATGGTATCTGATCTTTCACTATCGCACATAAATGGTACCTGATCTTTATTTTATATCGTTTTTGGTACCTCTAAATCACATTTTTGGTACCTGATGCAATTTTCTTCCCAAAATGCCCTTTAAACAAATATATTTTCTCATTTATATCATAGAGGGTATTTTGGGCATCCATAAAATTAATACCAAAAGTGATATTATAATATCTTCTTTCATTCTCCTAATTCTTTATACTATTATTATTAATCAATATTAATATTATTATTTTGATGTTATAAATTAATAAATAATTCATTTTTAATATCATTCAAATATACTTAAATATAATTATAATTATTATAATAATATTATTATTATAATACTAAAAACTAATAGTAATTAATAAATAATTGTAGTATAATTATATAAATTATGAATCATATAATATTATGTAATAATAATAATAATAATAATAATAATAATAATAATAATAATAATAATGAAGATATAAAAGTTGAATATTATTAGTTAGGTGTTTCAACCTTAAAATGAGTATAAAATAATTTAATAAAAAATATTCAATTAATTTAATTACTTTAAATAATTAATTTAATTTGATATTTTGTTTTTTATTTATATAATGCAATAAGATGTACGTATAAAACACTAAAAAGAAAGAAGAAAAAGAAGAAAAAAGAAAAAAGAAGGAAGAAGAAACATAAATTAAGGAGAAAAAAGAAAAAAAGAAAGGAAGAAAAAATACTAAAAAGAAAGAAGAAAATGAGAAAAAAGAAAGAATAAGGAACTAAATAAGAAAAAGAGAAATAAGAAAGGAAGAAAAAATAATCACATATTTGGTACCATTTAATTGAAATTTCCAAAAATATCTTTCATGAAAAAAATACATATTTGGTACCTAGGATTATTTTCATCACTGGATACCAAAAATGATATAAAATAAAAATTTTAGGTATTATTTATATGCGAAAGTGAAAGATGAGATTAAATGTAGTTCCCTCTATAATGAATTGAGTAAAGAATTGCCTAATAACTAATGTGGTTCATTCCCCAAATCAATCTAGTCAACTACTTTTAGTTGAAGTTCCAATGAATGAATAGTTACAGCCACCATTTATGACTGTTGGTCAAATGATGACATCCAATTCTTCAAATTCAAATAAAAAATCATCATAAATTTATTTTCCAAACAATGATACATTTTTGCACTCGAGATGTCCATAATATAAATCCATTTATTTTGTTTTTATTTTAATAAGTCAGTCTTATACTATTACTAAAGTTTAATGTTATATAACTCTATATTTATAATAATTGAACCACACTATACCAATATTTTCTATATTCTATAAAATTGAATACAAAGTAGTTAGGAGTGTAATTTACTACATTTTGCCAAAAAAACAAGTTGACTTGTGTAGTAGTTAAATTATATGAAACGAACTCTCATGCAATAAATAACAACCCAAAAAGCGAGAGTATAATTAAATAAGGACTTAAATATTTTAATCATAAAAACAACTCATCTTTACCGATTCGTCGAGAAACCAATTCTTCTGAAACAATTTCATCATTCAATTCCGCTAACAAGAGTTATGGCTACCATTGAATTGCTGCTAATCGTATGCCTAGCCGTCGTTGCGTCAGTGCGTGGGATTTCCGAGGTCGACGCGCTCAACGCGTTTCGCCAGAGCTTGACTGACCCGGATAAGGTGCTTGAGAACTGGGATCCCAACCTCGTCAGCCCTTGCACCTGGTTCCACGTCACCTGCAATGATGATGACCGCGTCACCCGCGTGTATGTCTCTGTATCTATCCATCTCTTATGCTAATTATTTTCGCAATTCTCTGTAGATTTGGTTGCATATTTTTTTGTGATTAAGTGCCTAAGTAGCGGTTAATCCACCAGCTGCAGTGATTTCAGTTAATCGCTGCAGTTGTGATTGAAAATCTTGAGCTGTTGATGCCTGAATCAAACTGTGCTAATCATCAATTTTTCCCTATTGTTTTCATGTGCTTTATATTAAGTTCCCTATTTGAAGGTTTGTTTGTTCCTGCAGAGGTATTTGAAACACCAAATTGTGTTTTGATTTTAGCAAAAAGCTGGTAGGGCTAGTAGTGATATATTGATATGATCTCCAAATTGTAGTTTTGAATGAGATTAGGTACTTCATTCTGATTTCGAAATGGTATTGTTAACTACATAGATTGACAGATTTATGTGGCGGAAACAATACTATACTTGAAGATGCTTTTGTGGTGCGTTGTTGATATATAGGCGATTAGATGTTTCACATTGTAGAATAACTTTCCTTCTGATTGATCTTTCGCAGTATTACTAAGTACTACTAACTGACTTGTTACATTTCTGTTTGCTTTGCGATGCTCGTGTTTCTCAAACTAATTAACATGTCTTCATTTTTTTGATAGGGACCTCGGTAACTCGAATTTGTCTGGTCATCTAGTGCCTGAGCTTGGGAAGCTTGAGCATCTTCAGTATCTGTGAGTATACTATGTATATGTCTGATTTTGATCAGACGGGCATTGATTGACGACTAGTTTTGTCTCTGTAAAAAAGTTTCTTTGTGACTTTACTGATTGTTGAAATCTTGTTTGCGACACTTGCGTTTCCCCCCACCCCACATCATTAGTGTACCTTGGCTTAGAGCGTAATGCTAAAGGACACTTCATTGTGCAGGGAGCTTTACAAAAATAACATTCAAGGGACAATCCCGACTGAGCTTGGTAACTTGAAGAACCTAATTAGCTTGGATCTATACAACAACAACATATCCGGCAAAATACCTCCATCACTCGGAAACTTGAAGTCACTCGTTTTTTTGTAAGTTTCTTTACATGATCATGATTGCGTCTTCATGTGAATTAGTTTGTCTGTATGTTGTTTTTGTGCTTCCATCTTTAGCACTAGCTGCCTAGTGCGGTAGTGCCTATCCCCCTTTTTTAGACATAAATGTGCAAATGGCTCGAGGAACTGCAAATGGAGTAAGCTTTTGGTTTTTTGCAGGCGTCTCAATGATAATCGACTAAATGGGCCGATCCCAAGGGTTCTTACTGGTATTTCTTCATTGAAAGTTGTGTAAGTACCTGAGTTTGATCACCACCTTACCTCCTAGAGTGTTAGATGACGAGAAACGGTTAGTTGATCAGTATTTATCTGCATCTGGTTCAGGGATGTTTCAAATAACAATTTGTGTGGCACTATACCTACCAGTGGTTCATTTGAGCACATCCCCTCAAACAAGTAAGATTATTGATTGAGTTGCTGCTTCAATTCAGATCTCTCTTTTCTCTCGCTCTCTCTAAGGGACGTATAATTTGAATTTTGCAGCTTTGAGAACAACCCTCGCCTGGAAGGGCCAGAGCTGCAGGGGCTTGCTACTTATGATACAAACTGCTCATGAAGAAATGGGTGGTAGATGATGGACAGCTTCACAAAGCACAGCTATCTCTAGTCTTGATTATGTTCTCTTAAAATTATGTGTGTTTGGTGTGTGTGCAAAATGTGGCATAAGATGCTGTGTTATAAAGTAACTACAGTTTTCAAGTATGGATGAAAGTTTTAACCCAAGAACAGCAATGGGACATCAATGTAAAATTTCAGTATTGAGCTATGTTATGTTGCATTTTACTGATGGGCCAGAGACTAAAAATGCCTCTACTACTACTATAAACTGAGATCATTTAGCTACACGCAAAAAAAAGAACTTAATGAAATGCGAAAATAGTTGAAGATTAATAATAGGATAATTTTATCATTAGTTAAGGCTAGTTAAACGACATTTGAGCTATATTAAACAAAATTCTCCTTAAATATGCTGAAAACATTTTAGAAAGTCATGACTGTGGTACGCTACAACTTTATTGAAGAATTAAAACTTTCATACATATATTCCTCGTCTTCTAAAAATAGAAACTTTGGAAATGGTATGAATTTTAATATAAAATTGATAAAATTAAAATAAAAATAGAAAGAAAAAGTCATTGAAATATTATTAATGAAGAATATAACTCACCTTGTAAAAGAAAAAAACTTTTCGAAAATAGAAGTAGATTAATTTTGTGAAATGAATCGAAATAAATAAAGAAAACTATTATTTTAGGACGGAGGAAATACATATCTTAGTCGTATTATTGGAGTAACAAATATTTGCCCACAAATTTGTCAAAATTGATCATACATGTATTTTATGGAAGGAACAATTATATGATTTCCAGGTATTCTTTAGTTATTAATCACTTTATTAACTAAATTTATGTAGCATTATAAATTGATCAACTTAAAAGAAAAAAAAGGAAAAAAACACATTAAAAGCGTTATGCATCGCGGCAGCAGCATGGCCGCTCCCTTCCGCGCCCCCTTTTCACCGGCAGGCGGATGTTCTACTCCCACAAACAACAAAATCAACGAATCTGATAAATCGTTTCAGCAATGGACCATTACAAGATTTTGGGGGTTCATAAGAGCGCGACCAAGGAAGAGATCAAGCAAGCTTTCCGTAAATTGGCCATGGAATTTCACCCCGACAAACACTCTCAATCTCCCAAGAGCTTGAAAGAGTCCGCCACCGTCAAATTCAAGCAGCTTTCGGAGGCCTACGAGACTCTCATCGACGATCGCAAGCGCGCCGATTACAATCTCAGAAGAAACGCGTACGCCCCTAATCCAAATCAAAGTAAGCGATACGATTACCACTACAGCGGCGGCGGATATAGCTATAGAGATCCTTATGCTAATAGGTATAGTGGTTCGGCGAGAAGAGGCGGCCGCGGTTTCGTGAGATTTGAGATGGGGCTTCGCTGTCTCACCACAAAAAGTTTTCTTCTCAATGCCACTCTTTTCAGGTGATTAAATTTAACTCTTTTCTTCTTTCTTAATTTTTTGGTTAGTTTGGACTAATTGTTAGCTACTCTGTATGATTTCATTGTTAATGACACGATTGAAGTGAAGTGATTGTTGAAAGTGTGCGATTCTATTGAGATATCTTATGATCCAAATTTCAAGAGAAGAATTTGGAAGTCTGGAATTTGTATTGATGTTTAAGTAAAAGTTTGAACCAATTTTGCCAATTGGGGTAAAATGGTTACTTTAGAAGTTGATGAAGCAAAAAGATCAAACTTGGCAAGTCCAAAAACCGGATCACCAGATGTATTCTTTCTGATTAATTCTTGAGATGATATTCTAGATGCTTGGTTTTTGGATTGAAATGTCACATTTAGTTTTGCAAGACAACAAAAATGCTTTAGAGGTAGATCAGACAGATCCTCGTCTTTCTGTTTGTGTGAGTGATAGCAGCTTAGAAAAACTACATTGTGAACTCTTGAGATTATAAATAACTTTCTGAGGAAATTTCAACATCTCATAGATCATGGGGCTGATGTTTTTTCCCCAAAATAAAACCAAGTTCGGCTTAAATAATGAAGCAAATAATGGTGTAGTGAATGTTGATATTGTAGCAACGATGATGACGACAATGACGCCCTTAGGCGAGATGCTAGGTCAGTGCTCTGTCAAAGCAATTTCTGCTTAAAGCTTAAATAAACCACACTATTTTGCTTAGGTACTGTGTTTGTTGAGTCTCATTTCAGTGGTGTTTCTAGAGCATTCCTAATTTTCTTTCCTATATACAGTATATGTAGAGAATTTAGTAGTATATGTTGCCCTATCTTGTGCTTCTTGTTCAAATGTGTTAAAGATTGTTATATGCAGTGCGTTTTACACTATAAATTTCCGATCAAATCGAATTTCTTGGATAAATTCACATCTCAGCATGCATTTATATATGTGATCCTTTATTTGGTTTTCTCTACTCACTCACATAATCTCTGCATCAGTATCTTGTTAGGTGGGATGTATATCATTGATGCTAGCGGCAAGGCACTATGGAAGATGCAGAATACGGGGGTAAACTCTCTACTTTTATCCTTTGCTTCCGTGCTTCTCTTTCAATTTCTCGCTCAATGTTAAATAACATCATCAATGTAAGATATATCTCTGCGTGTTAATCAATTGAAGATTCTTGAATTGCAGAAATCTTTCGAAGAGACGATGGAGTCCATTGAAAAAGCTAAAGCTAGCAAGGATAACTCAGATTGAGAATATCTCAAGTTCTGATGAACGAGCCTGATGCATGGTTTTGGGCACCAGTCTGAGTGTGGTGTATAGATACAACAATTGCATACTGCAATTCTTTGTGTGTGTATTGATCATTGAGCCTTATTCAAATAATTCATCCTACTTCATTGTCGGACGCACGAACATGGTTTTGTTTTGATGTTTGGAAGAAAGCTGGTGAAGTTTGGATTGACTTAAAATTGATATGTTATGTGAATATTGTAACGAAGAGAGTTATGTGTATGATGTATACATAGTGTGGTGTAAAAGTGCAATTTGAAATCAGTGATCCATGTTTACAGAGACGAAGGTGACAGTTATGTCTATGTTGTATACATAGCTTGACTAAGAGTAATAATAAGTAAACTCTAAAATGAAATCAACTAACCTTATTTGTATAGTAGTACTATATTTATATGAAAATGAATGACTATGCTTGTTTACTTCTTATTAATACCACTTGAAGACATCAATGAAAGGTAAAATCTCCATACAAGAACAAGTTTCGATACAATTTCAGCTTCAACTATACTTACAAAGTTACAAACATAGAAGTACGCACTTGATTCATATATATCACAACCAACGAAACGCTTTCTCTCATCTTATTCCTCAAAGAATACAATCATGAAAAAACTGGAAACATGAAAAACTGGGGTCTATCTATGAAAACGAAGGAACTAGACTAAATACACCGGCCAAAAACATCTTGATATGATGATACTAGCAATATCAGAAAAGTAGAACGCTATGCAAAAGGATTGCCCCCGGTGGATGAAACAGGGCCTTGAGCAGGACTGCTCCTGCAAGAACACGCCAACTAATTACGATTGAAGAAAATGAAAGAAAAAAATGAGGCCCGTCTACTAGAGCTGATGTAGCAATGAGTTGTTTCATGGACTACTACTAGATTAAGACATGAATCACAAAAAAATTATAATTACTTCATCAAAACCTTTGCTTCATTTTAATCCTATCACAATTTTATCCATGTGGCAAGAAAGAGACACAAATAGATTGATTTAGCAAAAGTCTAATATGAGTTCAAAGATAAACTTACGGTATGTGGGTGGTTGGCACTTGCCCGACTATATACCCCAAAGAGCCTGCTGAAAAAGCAGAGGTTTGGCGTGATGTACAGTCGGAAAGGAAAGTTTTAAAATAACAATGCAAAAGAAATGAGAATACCATTTGGAGGGTCAAATGCAACAGCACCAGGGGTATATGGAACTGTATTTTGGGTAAACCACGATTCATTCACATCATTAACATAAGTAGCCAGTCCCTGATTACTCGGAAGAGCTGCTTGCAACGAGCTCATGTCCCAGAATTGAGTCTAAATACAGGTCATACAGTCAGAATCCTTGAGAGCATGCAGAAACACTAGAAACAAAACAAGAAATAGAATATACCATATTAGTTGGTGCCAAGTCTGCATCACAGGGAAAATCAAATGGATTTGTAGGCTTATGGGCAGTTGCAACTGGATGTACTCCAGCCTAAAATAACAGTAGAAAAAAGAGCAACAAGAAACACAATGAGTTCAGATAAAAATGAGTGTCCGTTGAGACTATCAGACATAAGAAAGAGAGATAATTAAATCAACCTCCGGAACAAAGGAGAAACTCTGCAATGCCATACTCGAATGCAAAGATACACTAGTTGAAGGAGGTTGGATCCCATATGAAGTTCTAAAATTCCCATCGCTAGGCAGAACCTGCAGGATACATTTTGCAAATAAGCCCAAGAAGAGAATCAGTTACATCAAAAGTGCAAGGGACACCAACCTCATACACACCACTGCCAAGAGATCTATTATCATTTGAATCATATAGAACTGGAGCTTGACCTCTATCTTCTAGTTTGTATTCAACTGGTTGTTTTCCAGTGGAATAATCGAATGCATTCCATTCCTGCAGCATACAAAAAAAGTACACTAAAAAATCTACAAACTTGAATTTTACAACTTCAAGTCCTTTATCACCTTGTACAAATAATGCTAACCTGAGTGTTATTTGTGGTGGTTTCGGCATTTTGTAGGTTGTCCTGCCAGAGTGCATGTGTCAACGCACTATGTTCAAGACTTGGTGGGTCCTTTTGATTAGATGCACAATGATCAAGTGAGAAAGGGTTAAAAACTAGCAGATTATTTCCATCAGACGATGGCACAGCAGCAGGGGTAGAATTTTTACTGCCCATAATCAATGAGTTCTGAGATACATCAAAAGTTGCCCATGCTTCTTTCTGTGCCATCACCACATCAGAAGTCATGCCATCGAAGCCAGCAATTGGTTGTGGCTGAGGCAGCCCCGCGAATTCTAATGTTGCAGGTAGTAGAGTTTCTGATGGTTGCTGCTCTGTGAGAGTTGGAGCTGAAGATATAGGAGATTGCTGAAACAAATCAAGGGGTTGGGGTAACAATGTCTCTGGTGATTGCGAATTGCAAACAGTTTTAGGAGAAGTGGTGTTTTGTGGAGAAAAGGGTTCATTGAAGAGGTCCAAACCATTGAAGCTACTGGATGCTGAAGATTGAGGAAGAGAGGGAAGTGGTGAAGCTTTTTCTTGGGATGTCCCAACAGACTGTTGGGCTTCAGCAGCAGCCACTGAGCTTACAGATTTGAAGGACATGGAATCAAATGATCCGATACTTCCCAAAGATGAAGTTCTCTGCACATAAGAATACTGCAATCAAGGACTGAGTTAACTAAGACTGCGATTTCAATTTACATAAGATTATCAACGACAGGGACACACTAAAATGAAGGGATACTCTCCTACTAGAATGTCATAATTCCGTCTGATGCATTTCTTACCTGTGGATGCCCGACTCTCCTACTTCCATCATGTGCTTTTGAACTATGTAAAAACGTGTGATGCCCGTGCACCTCATTTGTGAAATTACTCGAAGTCTCGCTTTCACTGAAGGGGCTCCAGGTTTCTCTCTGGAAGTTAGGTGAGAGCACATCAGATCTGAATGGATCGCCTCCACTAGAGACAGAATAATCTGAAACTCTAGGCCAAGATCCCTCATTTGCAAACCTCTCATCATATGCTTGATCACTAGATTGACCAGGACTCGAGAAACTAGACAACTTCCCATCGTAAAGACCGCGGTCTGAACCGGGTTTTCTGCCAAGTGAAGGTATGGGCTTCCCATAACGCCTTTCTTCATATTGAAAATCATAAGGTGGACTTTGAGAGAAAGAATGATAAGAGCTTGCTCGCCTCGTCTCATCTTCATGGCTTCTTATGGTCTGACAAATCAAGTAATGATATTCAACTTTGATGTCAAATACGTAAATAGATGGCACTCTAAATATAATATCGAGTTTTTTAGTAGTATCATTCTCTTCTAGAGGTCCAACCTGAGGATCTCTCGGAGGCTTTTCAGGCATCTTTTCAATAGCATATCTCTTGTCCACATAAACATGCTTTATAAACTCACGAACTCTATCAGGATTGCTGCAAGACAAAAATGTACATGTAAGAATATTTTCTTTCTTGTAAAAGACATGAAAAATAAAGTAATAGAACTGAAACCTATTATCTGGAAGCCTCTGGCTTTGTGGGTCCCAGGCCTTCAAAAATAACTCCCGTGCACGCTGAAATAAAAATTAGCATAAGTAAAATCAAGGGGAATGCTGGAACCGGGCAAAGATCTACCGACACATTTACCTGATTACCACCTTTCTGAAGTTCATCCACTTCTTGAGAAGTAAACTTAGCCATGGAAACAGACTTAACACGATGAGTGAACTCACGGCTGCATCTCAAACATACTGGTATGTCAATATGAATCTAGAACCGAATGAGCATGCACCATCAAAGATATAGGACAAATAAGAGTATCAATATTACATAAGAAATTGACAAGCACGGTACATGCTTGCTTTGAAACATAGTTAACAAAAAAACTCAAAACGCGCAGGCCTAATATCAATTATCAACTGTCTTGTTTAGTTGTCTCAAGATACATCTGTTACTAATCACAATATGATAGTTCCATGCTACAGACTAGAGAGTAATGGATCAATTAAAGTATCTCAAAATTTATTTTCCAATCTATACATCAAATTTTACAAAAGGTATCTCCCCAAAATCTCAATTTCTTGAAGTCCAAGAGAAAAATAATAGTACTAGTATATTTTACAAACTCCGCAACATTAGTTATAAGGTTCGAACTCTTTTAATAAACCTACACTTAAATGAAAAGCTGCACCAAAACTATTAAGCATTGTTACCACCTATAGTTTTATTAGTAACATAAAGAAAACTTGGATGAAAAGACAAATACTCACTGCACTCCACTGCACGGCATACAAATAAATGTCCAAAAGTTCGTGCACACATATTGGGGACCCTGCAGCCACAAAATTGAAAAAAAAAAATTCTCAAGAGACAAGATTTTCAAACCAGGATATGAAAAACTAAACCAGAATGATTAGCTTCATGAAAGCTCAAGATTACCAACTTCTCACTGATAAAATTCTTGATGGAAAAAACTTGATAATCTAAAGACTCCAATTAAAAGTACAATCAATGAAAAGCTGGAAATCAACTAAACGAAGATAACATCTGCACTCACCAATTTATAAAAGGAAAAAGAATAAATCGCAAGGGAATAAAATCATAACTAGAATAAGCTTTATCCTAAAAAGAACCTATCTTCACGTAGGCACAATAGTCCCAACTTCTCACTAACTGAAAATTGTTGGAAAAGAAGAAAAACAAAAACGAAATCTTCGAAGATTCCAAGACCCCCGCACGTTCAATTGAAAAGCTGGTAATCACTGAAAACCTTTTACAGCCAATTCACCTCAAAGCTTAAACTAACAAGTGAGTTCTAATTATAAGAAACGAGTGGTGCTAACTATCAATTCACCAAATACTGCATTAAGGCACGCATTTCTATCGGAAAAAAATCAGTGATGCGAAAGAAAATTAGAGTACCAAGCTGTTGCAGTTGATGCATCGGCGATTGGGAGGGAGCTTCATCAAACCCCTGATAATTTTCTCGTTTCTCACCTCTTCCCTTTTGCTTCCCATTTCGCGAAAATCTTCAAATCGCAAGGCGTAAGCTATAAATCAAGTAATCAATGAAAATATTGAGATGAATATGATTGATTGAAAAATTTAGGGTTTTTAGATTTGTTTTGTTCTCCCTATCTTCAAAATTGAGAGAGCGTTACTCTGAATTGAATCAGCTCCCTCTCTCAGTCTCTGGTTTGAGAGAGGCTTCAGTTATGATTGATGTATAATTATTGGCTTATTGCCGTTAGGAAACACTAACGCCAGAATCTTTCCAGGGGTGCAGCGTTTAATGTAGCCGTGGTTCGGTTTGGAAGATGGAGAATCGTCCTGGCTATATAAAATACAGTGTGGATTGATGATTAACAATAGTGATTGGAATGTTTGGATGGCTACTTTATTTCATAACATGGAAATACAATAAATACTAGTAGTAGTATAACATTTATTATTGTCAACATTTCAAGACAGAAAGCAAATAGTTGACCGACTATGTCCTTATTTTGATAGTACTTCCTCCGGGTTCAAAATGTTCATATTTCTTTTCAATTTATCTTATTTAAGATAGATCATTTTTTATATTTGAAAGTAAATTCTATACCATTTAAAAATATGTAGATATTTCGAATGGAACAAGGAGTGCGATTTTTACGACTATAATTACAATTTCACCAAAGAGATATGTTGGGTAAGAGCTGACAATTTCTGAGTCTATAAAAATATGGCCTAGCCCACCCAAAAATCTTGATGGATCATATTTGGCAAACTCTATCCCATGTATGAGTAATGAGTGAGTGATGCACATTTTCTAGGGCATCATATATGCGTGCAAATCTATATATTTTATTTAGATGCCTAGATAATTTTTGCTTATTTGGTTGTTGGTTAAAAGTGACAAATCCCAAACTTTTTATATTCCTTCCGTCCCAAAATAAGCGACTCACATTCCTTATTAAAATATTTCAAGATAAGTGAGCCGTCATTTTCTTTTTTGGTATTCTTCTCTCTTACTGCTTCTCTCTACTTTATTAACTCTCTTACTTTATTTGCTTTCCACTTTACTAACAAAATCTCACTTCCTTAAATTCCGTGTCAAAAAGTTTGTACTCACTTATCTTGGGACGAAGAGAGTAGGATATTGGGATTAGAGCATGCACACAAATTTGTCAGAGTTGTTACATTAGGATTAGAGCTGTGCAATAGCATCGTGAAACTCACCGGCAGTTGTTACGGACTCAATTTCTATATTGGTTGTGAGAACAACTGGTATGCAGTATATAAACTAAATGAACTCTCTTTTCTAACATGTTAGTCTTTTGGTAGAGTTTTCCTGTTTTAGTACTCCACTATGTATCACGAGTTCTATGGCCCTATTGCAGGGAAAAGGCCGAGGAGGGCACCGCGTGCGGCAAAGCTGACGGCGACGGCGGCGGCTGATTCAATTTTCTTTATTTTTTTTTTTTGTTTTCCATTTAATTGATTTGGGTAAGAAAGGATATTTTGGAAGAAAGGAATGGTGGAAATGGGAGAGGGAAAAGAGAGAGAGACGTGGGACGGTGGGAAAGTATGGAGTTTTTTAGCTTTTTTTTTTGTATAATTACTAATTAATACTATTAAAATTGATAATTTGAATAAAATAGTTAAATATTTTTATAAAATATTAATGTATACTATAATTTTTTACATATTTCCATTTGTGTCATTAAGGTTATTTTGGGCATACAAAACTAAGTACCAAAAGTGATATTATAATTTCTTCACTCATTCTTCTCACTCTTTATACTATTATTATTAATCAATATTAAAATTATTATTTTGATGTTATAAATTAATAATTAATTTATTTTTTAATATCATTCAAATATACTTAATTATAGTTATAGTTATAATTATATTTAATTATTGTAATAATATTATTGTTATAATACTAAAAAACTAGTTGTAATAAATAAATAATAATAATATAATTATTTAAATTATGAATCATACAATATTATATAATAATAATAATAATAATAATAATAATAATTATTATTATTATTATTATTATTAAAGTACATTAAACTAATATAACTAATCAATATAAGCTTAATAAAAAATTTAAAAGATTAATAATGATATTAAGAGTTGCATATTTTTTGTTAGGTGTTTCAACCATAAAATGAGTATAAAATAATTCAATACAAAATATTTAATTGATTTAAATATTTTAAATAATTAATTTAATTAGGTGTTTTGTTCTTGATTTATATTATGAATGCAATTAGATGTATGTATAAAACACTAAAAAGAAAGAAGAAAAAGAAGAGAAAAGAAAAAAAGAGGAAACATAAACTAATGAGAAAAAGAAAGAAGAAAGGAAGATAAAATACTAAAAAGAAAGAAGAAAATGAAGAAAAAAGAAAGAAGGAGAAACTAAAGAAGAAAAAAAGAAATAAGAAATGAAGAAAAAAATAATCACATGTTTGGTATACTATTTAATGGAAATTTCCAAAAATATCCTCCATAACAAAAAAATCACAAGTTTGGTAGCTAGAGGTTATTTTTGTCATTGGATACCAAAAACGATATAAAATAAAGATCAGGTACCATTTGCGTGCGAAAGTGAAAGATCAGATACCATTTAAAAGATGCTGATATATAAAAAACGATAAAAAGCACTTCCTCCATTTCATTCATTAAAAATTGAGGTTTAGTGTAGAATGAGGTTCTCTTCATTAAAGTGAGGAAATTACTTTAAATTAAAATAAGATTATTTTATTTTTCAGACTAAAATAGAATGATTTTTAATTTTATGGGACTAATAAAGTATACAAGTGATATTAAGTGGAGTATATTTCAATTTCAAAAGTGAAAGAAATTTATGGAAAGATGAAAAGTGTATGACTTTAATAATTATTGAGGATGCAGTGAACTGAATCAGCAGAGCCATACGTTTAGGCCTGTCAAATCGGGTATCCGCGGATACTCGATCCGAAAATTTCGGGTACCCGATCCCGAATTTTCCAAAATCTTGTACCCGATATCCGATTCGATTTTGATTTTGGGTACCCGGATGCCTGACTCGGGTACCCAATCCCGAAAGATCGGGTATCCAGTCCCGATTTCAATTTCAATTTCAATTTTTACAATCTCTCTCTCTTCCCCCGATTCCGTTTTCTCTCTACCTTACCAGGACTGCACAGAATCAAATGGTAAGCACTCACTTACTCACCTTGTTTCGATTCTCAGCTCGATTTAGTGTTCTGATGAATTTTGCGTTTCTGCTAAATTACTGCGATTCGGCTATTTTGTTGTGATTTTTTTCACCGATTTCTGTGATTTTATAGGCGTTGCCGAATCAGCAGACTGTGGATTACCCAAGCTTCAAGCTTGTAATTGTCGGCGATGGTGGTACAGGTATTGGATTCGACTTAAATCTCGAATTTGAGGTTTTTCTTTTTTGTTTTTATGTGTTTACCTTTACATCTGGATTCGATTATATTGTTTCAAGTGTTGATTGTGTGTTTGGAGAACCTGAGCCTTTTTTCTATGTGAAGTGAGATTAATTCGCATTGATTTACTTTTTAGACATTTAGGATTATTTCTGAAATCTGTTGTTTTATTGCTATTTTATGAATATATAGTGTATGGTGAATTTATGTTTTCTTATATGTTTTGATTTAGGTCTTAGGATGGTAGGGTTTATTCTAGGTTTTATGCGATTTTCTTTCTGTAGAAATACTCGTAATGATTAGCCTTTTAAGTTTTTATGTGATTCGAATTTAAGTTTTGTAGTAGGAAAATAAATTCTATTAATGTCTGATGCTTCAAATATTAGCTTGTATGGTATGGCATGTCTAGTTCAATAAGTAGAAGAAAGATAATACAAATGAGTCTAATCAATGGTGTATCTCTTTAACTCTATGACAGGGAAAACTACATTTGTGAAGAGGCATCTGACTGGTGAATTTGAGAAGAAATATGAGCGTAAGCCTTTACTTTGTCAATAGTCTGAGTACATTTCATTTTCTTTTTACCTCTTTTGTCTTTCCTTGTGTTTTTATTGACAAAGAGAACTTCTTTGAACAGCTACAATTGGTGTGGAAGTTCATCCTCTTGATTTTTTCACCAACTGCGGAAAGATCAGATTTTATTGCTGGGACACTGCTGGTCAGGAGAAGTTTGGTGGGCTTAGGGATTTTTAAAACAGAGGAGCATGTCATGGTTTGTTTGTGGCTAGGAAATATTATAGTGTTCTTAGATGATTTAATAATCCTATATGCTCTAGGCATAGCTGAAATACTAAGGATATATTTCCAAATAATGCAGAACTGTAGAGGGGCATTTAAAGACTTTCAGTCATCGTGAGAGGAAGAAGGTAAAGTATTTCTTCTAATATTTCATTTCCAAATTAGTTTTTCCATGAGAAAAGTGAATTCTCAAAAGCTGATAACTTGCTATTAATATTGCTTGTATCACAATTCAGATGCCGGACATGTTGAACTGGTTCAGATGGTGTACATGGGATGCCTTCTATACTAATGTTACTGCCCAAGGGGTGAAGCAGGGTTTGGAGAGGTAACCTGGTTACATTCTAGTGTGGCCTGACCCTTTGAAATTTCAACAACTTGATGTTATTTTCTTTGCTATTTCTTAACACAGTTTGGAGAAAGGCGGGATTCCCCCAAAGTTTTATAATAATTGATGACGGGTGGCAGTCAATTGGCATGGATCCAACTAGTGAGAAAACAGAAGCAGATAACTGATAACTGTGCTAAGTGAGTCCATTTATCATCCAATACCTTTCATTTATTCTTGCTACTCTATTCTATCACTAACTGTTGTACTTTGCTCATTCTTGTGTCCAGCTTCGCGAACAGATTAACAAATATCAAGGAGAACCACAAATTTCAAAAGGATGGGATCGAGGGTGAAAGAATTGAGGATCCAGCAAAAGGAATCCAGCACATTGTTTCAGAAATCAAAGATGAACACTCTGTCAAGTATGGCCTCTTAGTGATCTTGTTTACTTTTTAAGTGTTATTTGTTAGTTGTTGACATTAGATATTCTCGATATTGATATGTGAATTTTAAGTGTTATTTTAAGTTGTTGACATGAAGATGTTTATTTTTGACATGAATTATATAGCTCGTTGACATAATAATGTTTGTTGTTGACATGAATTATATAGGTCGTTGGCATAAATTTTATGAAAAATGTTGTTGACATAAATTATATGTAAAACATTGTTGTTGACATGAATTATATGTAAAACGTTGTTGTTGACATAAATAAAATAGGTCGTTGACATGAAAATATTTGTTATTGACATTAATAATTTGTAAAATGTTGTTGTTGACATAATAGTTGACATAAATAAAATAGGTCGTTGACATGAAAATATTTGTTATTGACATAAATAACATTTGTTGTTGACATCGTAGTTGACATGAATAATGTTTGCTGTTGACATCGTAGTTGACATGAATAATGTTTGTTGTTGACATCGTAGTTGATATGTGAATTATAAGTGTTATTTTTTAGTTGTTGACATTTTAATACGAGTTGTTGACATTGGATATTCTCGGTATTGATATGTGAATTATAAGTGTTATTTTTTAGTTGTTGACATTGGATATTCTCGGTATTGATATGTCAATTGTAAGTGTTATTTTTTAGTTGTTGACATTTTAATACGTATATATATATAGGGTCTTGTTAGGTTGAGATTTTTGGGTCTAATTGAGAACTAAGATACATTTTCAGCTACTCATTAACAATTTTCGCGCAATGTCAACTACTAAGACATTATGTCAACTAGGGGGTATAATTGTCATTTTCGCACGATGTCAACTACAGAGACATTATGTCAACTACGATGTCAACAACAAACGTTATTTATGTCAACTACGATGTCAACAACAAACTTTATTTATGTCAACTATTATGTCAACAATAACATTTTACAAATAATTAATGTCAACAACAAATATTTTCATGTCAACGACGTATATTATTTATGTCAACAACAACGTTTTACATATAATTCATGTCAACAACATTTTTCATAAAATTTATGCCAACGCCCTATATAATTCATGTCAACCACAAACGTTATTATATCAACGAGCTATATAATTCATGCCAAAAATAAACATTTTCATGTCAACAATAATATTTTAGGCAATATCACAAACACCCTATCTACGCAACTCAAAAATTCCAGCAACACAATCAATTAAAAACTGCATCCATATATTTCACAAATTAATTGTAATTTGCTTTCGATTTTAGAGAAATCGAGTCCACATAATTAACAAATGAATTCACAAATCAAATCAACCATTTTTTGCTTTCAAATTGAAGAGAAAACGGAGTAATTACTAATTGCAATTTTAGTCAACCGAAACAGAACGGACATATTGAGAATCGCGCTACAGGAGCAGCGGCGGCAGACGGCGCTCCTGGTGAGGAGTTACGATTCGAAGATCCAGTCTCTGCTGAAGCAGAGAGACGACGAGATCTCGAGAGCAGGGAGGAGGAAAATGGAGCTGGAGGAGTGTGTGAGGAGGATGGAGATGGAGAAGGTGACGTGGCAGAGAGTGGCGCAGGAGAGCGAGGCGATGGCGGTGTCGCTGAGGGCGCGGATGAAGGAGGCGGCGGCGGAGGACGCGACCAAAATTGCCTTCTTATTCGCGGTGAGGTCGGCGATTGAGACGGTCTGGAGCTCGTCGGAGGCGTCGAGGTAGGATAGGGTGGCGTTGGGGAGCTTGTCACCAACGGAGATTGTGGCAGAGATTTTGGGGGCGGCGCTGGGATGGAAATCAGCGGCAGTATTTGGGAAGGAGAGTGAGTACACAAGCTGAAGAATCCAATTTAAATATGAAATTACCATTCTACCCTTTCATAATTAATTAATCTAAAAATATTTTTTATGTGGCAAAATCTGGACCACTCATTTAATAAAAATGAGTGGCTGATATTGCATCTCATTTCTCAATTACCCTACAAGGAAGAAGGTAATATTTTTAGAAAAGTCTTTGTTTAGATTAAACTCAATACTGCAGTTGAAAACAGTTTGGTTGGAGATTTCGTTAATTGCAAAATAGTTTTTCCCAAGTTTTGAAATCTATGATTATTTTTTCCACGTTTCATATGTAAGGATTACCACAACCATTTCCTAATTGTATCAGTGTTGATTGGTCTCGCACAGGGTTTAGATTCTGTTTAGGCTAGGGTTTTGATATGGTCTCTGATAGGTATTAGTTATAATGGCAATTATAGACTATTTAATGCACGGTTTATGTTGTGTAATGCATCTATTTCGTTTATCCCCCAAGGGTTTCAATAAACAATTGTCGTGCAATAAGGTTATATTTACAATCTCATGTTTTGGAATTTACAGATTTTGTCATGTTTGATTATTTGGCTTAAATATTCTTTTATTTCCCAATGGATTAGCAATCCCTGGGGCTAGGGTGTAGTACGTATTGAATTCTACAACCGTTTCCAAAGTGAACGAGTTTCAGTCATTCGTCTAGGGTAATGTACGTATAGTGCTGTGTAATGGTTATTATGGACTCAGTAATGGACGATTTCTCTTTTGTAATGTATATGTTTGCTGAGAATATTTTTTGTGATTTTTTCACAGTGGCCGTTGCCTGAATGTTCTTCAGAATATGACTGAATGTATGGTTTTGTTGTGTTACACAATTTCATTGAGGTTTTATAAGCGTTTTGGTTTATTTGTGTTATTCAATTTCAGGGTTTTGCGTTTAGATTTTGGCCGAGTTTAATTTATTTCCTAAGGGTTTAGAAATCATTGGGGCTAGGGTGTAGTATGGAGTAAGTAACACAACCGTAGGAAAAGTCCACGAGTTTCAGTCATTCCTCTAGGGTTTGGATATCATCTCGGCTATGGAGTAGTTTTATCTGATAAACATAATGTACATGTAATACTGTGTAATGGTTAGTATCGACTCTGTAATGGACAAGTTCTGATCTGTAATGCATATGTTTGCTGAGCAGTTTTTTTTTGTGATTTTATACAGTGTTGGTTGTACCTGAATGTTCTCCAGAATTGAAGCTCGTCGTTGGTCAGAAGTTCCAATCACTAGATTTTGCTTTCGCTTTTTACGATCTTGAAACTGTTCTATTCTCTTATCTATCTTAAAGAGATGGCGAAGGAGAAAGAGCTTCGTAAGGGCAAGAGGAAATCTTGATGTATCTTGTACCTAAAATATTATTAGTTTTTGTTTTCAGTTTAGTCGTATTATTCATTTCGTTGTTTTAGTGTTATTCATCCTACCACTATCAACAATTTATGCATAATAAATTTTTATTTTAGTCCGTTAATGTACATTATTATTAACGAACTTGTACATTATTGTTTACAAACAGTTAACTTAATTCGAATACAGTTCATTATTAGAAACATTTTGTATATTACTAATAAGAACCTTGCATTATTAAACTATTAATGTACATTATTATTCTTGAAGATGTACATTATTGTACGCAATGACTTAACTTGTTGTAGATTATATGTCCGGGTTAGTTCATCACTAAGCACATTCTGTCCATTATACGATTAATTTCATCCATTATTCGATTATTATTCTCTTTGTTGTACATTAACATCAAAATCCAGTTAACTTGTTAACCTTTTTTACATTATTAAGCAGTACATTGCCATTACTCGGTTCATTACATCTATTATAGTGTTAAAAGTCATTTTTTTCCACATACAATGTATGGATCAAAACAGACATGGCAACAAGTCGTTTTTTTCCCTACCAAAATGAGTTATCCGAAAAAAACATAGTGTTAAAAGTAATATAGATAGTATTGAACTGAAACTCCGTCTGTTTATCATCTTGCCTTGATATTGGTGTGGGGCCTCTGGGAAAACCTAGGGTCAAATGGACGTCCTCCTCATCAAGCGTCAAGGCCCCACCACCACACAAAGGAATCTGGCACCTAGCTAGATTTAATGAGTTGAGAACCCAGTAGGCAATGTAACCAGGGATCTCCTTGATGTTGAAGTGGAGTACAGCGCCAAAGCCAAGTTCATGCACGGCTTCCTTCTGCCGTGGAGTCAGGCCTTTCAAACAGTTGAGGAATTCTGTAGTGCTTCGGCTGTATAGGTGGTCTACTTTTTTTCCTCTCTGCTTCCTCTTATCGGGGTCTTTCCCGGAATTTTTGGGCAATTGCTAGTGGAAGAACATCATCCACTACATCATCAACGGCCAACCTTGGATGCTTGTTTGCTGGAGAAAAAAACAGTGCTAAATATCATGAATGCAACACAATAACCGTATAATGTGCAAATCCAACCAAATAATGTTGCACATACCAATAATGCAAAACATTAACTGTATAATGTGCAAATCTGATCATGTTTAAAAACAGTATGGAATTTGAGTAATGCATAACAATAACTGTATAATGTCCATAACTGACATTACAATAATGTTAACAGAGCATGTATTAATGCATAATATCAACCTAACAATCAGTACTCAATAATGGTTCCAAACCAATAATGTACAATTCTAACCTAATAATGCATGATTCCATCCTGCCTGAATGTAGCAGTCATTTTTTTGGCAAGGAATCAAAAGTCCAAATCAGTGAAAATAACTATAAAATGCAACAACTATACATTATAATGCAACAAGTGTACAGAATAATGTGACTTAATACTGACACCACTTGAGACAAGTTCAATACAGAGAGTTCTAATGGACTTGTCATGCAAAATTTAAGGAGAAAAATGGACAATTCCAACCAAAAATGTCCAATACTGCAGCACCCATATTTCACTGATGGGAATTTGCAACTAAAAACTGCACAAATAAAGGCTACAAATGTACAAATACTGGTACATAATGCATCAAACTGGACTAAAACAAATCTACTAGTTCTTAAATCTCACTACTCAGCAGTGGACACCTCCAAACCAATGCTCACTACTACTAAACACAGATATCAGTAAAGGTGCAGACAAACCAAATGATGCAGAAATTGAACTGTCTAATGCAAAAAAATGAACACCACTTAGGCAATCATAATAAAGAGAGAAACTACACTTGTAATGCAAAAAATAAAGGCAACAAATGTATAGAAAACGTTCCATAATGTACCAAAATAAGGAAGAGCTCACAATCAGTTTCTTAAAAATGGCGCAGCAGTCTCACCTTCGGTTTGCGTCGGCTGGCTTTTGAAAGGCCGTCCTCTCTTTGACATCGCAAATCTAACAGATACTACAGCAAAACCGCACCAAATTAGTCTACAGAACCAACAAAACCAACGTCTTACTTCCAGGATCGTGTAATAAAAACACAATCACCAATTTCAGGTCGAATTCATCCCAAAAACTTAATTTCAGAACACATACCACTAATAAACCAACAATAAACTTCCAAAATTGGATAACCCAACATCTAATACTCACAATTTCACATTTTCTCAAAGAACTCGCACTAAAAATTGGAACTTTAGCAGCGTACCGTAGATGAAACAAGGATTTGAACAGTGGACCTAGGGCGCTCACGAACTGAAACCGGAACTTCGCCACTCGGAATCGTCAACGGACGGAGCTTTTCACGGTGAGAATCGAAGTCGCGGGAGGGTTTTAAGCGGCGGCTAGGGTTTGACGGTTTTAGAAAATGAGAGGAAGTTGTTTGATCGTGGTTTGATGGGATTGAATGAGAGAGAGAGTCATAAATTGGAAGGTCTATCAAATTCCCGCTTAATTATCGGACCTTCTGTTTTCTAACGTGTTCCAGCCAATATCTGATTACTATTATACCCTGTTAATGCACGAAATAAACCCAATAATGCAAGTCGGGATTAAATCCGATTTTCTAATCTTGACCGTCCACTGCTATGATCCAATGGAGGATATTAAGAAGGAAATAGTATCTAAAGGGGTGAAAGTAGTTTAATACACCCCTATATATATATATAGGGGTGTATATATATATATATATATATATTAATTTTAAAAAAAAATCGGGTAATTCGGGTATAACCGATCGGGTATCGGGTTACCCGATATCCGAAAATCCAAAGTTCTCAATACCCGATCCCGATCGGATTTCGGGTATCCAATTACCCGATTTTTCGGGTTTGGATAGCGGGTATCCAATATCCGATATCCATTTTGACAGGCCTACATACGTTTATCAAAAAGTTACTCACGTGACGTCAAGATCATAATAATTACTCCCACTGTTTCTTCATAGTTCAGTCATTTTACCATTTCGGGAAGTTTCTTCATAGTTGAGTCATTTCCTTATATGGTAATTTTTCCTCTTTCTTACTTTGATCTCTATACTTTATTCACTTTATACTTTATTCTCTCTATCTTTTCCTCTCTCTTACCTTTTTATCTATTTATTTAACACACCCAACATCCATTTCTAAAACTTTGTGCCGAAAAGTTCTGCCTCAAGTATGAAGAAACGGAGGAAGTACAAAAGTAGTAAAATCTAAAATAAATTAATTATTCCGTGATCAAGGCATCAAGCTCTGTTTCGCCCTCAAATGAAGGAAAAAGTCCAGATACAATAGGCAAACCCAAATTGTAAAACAAGATAATTACTACTACTATGATAAATACATTATTAAAATATTGAAATTATTACAGAGATACTTCCTCCGTCCCTTATTAAGAGTCACACTTTTTCATTTCGGTCCCTTCCCAATTAAGAGTCACACTCCATTTACCATAAATAGTAAGTAGGTCCCACATTCCACTAACTCAACTCACTCACATTTTATTATAAAACCAATATAAAAAATGGGTCCCACATTCCACTAACTTTTTCAACCAACTTTTTTTACATTTCTTAAAACCCGTATCCGAGTGACTCCTAATAGGGGACGGAAGGAGTATCAGTGAACACAAAAACTTGTGGCACAGATAATTCGATTATCGATTCAAGCAGTGAAGTACGGTCTACACAATTATTAGAAGCATAGGCAGATCATAATCTCAAAATAAAATAAAATCAGGAATGAATTATGAGAGCCTGTGATTTCAGTAAAGCACGTGGGACCAAAGTCAAACGATTATAAACCATATTTATTCATATTCAAATTAAGATGAAACTAAAAAAGGTTGTCTCTTTCAAATCATAAAGAATGCATTGAAGAATAAGAAGGAATTCAGGTGAATCATTCTAACCAATTCTTCATCTTAGCTATTACAACATCAGTTAATCAGTTAATGTCTATATGCCATTGTCTTATGTTGTTATGTATAGTGTACACAAAGTAGTATGCTTGTATGAACACTGAAAAGATGGAAAATTATATTCTAATCTTGAAAATCACTCCGTGATATGTTGGAGGAGAATTACTTTAATCTTATTAGATCCCAAGAAAAAATCTAAATTCTGCCCTCCCCTCCCTTTTGCTGTTGCTTCATACATTGTTGTTAATTTTGGAAATCTGATTCATCATCTGTGGCTATAGTTGTGTACGGTTTGAAATAAGTGAAAATTTTCAGCTCTATTTTAAGAGTGTTTTTTCAGCAGGGAACTCCATAAATTGAAGCATACAACACCTATTTTTGCAGAAAAAGTTTGATCAGTATCAAATGGAAGGCGGCATCCATGAAAATCTGCTAGAACACGAGGCGAAGTCGTCGGTTTTGAAGAATAAGATATGGAATGAGACCAAAAAACTGTGGGTTGTTGCAGGTCCAGCTATCTTAATACCATTCTCAACATTTGGAATCCATGTAATCAGCCAAGCTTTCATAGGCCACTTCAGCTCCATGCAGCTCGCTGCATACGCCCTTGTATTCACTGTCATCTTCCGAGTTGTCCTTGGTGTGCAGGTGCACTATCTCTACACTCACTACTTTGGCAATAAAATTAGATAATGTGAAAAAATCATGTGTTTCTTCTTATAAACACTGATTCTGCAGCTTGGCATGGTAAACGGGGTTGGAACGCTGTGTGGGCAAGCGTTTGGCGCCAAACAGTATCACAAGCTAGGCGTGTATCTTCAGCAATCATGCATCATATTGCTCGTTGCCTCAGCCCTCTTGACGCCAATGTTTATATTTGCTGCCCCGATTTTGAAAGCATTAGGCCAGGATCACCAGATTGCTGATGTGGCAGGGGATTTTGCTCTGTGGTTCGTTGCTGTCTCGTTCTTGTACGCTGTGCTGTATAGCTGCAACTCGTTCCTGCAGTCGCAGAGCAAGAACTTTATTCTCTCGTTCTTTGCAGTGCTGTCGTTGCTAGCACACGTCTTCTTCTCGTGGCTTTTGTCTGTGAAGTTGGGGTTCGGTGTTACTGGTGTGATGGTGTCTACTGTTTTGTCGTATGTGATACCGAATGTGGGCCAGATCGTGTACATCACGGGCGGTGGTTGTAGAGAGACGTGGAAGGGGTTCACGGCCTTGGCATTCGAGGATCTTGGACGTACAATCAAGCTTTCTGTATCATCTGGTGTGATGATCTGGTTGGACTTTGATTAAAATCCTTTTTTCCTAGATATTTATTTGATTATGGTGTTTTTGTGATGTGTGTTTCTTGCTGTATTTGTAGCCTAGAGTTCTGCTACAACACTGTGCTAATTCTTCTGGCTGGAAACATGGGTAATGCAGAGGTCACAATTGATGCTCTTTCTATCTGGTATTCTTCTTCGTCTCTCTTTCTCGCTCGGGTTTGTTAGATCTGTTAAAGCGGCTATAGATCTGTATGTTGTTTGTTGCAGTCTTAACATCAGTGGATGGGCATTGATGGTAGCCTTTGGGTTCATGGCAGCAGCGAGTGTTCGTGTGTCAAACGAGCTGGGAAGGAGGGATGCCAAGGCAGTGAAGTTCTCGATTTTGATGGCAGTTGGGACATCATTCAGCATTGGGCTAGTGTTGTTTGTGTGTTTCTTGGTGTATGGGGAGAATGCAGCCTACGCGTTCACCAATAGTGAGGAAGTGGCTGGGGCGGTTGCTCGTCTGTCTCCTCTGCTCGCATTTTCTCTGCTGCTGAACAGCGTTCAGCCGGTTCTCTCAGGCAAGAGCAGCCTACTCTCTCGTCTAAGCATTAAAATATGCAAATGTATGAGAAGAAGATGAATTTTGTGTGGAACAGGTGTGGCTAATGGAGCTGGGCAACAAGGCATTGTGGCATATGTGAACCTGGCTTCATATTACTTGATTGGTTTGCCTCTGGGAGTCATTCTTGGCTATGTCTTGAAGCTGCAAGTTGTGGTGAGTTGGACAGCTGAAACTACTCATGTTAAGCTCATCTATGGTTTAGCATTAGAAAACCTAAGTAACATGGATGTTTGGTAGGGTGTGTGGGTAGGGATAATAATGGGAACTGCTGTCCAAACTGCTACACTTGTTTGGATGACTTGCATCACAGATTGGGATAAACAGGTACTACTCAACAATGGATTTTATTATCGCTTCATTTTTAATTACTCCAATGATATTAGATCAATTTGCACTCATGTTCAACTTCTACAGGTATCAGTTGCTCAGAAACGGATCACCCCCATATCTCGGCAAAACGAAACTTCGTCACCGTGATAGGAACTAGCCAAGGCCCGCTTGTGTGATCATTACCGTTCCACCAATAGATAAGGAATTAGACTTGCCCAATGATTTGGAACACGAAAAAAAATCGATGGCGATTGTAGTAAATAAGAAAATTTCCCCCAATGTATGTGTCTAAGTTTTGCTCTACAATTCAACTGATGGTATACTATCCAATTACTTCTCTATTTAGTTTGATATAAGGTAAGAACGTGATATTTTTAGTTAATGGATTCTTTGTTAATCTCTCTTCCAGTTTACTAGTAACATAAGTAATCATCAGTACGTATCCAATTAAATACGTGAAAAAAAAGGAAATATCTAAAATTGTGTATAGCTTTTCATGCATGCATATAACATCAACAATAATAGTGTGACTTAGGTGAAATTAACTTCGATACCATTTTTCCTATTATAATTTGGCAAATTGGCATGCAAACTAATAATTAAATTTTAGCATAAAACTGGTGGGCTCAAAGACTAGTTTAAACTAGAATTGATTAATCTCACAATTCCATATTAAAGTATTAAAGTGATTAACTTTAATTCATTATTTCTCGTTTACTAGCTACTAGGAAGAAATTGTTTAGAAAAAATGAATATACCACAATTATATACTTGGAACGAAGATCAATCATATACAGTTTAATTTTATAACATTAAATATTACTCCCTCCGTTTCATAGTAATGGAAGCGTTTCTTTTCGGCAAGGAGATTAAGAAAAATTGTATTAGGTGAGCTAAGTAAAGGGAGAATAAAGTGAAAAATGAAAAAGGTAGAGAGATGAAGAGAGAGAAAAGTAAGAGAGGGTAAAGTAGGTGTGGAGAAATGTGTTGACTTTTACTAAGAATGAAAATGACTCTATTACTATGGAACGTACCAAAATGGCAAAAATGACTCTATTACTATGGAACGGAGAGAGTATATTATTCATACGACCCGACCAAATGTCTTAATCAGGCATCATTCCAATAAGAATTATAAGATCATATTTGAATCTCAATCTTTTGTTACCAACTTAAAAAATTCAACGATTTGAAAAAATTCTGCAATTTTTGCAATCAGCGAAATTAATGGGAGTTCGAGAAGGCTATGACCTAGGTTGTTCAGTCATTTGCAAAAGGATAAGTCTTCAATATCTAAGGTCATCCACAATATAATCATCCCTCACTTCGTAGTTCATTCCAGGCAAGAGAAGACTGAAGATTGAAGATTCAACCTTGGGTTTTATCTATTTCTTTCATGTCTCGTAATTTATTTGTAATTTTTACTTGTCTATGAGTAGAACAACTTTTGTGGATTTTTTGGTGAAGAATTAAATTGATTTTCCTTGTTAGCTCTTGCAGTTATTTGATTTATCCTTGTGCTTTCTATGTTCAATTGATTAGCTACCTCTTGAATACATGTTAGAGTTGATTAAAGTACTCGGGAGACGAAATAGTTGACTTGGAAAAGGGATAACTCACACTTTAATTCAATAGAACTCGGGAGAGTTGAGGTTTCACGTGAGGTCATTGGTCTTAACGATCTTTTAGGAGTTAGGTCTAAGAATTAGAAGGGGACTTCAATTATTACACTTAATCTACAGATTTCTCACCTCGGGAGGGGGTTTAATCTAGTCAAGTGAGCGACTTAATAACTCTAGAGACCGTAATTCAAGGAGGTCGATTGTGTTTTGGATCCAAAATTGGTAAATTAAGAAAGATAGAAACAAAAAATGTGTTAATGAAAAATGATCAGTCTCATCTCATAAAAAGAAAGAATTTTCCTAAAATAGAGTATTTTTATTTTTAGGAAACTGCCCGAAAAGAAAAGTGTTTCTTTAGGAAAATGAGAGAATAGTATAATCATGCAACATTTTAACAAGCAGTAGTTGCTTTTCTGGATTGTCCATTTCTAATTCTTGTTTGCTTTAGTGGATTTCTAGTTTTTTAATTAGTTTAATTCTTATAACTATTTATAGTCCTGGCGTATTTTCTCATAACTAATTTAATTTATTAGTGTTGTTTTTAATTTCTTTGCTAGTTCATTTATCTATTAATTAAATTTCTATTTTTATAATTAATCCGTTAACTAGTAAGATCATAAAGTAATAATTTTTAATTTAAAAAATACTCTATCCGTCTAAAAAAAATAGACTAGTTTTATCATTCTGTCTCGTCTCTTAAAATTAGACAAAGTCCAAATATAAAAAGTTTTTCAACAAACAATAAGATTATACTCCATTTATAACGTGGACTCCACAATCTACTAACACTCGTTCCACTCCCTTTTTCCATTCTATTTTAGTTTTTCTCATCTATCTCTTACTTTACTAATTGCACATTAAAATCTATGTCATTTACAAGTTTGTCAATTTTTAGGGACGGAGGGAGTATATTATTCCTTTATGATTTCTGTGTCGACATTGTTATGGTACGTAGTTTTATTATTCTCTCGCGTAGTTACATTTTAATTAAAATATTTTCTGTGTGTGTGCGGATGCTCAATCGTTTAATCAATAGTTTAAGATGGCACTAAAAATTGGAAGCATGATTTTGTTTCTCTCTAATCATACATTTTGTATATTAACAGCAAAAGAATGCATTGAAGAATTCAAGAGGAAAAGAGAAATCAGGTGAATCATTCTAACAATTTCTCCATCTTATCTACAGTTACAATTAATATGATGTTGTAATGTGCGTCAGAACAATGAAAACATGCTGTTTCGTGTTGCTTCATAGATTCTTAATGCCATTACTAATTTTAGAAATCTGATTCATCTTCTGTGGCTTTAATTGTGTATACGCTTGGAAATAAATGAAAATTACAACTCTGTTTATTTTACGAGTGTATAATTTGACAAAAGGAAACAAACTCATACTGTGTATAATTTGAAATCACAAAATTAAGTTGAATCTCCTAACTGAACATTGCTTGATGAATCATGAGTTTTAAATTCAACTCGAGTTTGAAATGTGAAGAACACCTATTTTTTGCAGAAAGAGTTTGATCAGTATCGAATGGAAGGCGGCATCCATGAAAATCTGGTAGAACACGAGGCAGAGTCTTGGTTGTGTTTGAAGAATAAGATATGGAATGAGACAAAGAAATTGTGGGTTGTTGCAGGTCCAGCTATCTTAATTCCATGCTCAACATTAGGAATAAGTGTAATCACCCAAGCTTTTATAGGCCATTTTTCAGACTACAAATAGAAAGATTTTGAATTTTATGGAACTGCTAAGTATACTAGGAGTAGTAGAAGTAGTACTCCCTCCGTCCATCATTAGCAGTTCCGATTTACCATTTTAGTTTGTCCGTCATCAGGAGTTACGATTCATTTTTACTATAAATGGTAGGTACACCTCACTTTTCACTAACTCATTTCGTTTACACTAAAATATAAAAATAGGCCTCACATTCCACTATCTTTTCTCGCCCACTTTTTTTTATATTTCTTAAAATCTATGCCAACTCAAATGAGACTCCTAAAGTGAACACAAAAACTTGAGGCACAGATAATTCGATAATCAATACAGGCAGTGAAGTTGGGTCTACACTGTTATTTGAAGTATGCCTATCAAGCATGTGATTTCAGTAAAGCACGTGGGACCAAAGTCATACGATTTTACACGTTTATATTCAAATTAAAATAGTAGGAGTACTAGAAAACTAGATATGTATTTGTCTCTTTCAAAGCATAAAGAATACATTGAAGAAGAATAAGAAGGAATTCAGGTGACCATTCTACCCATTTCTTCATCTTAGTCATTACAACATCAGTTTATGTCTATATTGGCAAGTCTTATGTTGTTATGTATAGTAGTACTATGATTCTATGAAAAATGAAAAGATGGAAAATTGTATTCCAATCTTGAAAATCAATCCGGGATAAGTAATGTATTATAGGAGAATTAATTTAAGCTTACTAGATCCCAACAAAAATTCTAAATTATGCCCTCCCTTCATACATTGTTGTTAATTTCAGAAATCTGATTCATCATCTGTGGCTATAGTTGTGTACAGTTTGAAATAAGTGAAATTTCAACTCAGTCATAACTTTAAAGAGTGTTTTTCAGCAAGCTCATCTTGTATGATTTCATGAAATCACAAAATTAAGTTGAATCTCCTTGTTAATAAGTACTTGCTTGTGGAATCATGAGTTTTAACTTGAAAAGCAAAAAACACCTATGCTTTGCAGAAAGAGTTTGATCAGTATCACATGGAAGGCAGCATCCATCAAAATCTGCTAGAACACGAGGCAGAGTCTTTGGTTGTTTGTGAAGAATAAGATATGGAATGAGACAAAGAAACTGTGGGTTGTTGCAGCTCCAGCTATCTTAATACCATTCTCAACATTTGGAATACATGTAATCAGCCAAGCTTTCATAGGCCACTTCAGCTCTATGCAGCTCGCTGCATACGCCCTTGTCTTCAGCGTGATCTTCCGAGTTGTCCTTGGTTTTCAGGTGCTCTATCTATACACTTACAACTTTGGCAATAAAATGTGAAAAAAGTCACGTGTTTATTCTTACAAACATTGATTCTGCAGCTTGGCATGGTTAACGGGGTTGGAACGCTGTGTGGGCAAGCGTTTGGCGCCAAACAGTATCACAAGCTAGGCGTGTATCTTCAGCAATCATGCATCATATTGCTCGTTGCCTCAGCCCTCTTGACGCCAATGTTTATATTTGCTGCCCCGATTTTGAAAGCATTAGGCCAGGATCACCAGATTGCTGATGTGGCAGGGGATTTGGCTCTGTGGTTCGTTGCTATCTCGTTCTTGTACGCTGTTCTGTATAGCGGCAACTCGTTCCTGCAGTCGCAGAGCAAGAACTTCATTCTCTCGTTCTATTTAGTGCTGTCGTTGCTAGCACACGTCTTCTTCTCATGGCTTTTGTCTGTGAAGTTGGGGTTCGGTGTTACTGGTGTGATGGTGTCTACTGTTTTGTCGTATGTGATACCGAATGTGGGCCAGATCGTGTACATCAC
>NC_062969.1:6360342-6435987 GCF_023119035.1 Salvia hispanica | reverse complement strand
TTGAAATATGCAAATGTATGAGGAAAGAAGATGAATTTTGTGTGAAGAATGCAGGTGTAGCTAATGGAACTGGGCAACAAGGCATTGTGGCATATGTGAATCTGGCTTCATATTACTTGATTGGATTGCCTTTGGGAGTCATTCTTGGGTATGTCTTGAAGCTGCAAGTTGAGGTGAGTTCGATTAATCGAGGCGAGCTGAGGTGAGCTAGCCACTCATGTTAAGCTCATCTATGGTTCTCAATTGTATAGCATTACAAAACCTAACAGGTGAAACATGGATGTTTGGTAATGGAATTGGTAGGGTGTATGGGTAGGGATCATAATGGGAACTGCTGTCCAAACTGGAATTCTTGTTTGGATGAGTTGCATCATAGATTGGGATAAACAGGTACTAGTACTCCACAATGGATTTTATTATCTCTTCATTTTAAATGACAATGATATTAGATCAACTTGCACTAATCATTCATCTTCTACAGATATCAGTTGCTCAGAAACGGATTACCCCGTATCTCTGCAAAATGCAACTTCGTCACCGTGATGGGAGCTAGCCAAGGCCAACTTGTGTGATCATTATCGTTCAACCAATAGATAAGGGATTCGACTTACCCAATGACTTCGAACATGTGTGAATTATAAATAGAGATTAAATCGATGGCAATTGTAGTAAATAAGAAAATTTCCCTCAAGTTTTGCACCACAATTCAACTGATGGTAACTTTCCTTGAGCCTCTGAAGATTTACTACGATAAGGTTGGAGCGTGATTTTTTTTAATTACTGGAATCTTTGTGTGAATATCTATTCAAGTGTACTAACATATGTAATCAGCACGTAATCAATTAAACACGTGAAAAAGAAATATCTAAATTGTCTGTTCTTTTCATGCATGCACAATAACATTAACATTGTGACTTACGTGAAATCAACTTCGATACCATTTTTCCTATTATAATTTGGTAAATTAGCATGCAAACTAATAATTAAATTTTAGCATAAAATTTGTGGACTCAAAGACAAGTTTAAACTAGAATTAATTAATTTCACAATTCCATATTTAAATACTCTTATTAAAGTGATCAACTTTAATTCTTATTTCTCTGCTTACTAGGAATTGAAGAGAAAATGAATACTCTATCACAATTACATACTTGGACGCAAATCAATTGTGTGACTAAACTTGTTTAATTTAAATTCACATAGCAATCATATGAAAACTAATTGAATTGTCAATTAGTAGATCAAAATTGGGAGACTGGAAAAGCAAAATGATCATTTTTTTGTACCGTGAGTAATGTCTATATTATCGGGTATACCCAAATTACCTGAATTATCTAATTTTTTTAACTTTTTTAAATAAATTATTTATTTATTCTACTATTATTTAAAAAATTAAACAATTAAATGCATCCCAAAATCCTTCACTCTTAAGTCACATTTAGGGTTAATGTATGAATTGTGATATTTATTATGGATGAATGATAGATGTTATAGCTTATAAATTTTTTATTTCTTAAAATTTCTAATAGTTTTTTCTCTTAAATTCGAACTACTCTAAGAAAAGTTTGTAGTTAATTTTCTAAAATCAAAATAAAATAAAAATCTAAAATCGAAACTGGATATCCGAGTCGGATATGTGGGTACCCAAAATTATTTTCGGATTGGGTATTAGATTTTGAAGGGGTATTCGCCAGTACCCAATTTAACAGACTTCCGCCTACCCAGATGCATGGCCAATTATTTTTTCTTAAAAAATCAATTTGTACCAAAATCAAAAGGCGGAGAGTTAATTTACACGACAATCAAATAAATTAATCAATATATGCTCCTCATTGATTTGGTTTTGGAAACCCTAGATTTCATATATCTATAGCCTAAGTCAAAATTATATGATAGTAATACTCACTCTGTCCCATCTTAGATTATAAAGTGATTGACTGCTTTTCGGCACGTGTTTGAGAAAAAATAATAATAAATAATTAAAGTCGGTAAATTAGAGAATAAGGTAGATATGACTCTCTTCTATATTATTCTCTCTTACTTTACTTTCTCTTTAAGTTTAACTATTTAATATTACCATCTTCGCAAAACAACAACAAAAAAGAAATCAATCACTAGTTTAACTATTTAATATTACCATCTTCGCAAAACAACAACAAAAAAGAAATCAATCACTAGAGCTGGGACGGAGGCAACAGTATATTTTGCCAACAATGCTCATATGCATGGCTAATTAATTTTTATTTAAAAAACTCAATATGTACGAAGTCAAAGGAGGGGAAAGAAAGTTGCTTGCACGAATTGGGGCTAGGTTTTTTAGAGTATAAAAAAAATAAAAAATAAAAGAAAAAGAAAAAGAAAAAGTTGCTTGCACGAAAATAAATCGAAGCGCAACAAACCATTTAAGGTAATAACTAAAAAGTATTTATATTTATAATGCAATTCATATCCATTTATCTCCTAATCATTTCATTTCTTCCACTATTTATGAGTCTATTTTTAAAAAAAAAGTATTTCTTATTTTCTCTAATTTGCAATTAAACATATTTATACAGTGTAATTAAATTTATATGAAAATTAAATACATTAAATTCAATTCCAAATTAAAATATTAACCTTTTGATAATTGAACACATATTTGTGGCAAACATTTAGACTTTAGTGATGTTAGTATATTATTCACCAAGAAGTTATGGAAGTCTTTTTCCTTCTTCTTTTCATTAATTTCTCAATTACAAAAATCATTAGGTTTAGCTTTTTCAAAAGAATAACTAATGATAATTCCCGGTAATTTATGCTACGATTCTGCGTGCGTCATGTGTGTTAATAAAGAATAATGGAGAGTAACAATATTTAAGATTTAAATAATTAATAATAATACAGGCCATGTGTGACAGCTTCCAAATAAAATAGTGATGGTAGATTTTGACTTAACCCCTCCCTTTCTGTCGAATTTATTTAGGGATGCTTAATTGATACTAGTATTGAATACATAAACTTATTGTTGTAACATCATGTTTGTTTATATTCTAGAATATATTATATTTCTAGTAAGTTGATTTTTTCTAAACTTTAAAAATAGTCAAACTGATTAATTATGTAATAGAGTCGAAAATTCATCTGTTCAATTCTGTCATCGTTTTCTATTCAAATTGAGATTCCAACATATTTTTTCTCCAAGTTCAAATTTCAAAACACGTCTACTACTTCTCCTAAAATTTCAAAATTGCAGGGAGATGTAATCAGAAGGCAACAGAGGTGAACGCTTTTCTTATTTTCACTTCCACCATTGATATTGCTTCAATTCATAAATCACACACCAAATATAAACCGATAACCATGATACGAGATTAATAGGATTTTTTAGCAAGCAATGAAATATGAGAAATTACAGACTATGAAATCTGAGAAATTCTTTTACTAAAAAATCCAACTTGAATATCGAATACAAAATTGGGGAATATAGTTTTCAATAATTGGAGAATCAAATAATGCAAATTAAATCTAATAGTCAATATCGGCAATCCTTTATTTTTATCTATGTATCGTATCAATCTAAACTAGGATGAAACCCGATTTTTAGGATAAACGATAATTATTTAAAAACAAATTAAAACATTGAAATAATGTCACCATTTTATCAGTCCCTGGATATTATTATAATGGAAAATGTTTTGAAGACATAATGTCTCCAAGCCATAATGCTTAAAATGGTAAGTATATATTATATCATATTTTTAATTAAATTTATATTTTGTATATGTACTTTATTACCCCTACATTAATTTGTTTACTAAATACACCTATTTAAGGATATAAATTTTGATTATGCATAGATGATGCATGCATTTAATAACATGTTGCAATTATCTAATTGTTTAAAACATGATTTGATAACTTTTTTTATATATGCCCATTTTAATGCATTTACTTAAAGATATTTCTTTAAAATTTTAAATATTAATTTTATTAGCTTTATATATTTAGTGTACATTTTGTCTACAAATAAAATAAGATTTATCAACAAACAAATAATTTCAGACTTTTTAATGAATTAGTCTTTATAAATGTGAATTTAAATAATTTTTAACAAATAATTAGCGCTATAAAATATAAATAATTAGTTATCTAATATTTTTTAACTGTAAATACTTAGAGTTACTATAACATGTGACAAAAAATAATTACTTTGTAATTATAATACTATAATCTTCAATATTGATAAACTTATTCTTTTAATCACTTTTTATTCACAATAATCTTTAAAAAATAATAAATTTTTTAGCTCACTTTAATATAACACCCAACACATTAAAATTTGATAATACTATATTATATATTAATACTACTAATTAAGTGAGTATATGGTTTTGATTTTAAGAATTCTCTAGTTCTAATTTTTTATTTTTTTATTTTGATTTTTTAAATTCTTAAATCTTGGACCATTATAGTTGAACCTCGATAAAATCATATGTTCTTATATCATTTATTTCATATTTTAAATATATTAAAATATTTAACTATAACATGCAATAAATTAAATTTGATAAAATATAATAATTTAGTTATGTAGTGTGTTAATTAATACTGGTAATCTAAATTACTGATTTTTTAATTAATTGTTTTAAAAATTTACACGACAAGAATGGTTTTGATTGAAAAAATTTTAAATTCATTACTCTAGTTGCATGATTAAGTTTATCTCCAATTAACATATATGCATTTAGATAAGAATAATTAATTTGGTTAAATTTTCCTTATTTAGGTATATATCTATTTAATACTTTAATGTTAGGGTAAATTAGTCACAATGTTATTATGGCTTGGAGACATTATGTCTCTAAATCACTATTCTATTATAATATCTATAGAAGAACTTTTGCACATTTTAAAACTTGTTTTACCAAATTACTCTCAAGCTATAAAAGTTGAGTATTTAATTATTAATCTTTTTCACGAGAGAGACCTATTACTTCGACGAAACTTGGTTCATTTATTTCTGTTGTATTCCCAAAGAAAAATGTCAAAGTACGTGGCAAAAAATTACTTGTCAAGATACATACTTTAAGAAAAATGAATGAACTAAATTGACAGTTCTCGCTCTCATAAAAAGGACATAAATAACCCCACAACATGAAGGATATTTTGGTAAAAAAAATGCAAAAGTCATTCCAAAGATATTATATCAATGTCTAGGATGCTTGATGATATTTTTAAAGACCGATCGCGAGATATTAGTGCAATGTCCAATAACTAAAAATATTGTTTTCTCAAAAATTAATAGTAGTAGCAATTATTTTAATCATAGAAATTAAATTTAACCTGGCACACTTCATTTGAGTTGGGTTAATTAAATAGAGAACGTGGGGCCAAAGTTAAACGATCTTACATGTTCATACATTTAATCAATAGTAGTACTAGTATTTAAAGATGTCACTAAAAAAAGATTTGTATTTCGTCTCTTTCATATTTCCTATATAAGTAGGCAAAAGAATACATTGAAGAAGAATAAGAAAGAATTCAGGTGAATCATTCTAACAATTTCTTTATCTTGTTTATTACAACATCTTATCTAACCGCTGCAGTTAATGTGTATGGAAGTCATATGTTGTTATCTTCTGAACAATGAAAATATGGAAAATTGTAGTATTCCAATTTTGGAGGAGAATTACTTTAATCTTACTAAATCCCAAGAAAATTTCTATTCCCATTATGCCCTCCCTTTTGTTGTTGCTACATGCATTGTTGATTGTATTACGAATTTTAGAAATCTGATTCATTTTCAACTCTAGATTGTTGTATGATTTGAAATCACAAAATGAAGTTGAATCTCCCTGCTGATATAAAGATATATCTTTGTTACTTGCTTGATGAATCATGAGTTTAAACCTTCATTTCAATTTTCTCATTCCCATATTTTGCAGAAAGAGTTTGATCAGTATCACATGGAAGGCGGCATCCATCAAAATCTGCTAGAACACGAGGCAGAGTCTTCGTTGTTTTTGAAGAGTAAGATATGGAATGAGACAAAGAAACTGTGGGTTGTTGCAGGTCCAGCTATCTTAATACCATTCTCAACATTTGGAATACATGTAATTAGCCAAGCTTTTATAGGCCATTTCAGCTCTATACAGCTCGCTGCATACGCCCTTGTCTTCAGCGTGATCTTCCGAGTTGTCCTTGGTTTTCAGGTGCTCTATCTATACACTTACAACTTTGGCAATAAAAATATGTTAAATTATCATGTATTGTGCAGTTTGGCATGGCTAATGGGATCGGAACGCTGTGTGGGCAAGCATTTGGTGCCAAACAGTATCACAAGCTCGGCTTATATCTTCAGCAATCATTCATTATCTTGCTCGTTGCCACAACCCTTCTGACACCGCTGTTTATATTTGCTGCCCCGATTTTGAAAACATTAGGCCAGGATCACGAGATTGCTGATGTGGCAGGGGATTTTGCTCTGTGGTTCGTTGCTATCTCGTACTTGTACGCTTTGTTGCTTAGCTTCAACTCGTTCCTGCAGTCGCAGAGCAAGAACTTTATTCTCTCGCTCTATGCAGTGCTGTCGTTGCTAGCACACATCTTCTTCTCGTGGCTTCTGTCTGTGAAGTTGGGGTTTGGTGTTACTGGTGTGATGGTGTCTACTGCTTTGGCGTATGTGATGCCAAATGTAGGACAGTTCGTGTACATCACATGTGGTGGTTGTAAAGAGACGTGGAAGGGGTTCACGGCCTTGGCATTCGCGGATATTGGACGAACAATCAGGCTCTCGGTATCATCTGGTGTGATGATCTGGTTGGACTCAAGACTTACATCCTGCTTTGCTAGAATTTTGTGATATCATCATCAATGATGGTTTTTTTAACATTTTTGTATTTCTTGACTTGGATTTTGAATTCATAGCCTAGAATTCTGCTACAACACTTTGCTACTTCTACTGGCTGGAAACATGGGTAATGCAGAGGTCACAATCGATGCTCTTTCTATCTGGTATACTTCTTTGTCTCTCTTTCTCGCTCTCGTTTGTTAGATCCGTTAACGTGACTATAGATTGGTTGTTTCATGCAGCATTAGCATCAGTGGATGGGCACTGATGGTAGCCTTCGGGTTCATGGCAGCAGCGAGCGTTCGTGTGTCCAACGAGCTGGGAAGGAGGGATGTGAAGGCGGTGAAGTTCTCGATTTTGATGGCAGTTGGGACATCATTCAGCATTGGGTTGGTGTTGTTTGTGTGTTTCTTAGTGTTTAGGGAGAAAGCAGCCTACGCGTTCACCAATAGTGAGGAAGTGGCTGGGGTGGTTGCTCGACTGTCTCCTCTGCTCGCGTTTACTCTGCTGCTGAACAGCGTTCAGCCGGTTCTCTCAGGCAAGCCTAGCCCCGCACTCTCTCTGCTAAGCATTGAAATATGGAAATGTATGATGAGGAAGAAGATGAATTTTGTGTGAAGAATGCAGGTGTAGCTAATGGAACTGGGCAACAAGGCATTGTGGCATATGTGAATCTGGCTTCATATTACTTGATTGGATTGCCTTTGGGAGTCATTCTTGGGTATGTCTTCAAGCTGCAGGTTGAGGTGAGTAGAGATAACTAACCATTTCTTCTTCTTAATTAGTTACATTACAAAAGTGAGTTAATGATGAAACATGGATGTTTGGTGATGGAATTGGTAGGGTGTGTGGGTAGGGATAATAATGGGAACTGCTGTCCAAACTGCTATACTTGTTTGGATGACTTGCATCACAGATTGGGATAGACAGGTAAGTACTACTCATCAATGGATTTTACTCATTTAATTCCAATGATATATATTAGGTAAATTGCACTCATCATTCATCGTCAACAGATTTCACTTGCTCAGAAACGGATCACGCCTATATCTCTGCCAAAAGAAACTTTGTCACCGTGAAAGGGCGAAACTTTTAGATCGAGCTAGATGATTCGGACCACGAGTTGGTAAGATCATTACCCTATTGTCCTACAACCGGGTAGATAGGGGGGCTCGACTCACCCAATAAGTTGGGACGTGTGTGAATTATAAATAGAAAAAAAAAACGTTGGTGCTGTGGTAAATAAAAGAAATCCCCCTATGTACGTTTAAGGCTTGCAACAAATATTTTTAGGGCCTCGTTCATAACAGCAGAGTACTACTCTCCAATTATTTTTGTTTTTAATTTGCTTTGCTTCTAAATTGAGTATCTGGAGATTTACTTTGAGGTTGTATCATGAATTATTTTAATTACTGTACTACCTTTTAATGTATAGTTTGATGGAATAGTAGTAACAATTAACCTGTGAGCAGTTGCTAACTTTTTTAAAATTGCTAACTTTTTTAAAATTGCTAACTCATCAACATAATAGATAAAAAATATCAATACAATGATGAGTTATATTTACATCAATTTTTAAAAGTCAACTCAAAGATAAGAGTATATTAACTAAGTTTGTGTTGACACTCTAATGTTGTCATATTGATATTTTTTATATACTGCGTTGATAAATTAGTAAGTTAGCAATTTAAGATGCAAAAGAAGCGTCCCTAAGTTAGTGACAAATTATCTTAATCTTTTGTTTTATACGACACTTTCATTTGTATCATTAAATTTTTAGTCAGGACATCAATAATGATAAATATTTTAAAACTATACTCCTATTTAGTACTCCCTCCGTTCCACAGTAACAGAGGCGTTTCGTTTTGAGCACTCATTTTGAAAAAATAATAATAAATAGTTAAAGTGGAGAAAGAGTAAAGTAAGAGAGAGAATATTGTAGATAAGATTCTTCACTACATTATTCTCTCTTTTACTTTACTATCTCTCCACTTTAACTATTTATTCTCATTTTTTCAAAACGAGAGCTCAAAACGAAATGCCTCTATTACTGTGGAACGGAGGGAGTATATTACAAACACAAAAAGTATTTTTAATTGAATTAAAAAATGTCAAGCCATTATTTCTTGGTAGTGTAATGCCATTAATTTTGGTTTTCTAACATTATACTCCTACTAGTTTGTTAAATAAAGAATTAAATAAAATGACAAAATGAAAATACAACGAACTACCAACACTAGTATTCCGAATCAAATCGGAGTTCCCGCTATCCACAACATGAACTACGTGGCATAGTTTTATGAAACGCTTTTAGTGATGTTAGTATATTATTTACCAATAAATTATGAAAATGTTTTTATTTCTTTCTTTCTTTGAGGCCAGGAGTAGAAATTGTAGAATTTGAAGTAAAATTCTCTCGATAATCAGAAATGATCACCTCATTGTATAATACATTTTCTAATACACTCCTAAGAAGTTGACAAATAGATCTCATTTTATGGAAATAGAATTATTGCATTCCATGTGGATATTCTTTATAATAAAAAAAACATTAATATTAAAAAAAAAAAAAAAAAAAATTAAAGATGGTCTTTATCTTTATTGCTCAAATTTTTTACTGTTATTTTATTTATACTTTGAAATTAATTTAACGACATATGAGCAGTTTTTACAAAAATTAAAAAGGACTAAAATTTCAATATTCCTATATTAATAAAATGTGATAAGTTTAAATTTATTTCTCTTTATTTTTAATATAAAAAACAATGAAATTTGGAAAACTTGGAATTTTATTTTAGAGTAAAGAACAATTTTGGTCCTAAGCATATGACCAAAATATGAAATTTGGCAAAAAAAACATTCACTATTTGAAAAACGGATCCATAACAAATAAAAATGTCACCGAAGTTGTCCTTTTTTTGCGGTTCCATCAAAAACTAACGGTCAACGCTAAATGCACAGTGGTGTGACCGTTGGTTTTTTGATGGAACCGTAAAAAAAAGGACCAATCCGACAAGGATTTCATTTGTTACATGTTTTTCACAAAGTGAATGTTTTGGACCAAATTCATATTTTAGTCATATGTTTATAACCAAAATTGACATTTTACTCTTTTTTTTTTAATATTAGGAGTAGTAAATATATTAGGAAAGTTAGAATTGAAGTCCTACTTTTTTTATGTAAAGAATATCCAAATAGAATGCAACAACTCTTATTTCCATAAAATGATATTTCCATATCTAGTTTTTGGATTTGCATTTCTAATTCTTGCTGCTTTTTTGGATTTCCATTTCTAATTCTTGATTGCACTTTTGTGGATTTCTAGTTTTTTTTATTAGTTTTACTCTTATAACTTGTTTTAGTCTTGTATATTTTCTGATAACTAGTTTAATTTATTAGTGTTGTTTTTATTTTCTTTGCTAGTTTATTTGTCTATTAATTAATTCATTTCTAATTTTATTATTAATTCATTAACTGGTAAGATCAAAAAGTAATTATCTTTAATTTTAAAAAGTATATTCTTTAATTATTTTAATATTGTTATAGTATGTAGCTTTAGTTTGTATTGCTCATTCTCCTTATCCATCTTTCTCGCAGCTCGGTAATATGTCGAGTTATTTCTGGCGTTATCGACATTTAAAATATGCAATAATTGTTAATAGTAGTTTAGACTCAAGTATAAAAATCTTGGGTCCGTCAATGTAGGAAAATGAAAAAATCAACTAACTATTGTGAAGATAAAATTGTACTCCATCTAGCATGAGATTCTCTCGCAACAGCCAATTCAAGGGTTCATCAATAATTCCGAGATTATCAACGTTGGCAAGCTTCCATCCATGAAGAATGAATTTATGGCCAACTCGAACGTGATCTAGTGGAGAAATTTGAGTACACAACAATTGGAGTTTTATTTCATTAAGTGATTTTAGATATTTTTAGTAAAATTTTATTTAAAATAATATATGTATTGAATTAACATAATTTTTGAATTCTAATTTAGCAAATTTTAAATTTTTAGTCATTCACTTTTTATTTTACAAATATTAACATTTAAATAGACATAAAATTAGAGAATATCAAATTTAAATTGTATGATGAGTTTGTGCCAGAAATTTAGTATTGTATGTGTGCGGATGCTCAATCAAAGTCAAACTGTTTTGCACGTTTTAATATTTAATCAATGAGTAGTTTAAGATGACATTAAAAATTGGAAGCATGATTTTGTTTTTCTCTATCATACATTTCGTATATTAACAGCAAAAGAATACATTGAAGAATTCAAGAGGAAAAGAGAAATCAGGTGAATCATTCTAACAATTTCTTCATCTTATCTACAGTTACAATAAGTGTGATGTTGTTATGTGCGTCTGAACAATGAAAACATGCTGTTTCGTGTTGCTTCATAGATTCTTAATGCCATTACTAATTTTAGAAATCTGATTCATCTTCTGTGGCTTTAATTGTGTATACGCTTGGAAATAAATGAAAATTACAACTCTGTTTATTTTACGAGTGTATAATTTGAAAAAAGGAAACAAGCTCATACTGTGTATAATTTGAAATCACAAAATTAAGTTGAATCTCCTAACTGAACATTGCTTGATGAATCATGAGTTTTAAATGTGAAGAACACCTATATTTTGCAGAAAGAGTTTGATCAGTATCAAATGGAAGGCGGCGCCATCCATCAAAATCTGCTAGAACACGAGGCAGAGTCTTGGTTGTTTTTGAAGAGTAAGATATGGAATGAGACAAAGAAATTGTGGGTAGTTGCAGCTCCAGCTATCTTAATTCCATGCTCAACATTTGGAATATATGTAATCACCCAAGCTTTTATAGGCCATTTTAGCTCCACGCAGCTCGCGGCATACGCCCTCATCTCCAACGTTACCTTCCAAGTTGTCCTTGGTGTGCAGGTGCACTATCTATACACTCACAAATTTGGTAATAAAATGAGACAATATGTGAAAAAAATCATGTCATAAACACTGATTATGCAGCTTGGCATGGCTAACGGGGTTGGCACGCTGTGTGGGCAAGCATTTGGTGCCAAACAGTATCACAAGCTAGGCTTATATCTTCAGCACTCATGGATCATCTTGCTCGTTGCCACAACCCTTCTGACACCGCTGTTTATATTTGCTGCCCCGATTTTGAAAGCATTAGGCCAGGATCACGAGATTGCTGATGTGGCAGGGGATTTTGCTATGTGGTCCATTGCTATCTCGTTCTTGTACGCCGTGCTGTATAGCTGCAACTCGTTCCTGCAGTCGCAGAGCAAGAACTATATTCTCTCGCTCTATGCAGTGCTGTCGTTGCTAGCACACATCTTCTTCTCGTGGCTTCTGTCTGTGAAGTTGGGGTTTGGTGTTACTGGTGTGATGGTGTCTACTGTTTTGGCGTATGTGATACCGAATGTAGGCCAGATCGGGTACATCACGGGCGGTGGTTGTAGAGAGACGTGGAAGGGGTTCACGGCCTTGGCATTCGAGGATCTTGGACAAACAATCAAGCTTTCTGTATCATCTGGTGTGATGATCTGGTAGGACATAAGACTTATATCCTGCTTTGCTAGAATTTTGTGATTATTTATTTAATGATGGTCTTTATACAATGTGTGTTTTGTAGCCTGGTGTACTGCTACAACACTATGCTAATTCTTATGGCTGGAAACATGGGTAATGCAGAGGTCACAATTGATGCTCTTGCTATTTGGTATAGTTCTTCGTCCCTCTCTCGTTTGTTGCATCCTTTGACGCGACTATAGATCTGTACGTTGTTTGTTGCAGCCTTAACATCAGTGGATGGGCTATGATGGTAGCCTCTGGGTTGGCAGAGGCAGCAAGTGTTCGTGTGTCAAACGAGCTGGGAGGGAGGGATGCCAAGGCAGTGAAGTTCTCAATTTTGGTGGCAGTTGGGACATCATTCAGCATTGGGTTGGTGTTGTTTGTGTGTTTCTTGGTGTTTAGGGAGAACGCAGCCTACGCGTTCACCAATAGTGAGGAAGTGGCTGGGGCGGTTGCTCGTCTGTCTCCTCTGCTCGCGTTTTCTCTGCTATTGAACAGCATCCAGCCGGTTTTCTCAGGCAAGACTAGCCCCCCTGTCTCTGCTAAGCATTGAAATAGGCAAGTGTATATCTGAGGAAGAAGATGAATTTTGTGTGAAGCAGGTGTTGCTATTGGAGCTGGGCAACAGGGCATTGTGGTATATGTGAATCTTGCTTCATATTACTTAATTGGATTGCCTTTGGGATTCATTCTTGGTTTTGTTTTCAAGCTGAATGTTGAGGTGAGTTTTGAGTCTAAATTGTTTATCATTACAAAACATAATTGGTAAGATTGATGAAACATGGATGGTTGGTAGGGTGTGTGGATAGGGATCATAATGGGAGCTGCTGTCCAAACTTTGATACTTGTTTCCATGACTTGCATCACTGACTGGGATAAACAGGTACTACTACATATTCATCAATTAATGGATTTTTCTGTCTTCATATTTAACTCCTAATGATGTTATAAGATCCGTTTGCTTTGCACTCATCATTAATCTCCACCAGGTTTTGCTTGCTCAGACACGGATCAACCCCATATCTCTGCAAAATGAAACTACTGATCATTCGTTACCGTTGAACTAGCCACCTGAAAAGAAGGAAATATCCAAGGTCTCATTTGAAGCATTTCATGCAAAATAAGACCAACAAAAGTTTAATTGGGTCGATTGCCAAACTTTTATTCATTTTTTACTTTTAACACGATCATTAAAATGTTGAAGAAACAATGACATCATCTTCAATTTTCTATGATATTAATATCATCAATTACATACAAAAATTTATGTGTTGTACTTCATTGGAGTCGGCTTTGCCAAATTACGGTTGCATGACTTCAATATTTTTATTAGTCAGTAACATTACACTTAATATTGTGTCATATTCTATTTTTCTCTCTTCATATCTCTTACCATCGCCCATATTGCGCTGCCATAATGCGCTTGCTTATGGCAGCACGACACCAAAAAATAACTCAAAATTGGTCCTCTCCAAAAAATATTCGGGCTCCATCACTATATAATTGTGTGACTAAATTAAGTTCAAGTTGTTGAACCCATTAATAGCAATCCTTCAAATCCATTGCTGAACCGACTAAAGTACTCCATATAACAATATTTAAAAGCTACTATTGAAAATAAAATGCTCATATGCATGGCCAAGTAATTTATTTATTAAAAAATCAATTTTGTACGAAAGTCAAAATTATATCAGAGGATAGCATATTTTGCAAAAAATGCTCTTATGCATGGCCAATTAATATTTATTTAAAAAATTCAATATGTACCAAGTCAAAGGAAGTTGCTTGCACGAAAATAAATCGAAGCGTGACAAACCATTTAAGGTAATAACTAAAAATGATTTATATTACGATTCTGCGTTAATCATGTGTATTAAAGAATAATGGAATAACAATATTTAAGATTTTAGAAATTAATAATAATACAGGCCATGTGACAGCCTCTAAATAAAATAGTGATGGTATTGGTAGATTATGACTTGATCCCGTCCCTCTCTATCGAATTTCTTTAGGGCTAATATTCTAGACTATATTCTAGATTTAGTAAGTTGGAAACTTTTTTAAACTTTAAAAATAGTCAAACAAATGAATTATACTATTAAGCGGCTATTATATGTATTATTGATTATCTTTCAGGATAAATATTGTATTTTTGTAATATTGTTTTACTTTTTATAGAACTAGGATGAAAACCGATTTTTAGGATAAACAATAGATATTTGAAAAACAAATTAAAACATTGAAATACTTTATAATATTGAGAAAGAATAGATTATTAGTCCCTAGGATATTGCACTAATATCATTTGTGGTGGTTGTTTTTTTATAAACTATCACCAGGTGTTCCTGTATATTGTTATAATATCTCTGCAAGAACTTTTGCACGTTTTCAAACTTATATTTTACCAAAATACCCTCAAACTATAAGAATTACTGCTCCCTCCGTCCCATTGAAGATGACCCACTTTCCTTTTTAGTTTGTCACAATCAAGATGACCCATTACTTAAAATGGAATTACTTTTGTCTCTACTTTATTCTCTCTCTCTTACTTTACTCTCTCCTCTCAACACACAAAATAAAGTTGCATAAAATCCCATGCCGTTCAAGGAAGGGGTCATCTTCCTTGGGACGGAGAGAGTACTATTTAATTATAAATTTTTTCATGAGAGAGAACCGTCACTTTGATAGAACTTGGTTCATTTACTTTTGTTGTATTCATCCAAGAGAAGTTGTCAAAGTATGTACAATGAATTACTCCCTCCGTCCCAGATAATTCGTCTCAGTTTTCCATTTTGATCCGTCCCACATATTTTATCCCACTTCACTTTTACCATTTTTAGTAGTGGACCCCATATTCCAATAACTCATTCATACTCACATTTTATTATAAAACTAATAATAAAGGTAGGACCCACATTCCACTAACTTTTTCAACCCACTTTTTATTACAATTCTTAAAACCCGTGCCCAATCAAAGTGACCCGAATTATCCGGGACGGAGAGAGTATTTGTCACGACACATACTTCAAGGAAAATGAATGAACCAAAGTGGCGATTCTTGCTCTCATAAAAAGGACATAAATAACCCTATAAAATGGAGGGTATTTTGGTAAAAAATAATAATTAAAAAGTCATTCCAAAAAATATTACTCCCTTTGTCCCACAAAAGATGTCACACTTGTGGGACAATACGAGATTTTAGGAGGTTTTATTTTGTGTGTTAAATGGAGAGAGAAAATATTATTTTTATATTTATGTGAGAGAGAAATTTTTCCAAAAAAGGAAATGTGACATCTTTTGTAGGACAAACTAAAAAAGGAAAGTGTGACATGGACGGTGTGAGTACTGTAGGAATATGGATCGCGTCATTCGCGAGTGACATTAGTCAATGTCCAATAACTAAAAATGTAAATCATTGAAATTAAATTTTACGCGTCACACTTCATTTGAGTTTGGTTAGTTAAATAGAGCACGTGGAACCAAAGTTAAACGATCTTATATGCTCATACACGTAATCAACATTTAAAGATGTCACTAAAAACCAGATTTGTAGCTTACAAATAGTAACAGCAAAAAGAATACATTGAAGAATAAGAAAGAATCCAGGTGAATCATTCTAACAATTTCTTCATCATGTACTATTCCAATCTTTGAGGAGAATTACTTTAATCTTACTAAATCCCAAGAAAAAGTCTATTTCGATTGTATTATGAATATTATAAATCTGTTTCATTTTCAACTCTAGAATGTTTTTCATCTTGTATGATTTGAAATCACAAAATGAAGTTGAATCTCCTTGTTAATAATTGCCTGTTATAACAGTTCGAGTTTCACTTGCAATTTCCTCATTCTGAAAAGCAAAAAACACCTATTGTTTTGCAGAAAGAGTTAGATCAGTATCAAATGGAAGGCAGCGGCATCCATCAAAATCTGGTAGAACACGAGGCAGAGTCTTGGTTGTTTGTGAAGAATAAGATATGGAATGAGACAAAGAAACTGTGGGTTGTTGCAGGTCCAGCTATCTTAATACCATTCTCAACATTTGGAATCCATGTAATCAGCCAAGCTTTTATAGGCCATTTCAGCTCCATGCAGCTCGCTGCATACGCCCTTGTCTTCAGCGTGATCTTCCGAGTTGTCCTTGGTTTTCAGGTGCTCTATCTATACACTTACGACTTTGGCAATAAAAATGTATGAAATTATCATGTATTGTGCAGTTTGGCATGGTTAATGGGGTCGGAACGCTGTGTGGGCAAGCATTTGGTGCCAAACAGTATCACAAGCTCGGCTTATATCTTCAGCAATCATGGATCATCTTGCTTGTTGCCACAACCCTTATGACACCGCTGTTTATATTTGCTGCGCTGATTTTGAAAACATTAGGCCAGGATCACGAGATTGCTGATGTGGCAGGGGATTTTGCTGTGTGGTTCGTTGCTATCTCGTTCTTGTATGCTGTGCTGTATAGCTGCAACTCATTCCTGCAGTCGCAGAGCAAGAACTTCATTCTCTCGTTCTATGCAGTGCTGTCGTTGCTGGCACACGTCTTCTTCTCGTGGCTTTTGTCTGTGAAGTTGGGGTTCGGTGTTACTGGTGTGATGGTGTCTACTGTTTTGTCGTATGTGATACCGAATGTAGGCCAGCTCGTGTACATCATGGGTGGTAGTTGTAGAGAGACGTGGAAGGGGTTCACGGCCTTGGCATTCGCGGATATTGGACGAACAATCAGGCTCTCTGTGTCATCTGGTGTGATGATCTGGTTGGACTTAGACTTATATCCTGCTTTGCTAGAATTTTGTGATATTTATTTGATGATGGTTTTTTTAACATTTTAGTGTTTCTTGCCTTGGATTTTGAATTCATAGCCTAGAATTCTGCTACAACTCTTTACTACTTCTTCTGGCTGGAAATATGGGTAATGCAGAGGTCACAATTGATGCTCTTTCAATCTGGTATACTTCTTCGTCTCTCTTTCTCGCTCTCGTTTGTTAGATCCGTTAACGTGACTATAGATCAGTTGTTTCGTGCAGTATTAACATCAGTGGATGGGCACTGATGGTAGCCTTCGGGTTCATGGCAGCAGCGAGTGTTCGTGTGTCGAACGAGCTGGGAAGGAGGGATGTCAAGGCGGTGAAGTTCTCGATTTTGATGGCAGTTGGGACATCATTCAGCATTGGGTTGGTGTTGTTTGTGTGTTTCTTGGTGTTTAGGGAGAACGCAGCCTACGCGTTCACTAATAGTGAGGAAGTGGCTGGGGCGGTTGCTCGTCTGTCTCCTCTGCTTGCGTTTTCTCTGCTCTTGAACAGCGTCCAGCCGGTTCTCTCAGGCAAGCCTAGCCCACTCCCTCTGCTAAGCACAAAAGATTTGAAACATGCAAATATATGAGGAAGATGATGAATTTTGTGTGAAGCAGGTGTTGCCAATGGAACTGGGCAACAAGGCATTGTGGCATATGTGAATCTTGCTTCATATTACTTGATTGGTTTGCCTTTGGGAGTCATTCTTGGTTATGTCTTCAAGCTGCAAGTTGAGGTGAGTAGAGATAACTAACCATTTCTTCTTCTTAATTAGTTACTGTACATTACAAAAGTTAGTATATGATGAAACATGGATGTTTGGCAATGGAATTGGTAGGGTGTGTGGGTAGGGATCATAATGGGAACTGCTGTCCAAACTGGGATACTTGTTTGGATGACTTGCACCACAGATTGGGATAAACAGGTACTCACAATGGATTTTATTTTCATTTCTTATTCCTAGATAATTTTGCACTCATATCCATCCTCACCAGGTTTCGCTCGCTCAGAAACGGATATCTCTTCAAAATGAAACTACTTCTCATTCGCTCGCCAAGGCCCACTTATAACTTGTGGATATTAAAAAAAACGATGAGTTGGTAAGATGGTTCTCATCCAACGAGTAGGTTGAGGAATCGAGTCATCCAATGTGTGTGAGTTTATTTGCGACGTGTGTGAATTACAAATAGAAAAATCCTCTAGGTGTTTGTTTTAGCCTTACAATAAATACTTTGAGGTTGTATAATGACTTTTTTTTTTGTATTAATGAATTGTTTAATGGAATACTAAATTATTTTTGTGAATATTTCTTCTAGTGTACTAACATAACATATAATCAGCACCAAACCAGTTAAATACCTGGAAGAAGGAAATATCTATATGATCAACAACAATTAGGGTCGATTGCCAATTAATAAGTCAACTTTTAATTCATTTTATACTTTTAACACGATCTTTAAAATGATGAAAAAATGCCATCATCTTTCAATTTTCTATGATATTAATATCATCATGTATATTCAACACAGAAAAATTTAGTGCCATACTGCATTGGACTCAGCTTCGCCAAATTACGGTTACGTGACTTCAATATTTTTATTAGTCAGTACACTTAATTTGCAATTTTTCTACTACCAAACAAATCAACATATGGGTGTAATTTTGCAAAAATAAAATAAAATTGAAATATGAAATGATATACTTACTGCAACATTTCAAAAATCGTGTTGAAATAGCAAAATACAAAATTTGTGTTTTAATTAGAAAGTAACCCTTAAGTTTTGCGTATTCATCCCCTATTGGGTTAAATGGATGAAAATCAAGATATGAAGCTCAATTCTTCGTCATGAATTCAAAAAAATGTTAATTTGAAAAATTGAATCGCACTATTTATAAAAAATGAAATAAAATAATAAAAAGACATAGAATTGCTCGATTTTAAGTTAAGCGAGAAGTACTCATCATCTAGTATTGTTCCTGCGTTGAGTGTGTTACTAAACTTGTTTAATTAAACTTCACACATACACAAAGCAATCATATGAAAACTAATTGAATTGTCAATTAGTTTATCAGATTTGGGAAACTGGAAAAGAAAAAAGATCATTCTTTTTTGCCGTGTGTAATGTCTATATTCTCAAAAGTAAATAGTGGAGTAGTGGTAGTGAATAGATGATGACAAATACAATCACATGGCTTCATCTAAATAAAATAAAATCATCCGGACATTTCATATCTAACACGTTTGTATACAAATTGGGATGTTGATTGTCCCATTAATTTTGTCTAATCAAAATAACAAAATACAACGAACTAACTACTAGTATTAGTTTCGAATTGAATTGGAGATCCCTCTATCCACAACACGAGCAAAGTGAGAACTAGTACTCATCATTTTATAAAACGTTTTTAGCGATGTTATTTACCAATAAATTATGAAAGTCTTTCTATTTCTCTCTTCTTCTTTTTTTTTAACTTGGGGTAGAAATTGTAAAATTTGAACTATGATTCCCTCTAATAATAATTAATGATAAGCCCGCATTATGTGTGTGTATTAAAGAATAGTAACAAGAATTAAGAAATTATTAATAATAGAGGCCACGTAAAAGTACAGAGTGTATAATAAATTAATTACTCCACATAGTATCGATGTTTGCGATTTTTATAGTAAAAAAAATGTCCTGCGTTTTGTTGGAGTTTGATTGTGATGTACTACTATATATACGAACAAAATACAAATAGTGCTTTGGAAACATATTTATTAATGTAAAAAAATACAACTCGATGTGTCATGTGTGATAAAAAAAAATACCTTCAAATAATCGAGACTGGGCTTAAACTCATTTTAATATGTTAAAAGTCGTCTAGAATCTAGATTTAGGAGTGAATGCAAGTAAATTCGACATTAAATACTCGTATCAATCCTTCAAATCCATAAAAGTAGCATAAAATCCATTGCAATAATACCCACAAAATCCGACAACAATTTTTGAAAATAAAATGCTCATATGCATGGCCTATAAATTTTTATTTGAAGAAATCAAGTTGCACCAAAGTCAAAAGGATTGTAAAGTTGCTTACACGACAATCAAAATATCAAATCGAAGCACCGTAAATCATAAGAATCATTAACTATATATTTTCCGCACTAGTATCTCTACAAACTCGCACGTTGGCGCCATCCATCCATCAATTCAGTCGTCCTCTCCCTCTCCCTCTCACTCAAAGAGAGTGTGTGGAGAAAAAATTGTAGTGGAAGCCCAAAAAAGTAGTAATTCATCTTCCTCTTCCCTAAGCCTTCATGGCATCTTGTCTTGCATGTAAAAATACTAAGAGACTTTTTTTTTTGTGGGAAATGTGCAGAGCTATGGATAATGGCATTCATGATAATCTGCTAAGCTCGCAAGGAAATGAGGTTGCTGATTTGAAGGAAAGAATTTACGACGAGTCGAAGAAGATATGGTGGATTGCTCTTCCCGGCATCATTGCCAGAGTTTCATCCTTCAGTGCCTTGATCGTCACCCAGTCCTTCATCGGCCACATAAGCGCCGTTGATCTTGCTGCTTACGCGCTCGTTCAGACCCTCACTGTTCGTTTTGCCAATGGAATTCTGGTATTTTTTTCGCCTTCCATTATCATATGTCCTATGTTTGTGTGTTTGAAACAGTGAGGCCTAATACAGATTGGCATGTCGAGTGCAACCGAGACTCTGTGTGGACAAGCATACGGTGCGAAACAGTATTATATGATGGGGATTTATCTGCAAAGATCATGGATTGTGAACTTGATAGCCAGCACTCTCTTGATGCCTCTGCTCATCTTCGGAGGGGCCATATTCAGACTGCTAGGCCAAGAGCCGGAGATTGCATCTGCATCGGGTTACATCTCGTTGTGGTTCATCCCCTTGGTGTACAACTATGTCTTCGTTCTCACGATCCAGATGTATCTGCAAGCGCAGCAGAAGAACATCGTGGTGGCTTGGATATCCGTGGTGCAGATCACCGTGCATGTCCTGCTGTCGTGGCTGTTCGTGAGCTATTTCAACTGGGGGATTCCTGGCGCCATGGCCGCCCTCAACATATCGTCTGTTGTGGTGAGCTTCTCTGGGCTGGTGTATATCTTAGGAGGCTGGTGCCCTGAGACGTGGACCGGGTTTAGCAGTGCTGCCTTCAAGGATCTCTTGCCTGTGATAAGGCTCTCGGTTTCCTCTGGCGTGATGGTTTGGTATATCTCTCGTAACTTAGTGCAATCGTCTTGTTTTACACGTCTTTCGCTTTGAAATCTGAATGTTATCTGCAGTTTGGAACTGTGGTACAATTCGATACTGGTGTTGTTGGCCGGGTACATGCACAATGCTGAGATTGCTATATCCGCGTTTTCCATTTGGTAAGCGTTTTGTTTTCCTTAGGTGTGTCTTGTCTAGTGCTATAAAGATGATGACGAACTGAGTAAGGATCCGTGTTTGCAGTCTAAATGTCAACGGGTGGGAGTTCATGCTCTGCCTAGGATTTCTTGGTGCTGCGTGGTATGTATGCTGTGCAATCTAAACGTGTTGATTCTCTTGAGTTCTTGTGTTTTTTTCTTGACTTGCGGAAACTGTGTGATTGTGTAGTGTTCGGATTTCGAATGAGCTGGGACGAGGAGACGTTAAGGCAACTAAATTCTCAATCAAAGTACTTCTATCCACTTCTGTGGTGATTGGGGTGCTCTGCAGCATCACTTGTCTGGCCTTCGGCCACAACCTCGGATACTTATTCACCAACGACGTGACAGTGGTGAAAGCCGTGTCAAATCTGTCTCATCTGCTTGCCATTTCTGTGCTGCTCAACAGTATCTATCCGGTTCTCTCAGGTTAGCCACGCCTGCATTGTGCTGTTATGTGTCATGTTCAAATGCTCAATTATTGTTGTTGGAACAGGAGTGTCCGTAGGGGCCGGTCTGCAAGGGACGGTCGCAGTCATCAATCTGTGCTCATACTATTTAGTCGGAATTCCGATTGGTGCTCTACTCGGATACGTTGCACATCTAGAAGTTGAGGTTAAAACCTGAATAAGATCCTTTGTTAGATTCTTGGCTATGTATGCCACGAGCATACTGGGTGTCATGTTTTGTTACTGATGAGGCGATTCCCACGTGCAGGGTATATGGATTGGAATGATCATCGGAATCCTAGTTCAGACGTTGTCGCTCAGCTATATGGCTTTTAAAACAGACTGGGACCTTCAGGTGAGGCTAGCCGCTGAACGGCTGCAACGTTGGTCCCTCAAATCGTCCGGCACTGCTTGATGAAGTGGCGGAGATGCTTTTGTAATAACCGATATCTGTAAAATATCGAGGCTGCTTCGAATTTTGCTCTGTTTCTTCAATATATCAAATGCATCACCTTTCTTGCTCTCTGCTTATTGTTGCCCTGCCTCTGCAACTTGAAAAATCTTACTACCCTCAAATATTATTACAATTTTCAATAAGTTTAAATATACAAGAATTTTAGTATCAAATAAATAAATAACCTTCAATGGCCTAATGTGTCGTTTTCAGTTGCTCTTTCCTGTTTTTGTTTCTTTATTTTTGTTCACTTTCGGCTAAATGGTCTAGTAGAGAGCCATTTGTTTATATGCTTCTGCTATATTTTTTATATGTAATTTCCAACAAATGAAACATACAATTTAGGTACAAGAAGAGTATTTTCTCTAAACTGAGTAAAGTTATATAAATTTGTACACAACTCACAAGAAAATGTTACGTGTGATTATATTCTGAGTAAATTATATGCCGGCAAATCCTTCACACCCGACACATCTTCCAGCGCCATCTCGCGCTCTAGTTGTGTTCTCGTGGATTTAAGAACTTCCTGCATGCAAAGACATGTTGGATCAATAAGCGATGAAGGTAGTATGAGAAATAATCAAGCTATAGATTTGTTATTACGTTGAATTCCATATATGAGGCATGCTTGGCAAGCCACTGCGCATCCAGCATCCTGAACGCGACACAAAAGAGGTTGTCGAAGGCCGTATCATCGTGGCTGAGCATCTGCAAAAAGCGTTGTCCAGCCAACTTGCTAGGATTACCTGCAGAAATATTCCATACTTGGGTAAATTACTACTCAAATACAAATTCTTGAGGTTAAACTCATTACAAATGTGATCTTTAGATGAACGAAGGCTTCTCATGATCTCATCATTCCAACAAACGTAATAACTAGAATGAGTTCTGTTCAATCTAGTTGCATAGTTGACATCAAACAAACAGGTCAACGTCGATGGAGATTGTAGATAAAAATAAACATCACAGAGCCTATAAGAACCTGATTGAAGATCTAACATTTGAACCAGCATAAACGAAATATTGATGCCAGCCACAGCGAAGGGATACTCCCACTCTGACCTGACTCCATCTCTCTTGTGCAACAAGTTTTGAAATGATTCCTGTCATGGGTAAAGAGAAGTGACACATGAATATAAATAAATCTATATCAAATTTTCAATCTCAGATTTCGGATGACTTTCAACGCTGAAATTAGATCTCTAATACTTATCCATGACAATAGAACTCCAAATCCCATCACAGAGAAAATGGGAACAACAACAGTCCCATTTTAAAGGACTTTTACAGACTACATACATTGAACACCAAGTGAGATGGCTTTTTTGCTGCTCACCCCACCATCAAAACATGGAGTCTATAAAACTGTCAAATTCATCAAACTAACTTTTTGGCACTTAACATAAACACAGATATGGAAAGATTAATTCCATCATTTTTAGCAAAAAAAGAGCAGAGATGGAGATGTAAAGCAAAGTTACACCTACTGCACACATCTATGCTTTAAACTATAACATGTGCTCTTAAGATTCGGCAGTAGTTACCAGTTCAAACAAAATTTAACAAAAAGGATTAACCTATAATAACTCACGTCAAAGGAGAATACAAACCGGATATGTCTTGGCAAAGAAGATCAAATTCTCCAATGATATAAAGCCTCCGCCCCTAAATATATATTGAGCATTAGCTTCCACCAAAATAGGAAGTCATACAATTGCAGCTCATCGAACTATTCGCTTATCACCACACCTGAAATCTGTTGAAGGGTCTGATCCCTGCCAGCCCATGTCTTTCCAGACCTCTGATTTAAGAGCTGGGAGCGTTCTATCAGGATATGCTAACCTCCAAAGTAGTCCAAGTGCATCCTGCAAACAGAATATCAAGCATTTATTATAATCATACACCAAACTCACTTGGCTCATCCATGACCATAACTCATACCTGCAAACCACCTGATCTACTTACTAAAGGGATCAAATAGAACCGCAATCAAATTATAGTACAAGGACATAATTTTTATTTATTTATTTTTTTTTTTTTGGGGGGGGGGGGGGGTAGACTAAGAAGCAAATACATACTTGATGATCTGAACAAGTGCCATCAAAAGGAATCGAAAGCCTTTGCTTTAGATATTTTAGTCTTGCTTCCTGTTATTAATCAAATCAAGAATGAGATGCTAATCATTGTTTATATGCCCAACAGTATGGATGAATGTGGAGTAAACAGTAAATGCATTGTTTATATGCCCAACAGTATGGATGAATGTGGAGTAAACAGTAAATGAAAAGAGCAAAAATAACATTCCTGTCACGAGACCAAGTAGTTCATAAGTAACTTAACAAATACACAAAGTAATTAGCATTCTTCCCACTAGACCAATTGCCTATTTCAATCCACTTCATTTTCAATGACACGCAGAAAAGTTTAAAAATTAACAAGATCGTTTATACAAGGTAAGCATACAGATCAAGAAGTTACTTGAGCATTGCTGACATCAATTGGAGACGATTGAGAATAACTACGACAAAAGGCAAAGAGGAATGTGGTGGAATATATATAAAGGTCGAGCAGCTTATGTGGAGGGAACGGATTGTGGCAGATTACATGGAAGATCAGTTGTAGATAGGAAGATGGTGTATGCAGTTAGTTATTAATGTCTAGTGGGTAGAGTTGATTATTTTCAAAATATTGGTTATAGCACTTGGATGTGTCACATGAGAGACGAGTTATCCATCCCACCCTTGAAAACCCTTTAGCAGATTATCATTTCCAGCAATCATATATGTTGTTCAATTCTTAGCCAAACGGTTTTACAAGCAGTTCATATGCATTACAATTGAGTCAGTCCTGAAAAACAAATATGATAAATTCTGCCAGATTGTTCTTCTTTAGATATCTTCGTTTCAATTATATTGTTGTCACCTTTACTTCTATCAATTGCAAGTCATATTCTAAGGAACTTAAATTGATGTCTACCCGACTATTTTCAAGTAAATAAAAATCATGCCTACAGCCTACCGCAACAACATTTTCTCCAAAATTATCAAACAATTAAAGGATATAGGACAGTAACTCATCTTTTAAAGAGAGCTAAAGTTGTTTTATACCTGCAAGGGACTAAGTAAAACAGGTGGAAGGGGGTTGTTATCTTCACTGCCAGAAATAAGTGGTACTATGATCCGAGCTAGTAGAGACCCAGAACCAAGAACGATATTTGCTGAAGGAGAAAGAATTACAGATCAAGTCATAACTTGTACAATAAACTATCACGAACCAATTTATAGCTCAAACTATACCAGCAATACAATACTAGCACAAACACACCTAAAATCACAAAATCAAGCAACCAAAATAGAAGTGAATGCTGACCTATCCATTGAGCCCACTGCACAATCACGTTCGAGAATACTATAGTCCAATGCGGATCCTCTTTACGTCGTTCTTCATCCAAAATATCCCCAAGCGACGTCCCCTTTAATTAAGTAAAAATCAATTCAAAAACCACATCTTTGATCGAGAAAATATAATGGCAAGTACCTCCTTGGGTTTATTATAGTCATGATCTCCATCTGCCAGCAACGGCTGGCTCAACGCATCCGATGCCGAGGTCTCGCAGCGATCATGGCTTCCGCCACCAATATCTTCATTCTGCAACCGTCTTCTCAACGCACGGGAACTCATCTACACGGCGTCGTCTCCGTTTCAGCTCGAGAAATTGCGATCAATTTGCAAGGGAAAAAAACCTATATCTACAGGAATCCAGAAAAAAGGGGTAATTACAAAATCATGAAGTCATAGAAAATTGATGATACGTACGAGAAGAATCGAATCAGAGGAGAAAAGGAGTGACCTGCAGATTTGAGGAAAAGCGTGGATGAATAGTGATTCACCTGAATCAAATTTACCAAATTTTGTAAAAGGGTTTTTGCTTTCCACCTTCGGAAATAAGGAGGAAATCAAATTCCTAAAATATTTGATTCCAAGGAGCCTCGACACTTCTCTACAATCAATTTAATCTAAATATCGTTTGTTTCTATCTTTTTGAAGAAATTACTGAGCAAAGGAATTAGGGGCGTTATTGTTAACTGATTCATTACCACTTTCTATTTTGATATGTTCTCAATATTTTTGTTTTGGAGTAACCAATATTGATATTCAATTCAAACATTTTGTGACATGCATTGATCGATGTATGTTTCGAGATTCATTGCCAATAGATTGCAAAATCCTACTTTGGATCGGTTATATAAATGAGTTTCCTAATTGAGAAGTTCTTTTTTTTAAATCTAAGTTTGTGAAAGGCGCGTGAGGCTCATGTGTCTTACCTGATCGCTGCTTATAGACTCCTAAATCAATTTAAGTCAATTAAAGATGCTTGAGACATTCTAATTAAGTTAAAGACGCATGAGTCTCTATGAAAAACGCATGAGGCACAAATTTGGATTTTAAAAATCGAACTTCCCAGGCGGGAAGCTCATTTGTACAAGTAGAATCGCCCTTGCTAGCAAGATAGATGACTTGAAAGCAATATAACTATATAAATTTGGTGCATCAACCAACAATCCAAATACATAAACTTTGAAAATTCATGAAACATACATAACAATAGTAGACATTTGATGAAAATGTGAAAGCATGAAATACAAGTAGTAGTAGTATAAGATGAATTTTTGGCATAGGTGGAAGCACAGCAGAAGACACAACCGGCGGCGTTCTGGCAGCCGCAGCAGAAAAACATCTTCCTGTGAATAACATTACCCTCCTTATACACAGGCACAGACACATTGGAAGAATTCCCAGCCTTTCCAATTTGGTCACCATTCCAAACAATATCCCTACCATTTTGCTAGACATGTTTGCTACTAGTACTATTTCTTTCTTGCTTTTCTATACAAACAAACAAATACATAAAGGGGGGGAAATGAGTCATCTATCGTCATGCTCTTTATTGCACATTTCTTGGGAGATAGTTTCAGCAATAAGATGGTGCGGTAAACGCCCGGCTGGAATTTTAATACTACTATGAGATAGTTTCTATTATTTTATAACAACAGCATGCATGCATTTCCAACTCCCTTAATTCACATTACAAATGTTTAAGATTTTTTCAGAGCTCTATTATTAAAATACACCTACTTAAATAGTATGGAAAATCACATATTGCTTCTAATACCAATATAACAGAAGTGCCGTCTCATTTTTGCTTTTCGATTTGTAGCAAACATTAATTTAATGTTCTTATGTGAATATCAATTAAGGCACGATTACTCAACTGATAACGAGTGAACGATGAGAAATCATAATTAGGATTTTGGTAAACTAGCATACTAAGAGAATGATGCAGTTTCCATGCGTTTCCAAAAAATTTCAATAATAAGAGAATGGAATACTATGATTCGCTATATATACTATTCCCTATGATTTGCTATCGCTAGTTGAGAACATGATTCAAAATATGAAATGTGAAGACCACATACCAATATCTGATGTGTATTTTATGGGAACATTTTCACGTAAACATAATTTCTTATTTTAAAACCAGATTTATTTTCAGATTTTATTACAGGTGTGGAGTGAATGAAATGGTAAGTACTTGGAGTAATATAGCATAACCAAAACTACGGCCAAAATAACTAAGTCTCACCCTAAATTTGTATGACGTTCAAGATTTAGTTAATTTTGATTCGATTATAGACTAGCAAGATGCACAGCGTTAGTACTCCTATGTTTACAAGATAAGTCGACAAGAAAGTATTCACGTTTAACATAATTTATGCTTACAATCTAATGGCAAAAAGTTAGAATTCAGACCACATAGAGAAGCAGCAATTTTTTTCTCTATTTTAAAATTAAAAATATAAAGCTAGACTAGATCATAGATCCACCATAGCTGCACATACATAGTGGAGTAATATGAGCAAGGGTGTAGAAACAAAAGAGGGTGAAGATTCTTGGACTTTTAGCCGATCTGTGACTAAATTACTCAGAAATTCTACATTTAGCTTACATGAGCTACAAGTACCACAACCCATGCCGCGTTAAAAATCCGATGCAACCTGATAGCAACGACATGGTAGGGCACGGACCGAAGGATAGTACACTATGATATAGCTGTCAAGAAGGTCCTGAGTCATGGTTTACTGCCCTATTAATATACAAAATAACACAAGGTCCGCCTTTTACCGGTAGAAGCTCATTGTCGATGTATGGGAGGTGTCGGTGGCTGGTGGCTTTGCCCATAGAATCCGATACCAGGGGGCCTGTAGTATCCACCACTTGCTGGCTGCTGCTGTGATTGTGGCTGCTGCTGTGTTTGCTGAGGAGGGTTCGGCCTAGCAAACCCTGTTGGTGCATTTGAGAGCGGTGGAGGGAGTAGGTTGTTTGCACCGTAACCGTATGGCAGCCCCATCATATTAGACTGGCCCATTTGATTTGAAGGGGAATTACCCGGAGGTGCAAGTGGTGGCGGAGGTGGAGGAGGTGGAAGAAACGGAACCTGCAGTTGGTTCACCTGAGAACCACTCTGTGCAGTGCTGGACTGAACGGGTGGCATACTGGTCATTGCCTGCTGTGAAGTCGGAAAATAGGTCGAATTCGCTCCTTCGGAATTCTTCCCATCAGAAAATGACATTGGTGTCTCCAGCTTCTGCCGTTTCAAGCCACTGCTCATTGATGCAGCCTCTTCTGCTACGAGAGATGAGAGAATAGATGTGAGCATCTGGGCAGAAGATGTTGAAGCAGCTAGTTTCGCAGCAACTGCTGCAGCTGCAGCCTTCTTGCTCTCCTCCACGGTGGGGTTCACAAATGAAGTCAATGGATTGGTAGGAGGAGGCACCGTAACGTTGGTTGCTGAAATGGCAGTAGAAAAAGAGGGTTCGATCACCACTTGGTTTCCCGGAGGTGGCATGGAGGAGTTTGATGCTAGCTGGAGTCTGATATTAGCTGTTTGCTCAATTTGGCTGCGAGCAACCTGCAGGTAAAGTAGACATGTGATGAGGAGTAGCGAAGATAACACTGGAGAGATTCTGCATTTCAAATTGAGAATAGCATTTAAATGGAAAACAAAGAGTACACGGATGAGACCAAGGGGAACTTTGTAAGGCCATAGAGATTGGAAAGTTTTAGCAAAGAGTTAAACTTCATGTCAAAGTTTTGTTTTGGTTAAGGGATTGAAATGAATCAATTCAACTGGCACTGGCCCAAATTATTCCGTGACTAGTCCAAAATAACTGATGGTTTTCAAATCCATAGTAATCAAGCATCAGCCACAGGTTTCAAATCAAAACCTCAAAGATAAGAGTATTAAATTTTACTAGTATTTACTTATTTGGAACTATTTCCCCCAACTTTTATGTGGAAGTTCAAGATTATCCTTTAGAAACAACTAAATAACCACCAACAAAACAAAGGTGACACCCTGGGCACCATCTCGAACCAAATGCCCTAGTGCCAGTTTCCAATGAGTGAAAGCTTGGATATAACCAAATATGGAGTCACATAATTTATTTTTCCAATTTTTAGAGGCATGTGAGAGATGATAAGCATATAAAAGCAGATATACACATGCACGCGCACACACAAATGTATGTGGAGAAAGAGAGAGGGAGCGCCTACAGATATCTGACTTCGAACCTGCTCCAGCTTTGTTTCCTGGAAAACTTTGAAATGTCAGAATTTGTAAGCATTCATTCATACATGCAGGCTGCCACTTAAAGATTTTCCTAGTATTTTCAGTAACAACAAACTTGGTATATCTAATACTCCCTCCGTTCTATAGAAATTGGCTGAATTTCCTTTTTCATCCGTCCAATAGAAATAAGTAGTCCATATCCATTTATGGAAACCTTTTTTTCTTTCTCTTTTACTTTATCATTTATGGATCCCACCATCCACTACATTATTTCAACTACTTATCCTCATTCTCTCTTATTTCTATGAGACGGAGGGGGTATATTATTTCATATGGCCATGAAATTATCACAAAATAAACACAGTTTTTAATTTAAACTTTTCGATTAAATTTGTCCATCAAACCATTATTAACTAGAATTTGATTCTGACCAATTGCCATCAGTTAACTAGAAGTGCTTCTGACCAATTTGATTAAATTTGTCCATCAAACCATTATTAACTAGAAGTGACTTGTAAATTATAGGCAAAAAACTTGCACAAATGAAACCATACTTGATCCTGAAGTGCTTCTCTAAGCTGAGAAATAAGGTCAGCTCTAACTGCTTCAGACTTTTCAAGTTCATCAATGCATTGTTTAACAACATTCTCCTGTCTCTCTAAATTATCAACAACATCAGAACCATTGAGGTTTCCTGAAGGAAAAATGAAAAATGAAAATCAGAAGGCATCAGATAGTGGAAGTAAAACAAAAGATGGATGGACTTTTCAATATTCAATCGATTTGTAAAAATAGAATAGGCATTATGGTCTTGCAAGGCACAAGTCCAAGAAGATGTTCTTCTGAAGCTCACAAACTTCTCATTGTGTACTTGCCTACTCATATTGAATTACTATCTATATGTAAAACTTTAACCAAGTTATAGTCACTTGAACAAGTAAAATACCAAGGAAAACAACTCATGTCAAACCTTGAGAAGAAGTATATAGAATATCTTTCTCGATTTCTTGTACAGAAGAAATCGCTTTTTGAAATTTGTCTAACGCTCCTTTTTCGTTGACAGCTTCATCATGTACTAACTGCAACGCGGTTAAAATTTTTTCTGGCAAACCTCCCACAGCTATTTTCTGGATTTAAAAATATGAAAGTAAGAACAGTACTACAGTTCTACCAATAAATGAGAATCATTATTTGGAAACATCTGGTACACAACAGGCATTGATTTGCGCTTACAATTCTGACAGATGTTGCATCTCTCTTCACCACCTTAATAGGATTAGGAACTACAATCTTCTCATTGTTGACAGGAGAAGGATTCTTCCCCAGCAATTCATTTTTCAAATTTTGTCCCCTAGATCCAAAAACCTTTCTTTCTTCCCAGATGTCAACCTGATATAAAGAGCCAACCCAAACCCCATCCCAAAATCCAAAAGAAAAAGAGAAGATAGGATCATAGGAGAGATTAGAGAAGTAGAAGATAATAATCAAAAGACAAAATCAACAGAGAAAGTGACAATAGGGAAAGGAACAATATCAATAAAACTTTAGAGAAAAGCTTAGCCCCCGGGGCCAGAACATCCTAGCTCACTGCTCAGTAGTCGAAATTTCTTAGAGGGCTAGGATAGGCCACCCTAATATGGAAAGCAACGAAACTATAAAGCTTTTTTAAGAATGGAGCACAACAGTATTTAAAGTAATTTAGCTTGATGGATAACTATACTATACTGTTATCAGCATATAAAAAGGCTGCTATCATTTAGAAGAGATGAACACAAAAAAGAGTGAGACAACTTGATCAAGCTTAACTTGAAACTAAAAAAGGAGCAGATATGACAACTTGAACTGAAAAAATGTTTCTGCAAACAGAATTATGGTTAATAAATCCTACAGATAGTACCTATCATAAGGGGTCAAAACTGGAGAACTAGTGCTACAATAGAAGCTGAAGAAGTGATCAAGGATCAAAATCAACGTCAAACATATTTTACTCATTTGTTTCCTTTGCTTCATTGCCTGAAAGGTAAACCTAGAGAGATTATTTTCTTTTTTTCACCTCAATATTTGGTTCTGATGAAAAAGACTTAGCAGAATTATGTTCTCAATGAGGCTCTTCATCCGGTAGCACAAAGGCACTATCATAAGCATTAGACTATCAAAAAATAGTGGTAGGGATGACTAATCAAAAATATAAACCAAGAACCAATAAGAATCATGGGTCACAAGAGTTCTTGTGATTAAAAGTAACCTTACTAGACCAAGCTTGCAAATGGAGAGATATGCAAGTAAAATTTTTACATTGTGATTAATGGTGGCTAGAGAAAATTGCAACTTCCATCCCAATGCAAGCCACATATACATTTACTATAAATATGTTGAAGTTGATAGAATGCAGAAAGCCTACTAGCCACCCTTTCAAGCTTTAATAGGAATAATATGGCAAGATTGGAGAATTACCAGTCTGAAGGCAACTTTCCTGCAATTTTCATTGCTACTTTCATAAACAATCTTAAGAGCTGTTGGAAGAACCTTCCAGAACTCATTGACAAATTCACTGCCCTTGCGCCTGCTATTTTGCAGGATGTCATTGGACAAGTATAAAAAGGAAACACGTTGTTCATTTGGCGCTGCTTTAAATAACTTCTCCCATGTTTCAACAACTTGCTTAGCCTTTTTACGATGAGAAATGCACCACCGGGACAAAGCTGATGAAATGTTAAAGGGAAACATCTTGATAATACAAATTTGAACAATCAAATGGGAATGCCAAAGTTCACACAAAGTAAGGGATAAAAATAATTCAGTCTGAAAGGTATTCTAACGTGATAAAGTAAGGGAGATAAATAATAATTCAGTCTGAAAAGTTCTACAATAGTAGAATTTTATGACAGTGAGAAATAAGGCTATACAAATCAAACCCTCTGTCAGTTTCCTTCAGAACAAAACAAACATGCATCAACTAACAAAACAGAGAAAAATGGAGACCCACCCCCCTCTTTCCAAACTAAAATAAATAAATTATAAGATAAAGAAACAAAAAGAACCACAGATGGATTGACCTTGTCAGTGACGGGAAATAAGGATTTACTGAATCATGTTCTCATTTTTATTACTTAAGCTTTTGAGTTCATCAATTAAAAGCAGGTCCAAGTATCAAGTATCTGATGCTTCGTATCTTTGAGTTCCTTGTGGAAAAGCAGACATTTTAATATTGTATTCAACTTCAAGTTAACAAAGTATGAATATTTCATCATTTATCTTACAAGATTTGATAGCTATGAGTGGATAAATTCTTGAAGTTGTTTGTGTTTGTTGAACAGGCCGGTGCCCGCTGCAAAGGAACTCATCAGGCACAATACATGTTAGTTGTCACAATAAAAAATATATGCACATTAAAACTCAGTCAAGACAAAATAGATCAAATACAATAGTTCAATCTTTGAGTTCAAGATGTATCTGGTCAGTGAAATGCAATGAGCCTACATGTAGTTATTGCAAACAGTAACAAATATTGCATAAGGCAAAATAAGTTGAAAACACTGGTTCACATTCACTTCACAATTGCAAAATAAACCACGTCAGTTTAAAGAAACCAGTAATAAATTTCAAGTAAGGCAAGAAATTGAAAACATTGATTAGCTTCCATGTTATGTTCCCAAGTAAAGAAAAATGACACATATAACACATCATTAGAGTGTACTGCTACATGCCGACAAAAAAATAATACATATGAACGTCACATTTTAAATCACTCAGAAAGGGAGTTTACAAACCAATATACATCCATGCAGTAAAATACCTTAACTAAAAAACCAACTACCGGATTTTGGTAAGAAAGGATACACTCAATGCTTTGCTGAGAACTGTTGAGTTTAGACAGTTTCTCAGTCAGGTTAGTCTCATTAAAATTTTCATCACCCATTATTTCCAGAACTAGTTATGCTCTAAAGTGCCTGCAGGCTGCAACAATATTTAATCAGATTAAAACCCCAGAACTGTTAAGAAAACAAACAGCAGGGTCTTAGGCATAGGCAGTAATGAATTTGGGGAGAGACCAGGGAGGATCATTGATTTCTAATAGAATACATAGAAAGCGCAAAAGAAGGCCACTCGAGTGCATGTGATTGGAGAAAGAGTACTTTCAAAACTCACACTGGATTATTCCCATAAAACTGTAGTCCAAGTTGCCTTAATGCCTTGTATTTCCAAGAGAATCCTAGGGAAGAAAAAGAAGATGAAGAAGAATAAGAAAAGACCAATAATAAACTAGAACAGTATTTTATATACTCCAAAGTATGCACATTTGACTAAGGGTCTACTAAGAAAAATCATGCTCATTGGAAAGGTGCACAAGTTGCAATTTTCATTTGCTTACTGCAAACCTCATAGTTAAGAATGTTAAAAGAGATACAACAATGTTAAAGCAATAATAATATGACTAATATAGACATCAGTAATAGTTCCTGTCTTTTGGTTATGGTGGCATGTGGCAAATACGAAATGCAGGTCCCTTCGCAAATGTGACTAGCATTGGTACTAAAAGTACTCAAATAAAACAATGCTTGGTTCTCAAACAGCAAAAACTGTATTTTATAGTGAACTGTTGTATAATTTAAATGGTTAGGACCAAGATAATGCAAAACCAATATATACTGTTTTAGCGAGTAAGAAAGACATCATCCTCCTGGTGTGCCAATTTCTGCTTCTGTTTCCAGCAAGTACATAGATGCAAAAACTTAATTGAACTTAGGGAAAAGGCCAAACAGCTGACACTTTGAAAAAACATAGTTCAACCAAGTACATTGAAGCAGACACTTAGTTCAATTCAAGAAAAGGAACAGGGTTGAAACTATGAAAACGAGTGTTAGTGACTAGTTGGTATGGCTGAGGGATCCGGACAGGGGCAGCAACCAAGCTTTTTCTTTGCAATGCAGTAAGGCAAATGGGCAGGACCGAAGACCCACATTTCTGTTACGTATTGTAACATGATTGGGAAGGGATTATTTTCCGCATTTTACTATTTGAGGGATCACCTTTAAAATTCCGTTTTGTTTGCTACAACCTATTGCTACATTTTTTTCAATCGAAACAGCTCATTCAAACAAGCTAGGGAGGCAAAAAAAAACTATACAAATAGCCAGAATAAGCATCATGATAACTGCGCAAAAAAGACATCGACTAATTCCCCAAAAAAATTTAATTGACATTCATAACAGACACATAAATGCATTCAGTTCCACGAATTCACTACCTAGCTGCTAAAAATCATGATTAATAGTAGCACGCAGGTAAAACAATAATTTCAACTCAAAACTCGACCACCAAAAAAATGCCCCAAAAAACGATATACATAAAGCGCGGTGAAGGGTTCTTGAATTTAGGTTTGAAATAACGAAAATCGAACCGTACGTTTGAAACTCTTCCAGCAAGCGAGCTCAATCCAGAAAAAAAACACCTGAGAAACAATAGAACACAAAATTCAAAAATCAAAGAAGTAGCATAAATAATTATAGAAAAATCAGTAGGGAATAGGGATTGTACTTTGAGACGATGAAGAGAGAGAAAACCCTCAACAATGAGAGCCCGAGGGTCCGTTGTCTGATTGAAAATAGGGCGACGGAGAGAGAGTGTGTGAAAATAAGTGGGGCTTAACTGAAAATTACAGTCACAGAATTGGGCAATAATTTATATATTTAGAATTTCGCGGGTCAAAACTTTAATAAAGTTAATAAATATCCATTTTCAGATATATTCATTCAACTCTAAAATTTATGAAACTTCAATTTAAAACTGTTTTCTAAATTCTTTTTATTAAATTAAGATTGCGTTGCATCTATAGTATGTCAGTAAGTGTGTGGTAATTATAAAATTATTTATAAAACAAAATTAAGTAATAGGAGTACTTTTAATTTGTCTTTATTTAATTGCGTGTATTAGGGTCCTCGCAGCTCTTTTGTGTTAAACTTTAAACAAATTATAGCCTTTGAATCGTTGGATTGGATGATTATGATAAGTTACATTATTATACTAAATGTCTACATTATTAGACTATAATGCTACATTATTAGAATGAAAATTTACATTATTAAATGACACGTGACATTAATCTAAACTTAGATGAAAAATCGTAGGGCTAAGATTCAGTTGAATGTTTGAATACTATATGAAAAAGAGGGAACATCTTTTTTTGTCCACAAACTTTGCCAAAGTATCATTTTAGGTCCGTGAACTTTGAAAATATCATTTAAGGTCCATCAACTATGTGTTAATATCATTTGAAGTACTTTTTTTACTATTTCCAAGTTTTTTCTGAACGAAAATACCCGCAATACATTAAATGTATATATTTTTAATAAACTTATCATATACTCATATTTTTTATAAATATCTTTAAAATATATTTTCGACAAATTTTCTAAATATAATTTTACTTTCAATATTATCACTTAATTTTGTGACATGCAACTAAAATTGCTTCTTCAATTTTTTATATAAAAGAATTTTACAATTAAATAAAGAACTTTTCTTTAATAATAAAAAAATTAAATAAGGATCTTTTCTTGCATGTCACAAAATTAAGTGATAATATTGAAGGTCAAATTATATTTAAAAAATTCATCAAAAATATATAGTAAAGATATTTATAAAAAATATGAGTATATGATAAGTTTATTAAAAATATATACCCTTACAAATATTGAGGGTATTTTCGTCCTAAAAACTTGAAAATAGTAAAAAAGTACTTCAATTGATATTAACCCATAGTTCGCAGATCTCAAATGATATTTTCAAAGTTTACGAACTAAAATGATACTTTTGGCAAAGTTTATGGAAAAAAAAATGTTCCCTCTGTAGATAAAAGATATGAATATATCTCATAATACATAATTTTATATTGTTCTTTTGGCAGAAATACACAAATTTTCAATGTTTTTTAACTAGGCCTGAACTCTACTTCTACTATATATGGCGATTAGATTAAAACAACGATGTTTTGAGAGATGATAAACCAGTTTAAAGGAATTAAAATTCATTCTCCAAATTACAACACAAACACAATTAATAGTGACCGAAACACATTGGGCAACAAATTAAATTTAGTCAAAATTGGAGTCAAGCTCCAAAGAATTTAATGGTCTGGTTTACAATAGAAAGCCCATTATCTACTCACATAGATATCTACTCAAATATACAATTATGTATTTAATGCGTATTTATTCGCATGATAATAAAAGAAATTAACTTGGTAAATGATTTTGGTTATTTTTATGAATAAGATAAGATACTACAAAATGAGAAAGCAGAATAATCACTATTATGAATAAGATAAGCCAACCCGTAAAATAGAGATGGAGTAACTTTATGAAGTGCCACTATCGATCTAACTAGTTTAGAGCACTCCCAATGCACTCGGCGTTAAATCCGGCGTTTTATCGCCGATTATCCCCGAAAATTCGCCGGCAATGGGGAGGAATCGGCGACAATCCGGCGTTAATTCTACCGAATTAACGCCGAATCCCGAAAATTCGCCGGATTATTGCCGACCATTGTGGGCGATAATCCGGCGATAAAAATAGTTTTTTTTTTTTTTTTAATTTCCCCCCCTATAAATTTAAAATTTAATAATTTGTTTAAAATAATTTCCCCCCTATTTTTTTTAAAATTTTCGTCGTTGTAATTTTTTACTCGTGTTTAATACAACGAACTTTATTACTATTATTTGTCTTGTCTTATAAATTAGCTAGCTTTATTATATACAAAAATAAAACAATTAAATTAGTAATGATGTAAAAATGAAATGTTGAGTTAGGGAGAAATAAGGGAGAAACCATTGGAGCAGTTGGCTAAAAGTTGGCTAAAAACTGGGGATAAATTTTGGTGCTGATGTGGCGCTGATGTGGCAGGAGTTAGGGAGAAATAAGAGAGTTTTTAGGGAGAGTATTGGGAGTGCTCTTATGTCAATTGATAATTTTTGGATTTAATTGTGCGTGAATTAAAAGCTTGGTAAAATCTTATACTATCAAAATTCATGGTAACCTAAATCTTATACTATCAAAATTCATGGTAACCTAAATCAACCACTGTATTATACTCTTCGACATATTGATAAAATAATATGGATTGACTATAACTAATTATCACATAATTATTCACCTTCAATTGAGTTGTTAGATTCAATCTAATGAATCAAACACACTATACAACTCAATCTAATGAATCAAACACACTATACAACTCAATCTAATGAACTAAACGCACTACATATTTAAGTTGGAGATACAATCTTGCAAACAGAATAACTAGCATTAGAGCATCCGCAATGGTCGGCTAGCGACCGGCTAGCCGATTCTTCAGCGTTGGCCGATCGGCTAGCCGAACCATTGGAGGCGGCGAGCGGCTAACCGGCAAGCCGATCGGCGTGGGCTGGCCGATTGGTGGGCGTATGTCAGCCCATTAGTGGCGGCCCGATCGGCGGCGATCGGCCAACGCTATTTTTTAATTTTTTTATTTTTTTTTTTTTAATTCTTTTTTTTAAATTTTTTTTTTATTTCTTTTTTTTTTAATTTTTGAAAAACTATATAAACGCGATTTTCTATCTCTAAATTTACTCTGTACAAGAGCAACATCTAGCGATGGACAACAACAACTAGCCCAATACAAGGCATACTAACATTTTTTAATGTATTTTTTTTATAAATTAGTGAGGAGTAGAGTGGAGCGGTGGCTCGTGTGTGGAAGCCCGAATTTTTTTTTATTATGTAATTTTTTTGATTTTTAGTTAATGTACTTTTTTTTTTAAAATAAAATTAATGAATTTTCCCGTATATGTCTCGTAAATTTAATTCCGTAATTTAATCGTAATTTTAATTCCGTAAATGTAGTATATTTTAAATTATTTTTATTATAATTTATTACTTATATTGGCTTTAATTTTGTAATGTTATTGACATGGCAGAGAAAGAGAATGGTTGACCTTTTGCTGGCCTAAGCACAAGCACCATTCTCTTAATATAAATTTCTTGTCGCGGCGTATCCCCAAAAACGCAGGTAGAATACATGAATAACAAAATGAGGAATGTGTGTTGGTACAGTACTTTGTAGTTTGTACTGTGTAGCTGGCATGTGCTCATTTTAATACAGAAAGTTGAATGGCTGCAAATCTCGCTTTCTATGGTGGAAAAACACTCTAGCTTGTACACACAAACAAAAGCCAGGTAAGCTGCTTCAGCTCGATTTATTTCCCACTGAAAATGTAATCCAATTTCACTCCGTCGACGCAGAAATGGCGCCAAATGCAGCACCGCTGATACAGAAACCAGATTACCACGACACCTGCGCGGCCTGCCAGATTGAACAAATCAAAGATTCTGATGCACGAATTCCATTCAAGCTTTTGATTTTGGTCTGGCTCATCACTCTCGCCGCAGGTATTAATCTGTGGCAATGCCGATTTTGTGTAGTTTTGCTGTTATATACAATTACTGGCTTGGTGTTGTGGTTAGGTATGGAGAAAATTATTTAATTTTTGGACGATTTTTCGCAGTTTTGCTCTTGATTTTTCTTGAGCAGTGTTGTTTTGATTTGTGGGGTTTATCTCGAATTGACTGGTTTGTTAGCAAATTTAGACAAGTCCTCGAGTTGCCTTCGTGTGCGTGGATGCTATATTTGGTGAACCAAATTAACTGGAGTTTGTGTTCGTTCGTCCACACCATAATCATTGCGTTTTATTAATTATTTCATTAAGTTAATAGTAGTATGCTTGAGGTGTTGATAATAAATAGTAGAACTAACAATTTGTCTCTTTTTCGGAAGTCAAGTCAAGTGTAACTCAATTTGTGTGATGTTTTACTTCGAGTCGTGGTCAGATGGGGACATGATTCATTGTGTTAATGCTAACTCCAACCACCGCTATTATTCCTTGAATAGTTACCTCAAATCTGTTGCTAACATTATTAACAGAGTTTTGAGTGAAGTGTCAATTTCTACCTTCTTTCCAATTTGTTTGTTCCCTTTTTGGTATTATTTTAATATAATTTAAATGAATACTTCCAAAAAAACGTTATCAATCTTTAGAAGAAATAAGACAGCAAAGGTGAAATATGAAGAACATATTAAGTGTAAAATGGGTTTCCATTTTCGTTTTGCAGATAAGAGATCTCCATATTTCAGAAAAGGAGGAAGACATAAGTTACTATGCTGGATATGTCGGTTGGTCTCTTTTTAACATTGTTGTATACTTGTATAGTATATGAGACAATTGTATAATTGATAAGTATTTAACATGTAGCTAATATTTCTTGAAGGATCGTCTTTCATGCTTGGGAGAGCTTTGACTTCTTTTCTCTGGGGGCTTGTAGCTGATAAATATGGTCGGAAACCAGTCATAATGTTTGGCACATTTATAGTGTGAGTGTCCATAATATATATCATTTGCATATGGATTCATATTTGTGTCAATTGGCCTTATTAAGTACTTCATTTCACATTTTCTCGTATCTTTATCTTGGATGATATTTTCCAGGGTTATATTCAATACACTTTTTGGTGTTAGCTGTAAACTTTTGGATGGCCATTATTACAAGGTTCCTTCTTGGAAGTTTATGTGGAACACTGGGTCCTTTAAGGGTATGTCGTTCCAAAACCATCTTAGTGATATAGTACTACTATATTTTCCATTCCTATTTTACATGCACATCAGTGCAGAAGTATGTTTCTTGGCTTTTAAATCAATAATTCTTAATTGCTAGTAATTTTTCATTTCAATTTTCCAATTGACTCAGGCATATGCTTCTGAAATTTGTCGTAAAGAGCACCAAGCTTTGGGGATGTCAGTCGTGAGGCTTTTCACCCCTCTTCTTTTTGCTTTACCCGTTGCATGATCTTATCAATTTTATCCTGATATGTGATACGTTGCTTTGTTTTGTTGTTTATACTCATTATAGATTAGCACATCCTGGGGTATAGGCTTGGTCATCGGCCCTGCTGTCGGAGGTTTTCTTGCACAGGTAATTTCTCGCACGACACTCCAAGAAACTTCAGATCACAGAATTGGTGCACGGAAGAATAACCTATAAAAATGATTATGTTTGCACTTTTTTTTTTGAGTTTTTGTAGTCCGAATTTGACTGACATGCTGCATATGGTAACGTAAATAATACTCCATGAGTATCTACTTAACATAAAATCTGTCTCGAGCTCACCAAACATCAACTTAGTTTTGGATCGCAAATTTCTCTTTTCTGCGTTGTTGTATCTTCAAGGTCTATAGACTAATTCAAAGGATCTCTTACAAATCAATTATTTTGACATATATGATTTAGCCCGCAGAAAAATATCCACAAATCTTTTCCCAAAAATCCATATTTGGAAGGTAAGCCGATTTTACCCATTCATTTCCTTTTGCCTATGTTATTTCAAAGCTCAGCTTGATTCTACATTGTTATCAATATCGATGTCAGGTTTCCATACTTTTTACCTTGTCTTGTGATCTCAGCCTTTTCTTTGGTGGCGTCTATCCTCTGCCTCTGGCTTCCCGTATGTTTCTCTCATATGCCATACGTTTGAAGTACATTAGTGTTGTGCAGTCTAACAGCCCCCCATCCCCCTCAAAAATGAATAATTGCAGGAAACTATTCATGCTCATAACAAAGAAAACATAGCCCAGAAAGCTGCAATGGAAGAAGACGACATGTATGAGTCCTTTGAGTCATGTAAAGTAGAAGTTTACGAGCCAAAACCCACAGTCTCTCAGAAAAGCCTCTTAAGAGATTGGCCCTTGATGTCTGCTATTATGGTGTACTGCATTTTCCAGCTTCATGATATGGCCTATAGTGAGGTATTTTCTTGGTTGTGCTCTCTTCCTTTCTACGAAATTTTATGATAATGATAATCTAATGCGCTCTGTTCTATATATCTTATTTTGTTTGTAAAAACTGCATATATGTCTTGTAGATATCACACAAACTCTTTGCGTATAGAACCATTCCACGCCATGTAACCTTCAATATTATTGAGTAGATCGTTAACTAGACGACTCATGGCTTCGATAACATACAATTTTTCAAGAATGCAACACCAGTTTATGCTAATTTTCTTAATGGTTTTTGGAACACCAAATATATTAGTTTGTCATACGATAAACTGTCATCTATTGCTGCTCATGTACTTGGTCATATTTGTTCTATCTTCCCCAGATATTCTCTTTGTGGGCCGTCAGCTCAACGAGGCTCGGGGGATTGCATTTTGACTCCGCAGATGTTGGTGTAGTTCTTTCCATAACAGGTACACAGTTACTCCTTAGTCTCTGCCGCCCCTCTGCAATATGTCTTTTCATTTTGACGACTGTGCCTTGAAATGAGTGATTTTTTTTGCTGCTTATCGGGTGAAATCCTTGTTCCACTAGTTTAAGTGGTTCCACCTGTTAATGAATCCACTACATACTGAATTCTGACGTATCTAATTTGATGTTTCTTTGATCATTCAGGGGTTGGTATGCTCGTCTTTCAGCTCTCTGTATATACCTGGATCGAGAGGATACTTGGACCCGTCATGGTCTCTCGCATAGGAGCTGTACGCCTCCCTAAAACTTGTATCTCCAATCCATCTTTTTTGGCCTTCTAACATCTTGCTTGCTCGTTTATCTCTTTGCAGGTCATTACTATACCATTGCTAACAACCTACCCATTTTTAGCCAATTTATCGGGTTTCATTCTCTTATTGCTGCTTAATTGTGCTTCGATGCTGAAGAACATACTCGCTGTGAGTTCCCCTTGTCTTCAATGTAGTACACTACAACCAACTTTGCTCTATCTTTCCACTGATTCACGATTAACACATACAGATTTCCATCACGACGGGCCTGTTAGTTCTTCAAAATAGAGCTGTGGTTGGTCTCGTTCTCCGCTTATCAAATTCCAGTTTCAGACACGGCCACAAATCAAACTGATACAAATCTATCTGACATCTCCTTTTTTTCAGACAAAAGAGCGAAGAGGAACTGCAAACGGCATATCCATGACAGCCATGTCTCTATGTAAAGCAATCGGCCCTGCAGCCGGAGGCTCCCTGTGAGTTTCGTCACCATTTCCTCAATAGAGTTGGCATGATTTTTCGCATGCTTTGTCTTTAATTTACACGTTATAACATCACTTTCGTGTCTTCAACTTCTTCAGACTCTCCTATGCTCAAGGCCGTCTGGATGCAGACTTCTTACCAGGTACTAACGGAGTAACGGGGACTCTTGTGTAAGATAGTGTAACGGGTCATAATCCGTCGGGCGGGTCCAAAAACTACTTGATTCGGGTGTTTAGCCCATCAGACGGTCTCTGAAATTATCCACTTTTAGCATTTGACAATTGGCATTAAATTATGCTGTTGCATTGCAGGTGTTCACCTAGTTTTCTTCATGTTAAATGTGGTCGAGTTCATCGGCCTCGTTATGACCTTCCGTCCGTTTCTCGTCGTGCCCGACGACGGACTTTCAAGTTCGGCCAGTGACCGTGAAAGTCTCTTGAGCTGACCGGGACAGCATCGTCTTCTATGGAGTAGTAGTTTATTTGTTCTAAAATTGTAGCTGAGCTTAATGGAAAAACCATAATCTTACTGTGAATAGAAAAGCTATATCGCTATAATTAGTTTTTGGCAGGTTCGTATATTATTTAACAAAATTTGCAACGATATAAAAGCAATAAATTTTTTGTGGAACTAATTTTATAAATCGTAACTAAATTATTGAATTGATATATCATTAAATTTATTTTTCTACATAAATTTATTTCACGTAACAAATAAAATGTCTTTTCAAATAGTTCGGCCCCGTTAGTTTCACTGTATTTGCTTAAAGCCCCCAAAAGAGGGGGAATATCGGCAATTACGTCCCCATCACTCAAATCATTCACCAAAATAAACATAAGCAAACAAAGCAGTAGCAGAGTAAAGATGAAAGTTCAGTGAGAAATTTAGCTCCTATCGACATCAATGGCGAACCCTAGACGACCGTCGTATTCCTCGTATCCGCTCCCAATATCCGACCCGATTCCGAACACGATTCCGCAGTTCCAGCCCCAAACCCCACAAGCAGCGTCCACCTTCTTTAATTCGCTCAAGATTTTTCTCAAGAAGCCTCACGCATTCCCGTTTCTACTCTCAATATTCTGTCTTCTCGCATGGGTTTCGCTCAGATTGCAGCACCGTCACACTCATCAACCGTTTCACCAATCGCCTTATACTATGAAAAACGACAAGAACGGTGGTGTCTTCAAGGATTTGAATGGGAAATTTGTGAAATTCTCCTCGGTTTCGTCTCCGGTGGCCAAGGATAAGCGTGGCTGGATACTCGATCCCATTTCAGCTGCTCTGGATTATGGCGTTTCAGGTCTTTTTCCGATCAATTCTTCTTGAGTTTTGTTGTGGTTATGTTGATTGTGGCAGTAGTTATGTTAATTTTGTTTGGTATTTTGCTTGTGTAAAAAGCACATTGGGGCGATTTTGGGTACTTTTAGATGCTATGTTTTTGTGTATGTTTAGCATTCTCCCTCCTTTAATCCCGTGGTACTGTTGTTGATGCCTATTGTACACCAATTTGATATCAGCTTTACACCCCTTTTTTTTATTTGGGAAATTGGTGCGCCTTTGATCTTCTTTGCTATTGAACCTAACTCACTCTAATTTGGAAAACAGCTGATGATACTTCGAAAAATTTCCCTTTTGTTCCATTGCAAGATTTGTGCAAATTCAACTGATGGTAAAGTCAGTGTCATAAAGTATTGAAGTTGAGACCTGGATTTGAGTACTGCTCTGTTTGTGACTTTTTCTATCTTCTTATGCACCAGTTTGTTGTATCGTTTCTCAATAAGGTGGACTGTACTTGCAGGTGGAGCAGTTTCTTGTGCTTCCGTTCATTTGGGTGAGATCAGACCTGGAACCTTGAGAGGAAACCATAGACATCACACTTGCAATGAGACATTTGTGATATGGGGAGCTAAAACTGTGCTCAGGGTATGCATTCCCTTGTTACATTCTATCTGCATAAGATTTACCATATTGATTCTAGACGTTGAGACTGTAAAATGTGTGAACTTCAAGTGGTAGAGTAATGCCCTTTAAGCTGATTAGAAGCTCGTTTTATGTCGTAAGCAGTCTCGACTCCAACTAATGTGAGTTTTAGTATGCCACCCAAATATTTAGGATGAATTTATAGGGAAGATTGCAAATACACTAATTAAAAAACATGTGTTTGCTCAGCAATGATGAAACACGACCTCATTTACTATCTTTTGAAAGGCTTTTCTTTCCAATCATGTGACACATCATTCAGAAATGTCACTTGAGCTTGATGGTGTTTATCTCTGATGTTGTCTTGACTGGCTGGTATCAATAGCTTTGATGTTTGATTTGCAGCTGGAAGACGAAAAACAGGCAAGAGGATACTCTGAGGTGACTGTTGGAATAGATGAAGTTGCGGTTGTTGCTAGTCATAGTGGCTCTGCACATGCTTTGATTAATGTAGATACTACTCGGAGCACATTTTTCATAGGGTGCCAGGACAGTGTTGTAAATTATAATGGTTCAGCTACTGATTATCGTGTTTGGAAAGATCTGATTTAGTTTCTTTCTCTAGTTTTGATGGGCAGTTGCTTCCTCCTGTAGTCATTCCTTCACGGAGCAACACACCCTTGTAGAAAGATAACAATACAATTCTCTGCGTGAATACACAGTTTTTCTGTCGCTATACTTGTTGTTCATTTCACACTCTCTACGTACATCCGTGTTTCGACAATCAGTTTTTTTGGTCATATCTGTGTATGAAGATAGATATCAAGGTGAGATTATTCAAATAAGATATGTTGTTGCAGCATTCTTGTGCTCTTGAAATTACTTCTTGAGCTGGGATTTTATTATCTTCCACTACGTAATGAAATAGATTATTAGAATCGGCAATAGCCACGGCTAAAAAAAATAACATGGCTAACCATTGTTACAAATTCTGGAGACAATAATTTGGTCAACTTAAATAAGTACTAGCATTCTAAACTGGGTATACTTATCATCAACAATCACACTTGAGAAGAGTGATGGGAACATCAATGAAGAACAACTCAAAACATGACAAGTTTTTACTTTTTTATATGATCGCAGGTTGGTTGGTAGTACTATAAAAATGTACATCAAAGACAGCCAGAGGATGTTCAAGCCACAGATATCGAGGTCGAGATGGAGACCGAGGCCATATCCTCAGGCTGTCTGTCTGTCATCTAACACTGCTAATCTTAACTAAATAAGAGAAGAAGAAAAGCGAGCGAGCAATCTACATTATCTTCACATGGGAGCAGAGCTTGTTCGACGCAGCTGAAACTTCGGCTGTGGTGGTGGTATGCTCGGCAGCACCTTCTCCCATTCCTGAAAGATAGATAAGTAGAGTGAGTACTCATATGGTTTAAAAACATGATATAAAGAATAAGAGTAAATTTTGATAGTAAGAATTCTTTTCTCATGGAGACGAGAGAACTAATCCAATTTAACACTCGAAAATTAGCTCAGAAAGTGGGATGTGACATTACCAAAGAAGAAGAAAATCAGAACATTGATGCCAAGCACATACGAAGATTTAAGGTCAGTTAATGCACAAACGAAGCTTTAGGTCACAGTGTAGAGATTTAAAAGTCTAAATAAGGCTTTTCATATGATAAGAAGTAATATAACATGACCAAAAACAGAGGCACTTTCTTCCACATCTGGATAAATATATACTGTACATTCCAATTTTTCCGGTGACAACATTTTTTGTACAGTTTTAGACAGGAAGACGGACATTATTCATTCCTTGAAATCCTAGCAAATAGAATGGAATGTTGAAATTGCTACAGCTAGATCATTTAATGATAGCCATCAAACAGAATAAAAATGTAAAGGATATGAATTACCCGTTGAAACGAGTACCAACTACCAAGTGAAGAAATGTCTGAGCAAACAGGAAGATGAAAATACAAAATTAAGCAATCACCAATTTGTATGGTAAATCTATATGCAGGTAAAACTAGTAAACTAAATCCAGCATGGCAAATCACACTACTAATTTCCAGCAGAACAATGATTACTTTTACCTAAGGTGATCATTTTCATTTATTCCTAAGCAGCTCAGCTATCAATGTTGGGAGGCAATTTAACTATATCATCTTGTACCCTGGAAATTCTATTATATGAAGGAAACTTTAATTACAACTACCCCCTTCGTCCCTCAAAGGTGTGCACTTTCCACTTTTAGAAACCACCCCACCACTACCCCCCCTTATATATGATTTTCATTGTATCAACTCATTACTTTAAAACCAAGCATGATCCACACACTTACCTATCATTTACAATCAAATACAATACTTATAAAACCAATGTTATCATTTACAATCAAATAAATACTCCTAAAACAAATGTTATCATTTACAATCAAATACGATACTCCTAAAACAAATGTGGGGCTATTTTCCACTATCACAAACATACCATACGTTTATTTAAACTCATGCCAAAAGAGTGTCAGCAGTCAGCACACTTATAAGGGATGGAGGGAGTATCTGATTGCATATATCTATCAGCAATTATCTATGATGCATTTCAGATTTTATATCAGTAAATATATCACTGCTCTCTTATCAGATTTATATATGTCAATTTTGCCTTTCTTTTGGCCATCAAACCAGAAAACTATAATGACACATAAATAGAATTAAAATTTATGTTTAAATGAGAGAAAAATATAATTAAGTTAACAAATCTACGATTATTTCAGATGACCATAGTCAACAATCCAGCACAGTAGAAGCTATTCATAAAAGTGCTAATCATCAGCTACAGATGGTACACACTGAAAATGCGGGGAGACAGTCAGACAGCGGGAGCAAATCACGAATCCACTACTTCAAGTCTTCAAAGTTTCCTGTTTTATTTTATTTTTATTTTATGTTATTCAAAATATATAAAAAAAACAAATGTGTAATATATTGCACCCACTAGATCTAAAGCCAACAAAGTTAGTAGCAAACAAGGGTCAAACTATAACATCATTACCAATTACTTTGAGTTGACAGTGAGCTGAGAAACTGTGTAATTAGCAAGAAAGGAACTGTAATGAATTATAGTAATTACACTTAAAAAAAGGGTGTTGAGTGCAAAGGGGTAAAGCCAACCTGTTGTTTCTTGAGCATTTCATTCTCCTCCTCTAGGCATGAAATCTTGTTTTCGAGTTCATGGGTGTAGGCCTGCACATCAATAAATGATTTAAATAAGATAAAAGCCAATGGATCAAAATTAACAGCCAAAAACTGACTGCAACAAAAAAAGCACCTGCTTCCTAGCTCGTGAACGTGCTGCAGATTCCCTGTTCTTTATCATCCTCTTCTGCCGCCTTTCAACACCTTTCTCAGCTATATCATCTGAGGGAACCCTCTTTCGTCTTGTTGTTTGGGTGTCCGAAGACGTGCCCATCAGTGGGGAAGATGACATTAACAGGGTTTCCGGATAAGCAGTGTCCAAGACAGAGTTTCCACCAAGAGGCATAGGCTGCTGGATTGCATGGCACGGCATGTAAACCGGCATCATACCTTGCTGCTGCTGCTGCTGCTGCTGAGGAGCAACTCCAGAGATCGGGTAACTCGTCCATTGATCTTGCTGAAGTAACCCAATCATATCAACCCCGGCCTTAACCAAGAAATCCTCCAACGTCATTTCTCCGAGATTGAAATTCCTATCAAGACTGCTCCTTTTCTGCTCCAGCTGAATATCTTTCCACACCTCATCAACAGTTTTTTTGCTCAGATCCCTAGATATCGTAACACTAGACTGCCGGTTCAAACCCGACCCTGATGGAGGCTGGAAAGGCAAAGATTGCCCATACTCAGCACCTTCCACTGTCAACACACTCTTGAGAAGCTCATCAAGATTCATGCTGCCAAGGGGCTCCCCCAAATGATTCTGCACCTCATCAAGAGTGAGGCTGTACAAAGAGCCCTGCCTAGCCAATTGGTTCGATTTTAGGTCCGGGTTTCGGAGTAAGGTCCCAATAGTGCTGTTGCCATCACCCCCTTGAGACCCCATTCTCTGAGCAACCATCAAATTGCCTCGTCTATGTCGCCCCTTCTCTTTCTTTCTCACTCACTCACACACACACAATTTAGCTACCTCTAAACACAAACCCTAAAACCCCCTTAATTAGCAGTACGAAACAAATTCCTTCCCTAAAGCCCTTGCAATAATTGAAACCACTGAATCTACGAAAAAGGGAAAACAGAGATACCCATCAAATTCGAGAAAGCATCAATCGTAGAAATGCAGTAAAGATCACATCTTTTTGGGTTCCCGAAATCAAATCGAATAAAGTGCATGAATCCTTTACAGAAAAAAAAAACGAGAAACGAAGCAGAAATCTTACCAGAAAAAATCCCAGCATCCAAGAGAGAGAAAGTAGCTCCGAGAGCAAGAATTCAGCTGGCATGGTTCCAGTCAGCTTCCAACATTCTCTGCAACCTAGAAGCCATGCTACAAGAACCTGCGCTCAAAATCTGAGTGCTTAGGAAATCAAGAATCACATGTGGACAACTAATAAATACCATGATGAGTGGGCAAATTCATACAGATAAATAAAAGGAACAAAGCATTAAATAAGTATTGCTATTTGCTAATTCTGAGAAGTATGTCTGCACTTAATATAGATTTACTTCTGTCATAAATATAAACAAATGTTGTAATAATAAATTATAAATCCTCATTAACTACTAGTAGTCTTTTTTTTCGACAATAAATAAATTAAAGATTCCATCTTTTAATTGGATGGGTTTAGTTGGATGAAAACTGAAAAAGATTAAAAGGTAAGCAGCCTTGAGAATAAGTTTTTTCTTTTTGTTGGGGGAGGGATTATGAGTCTTTGAGCAATAAGAATGTTTTTATTTCGAAAACAGAAAATCGAGGCCGCCAAGATTTGGATAATTCAATCAATTTCTGTTAAAGCAGAATTATTGTCTTGATACACTATGTCTTAGTCTTATGATGCTAATTTTTATTGTTTCCATAAAAAAAGATAAAAACGAGCATCTACGAATTACGATTGCTGAATAGAATTCTTTTTTTCTTCTATTTATTTTCTGGTTCATTAGTATATTCAAATAATACACTTATACACAAAAATTCCTTTAACTCTATTACACGTCGTATTGGTCGTTGATATATGTAGGAAAATGATATGTTAATCTTATACTACAAACAAGCTTTGATTTTTATGAAAAGTACTACTGCAATATTAAAAATGTCAATAATAATTTTTAATATATTAAAATAAATATTAATATACAAAACAAAATAGTTAGCACTAATTGTTTATGAATTGAGAATGGTGCTAAAATAAGATATCTAGTATACATATCATATCATTCTATGTTTTCCATATTTAATAGTATCACAGTATTTGATGTAAGATGAACACGTGAAACTGAGAAAAATGTGTCCTAACTCCAAGAGGAGTGCAATCTATCAAGATCAGATCTTGTGCTCTTATACTATACTCCCATATTTGGTAAAGTGGGGTTGGAATCTATCAAGATCAGATCTTGTGCTCTAATACTATAATCCCATATTTGGTAAAATGGGAACACCTCAAAAAAAAGGAATACTATATGCGTGCATGCCACAAAGGGGGAGAATAGAGATACTTTAGTGTGTGCGCGCGTGTTGGTCAAGCGATAGATTGTTGGTGCCAGGACCAAAGGTCACGGGACAGCGGTGTATTTACATTGGAACAAGGGGTACAACTGTACCCCCAAATTGTTTTACTTTAATACTATATTTAGTCCCATTATCTTATAGTATTTAGTCCCATTATCTTATAGTTCATTGGTGGCGCAGTGGAAAGTTAGCACTTTCAACATCCCAGAGGCCTAAGTTCTAAACCTCTTGACCACTTTCTTTTAATTCTTTAATTTTGAGTCATCGTAATTATTTTTTGCACCCCCAAATTGAAAATCCTGGATACGCCACTATCACGGTTTCGACTCCACTATGACCGGCCTTTAGAGTTTATGTTTATTTTCCCATAAAAAAAAGAGAGAGATACTTTAGTTTGCTGTTCAACTTTGATTCCAAAAACCGGCCTTTAGAGTTTATGTTTATTTTCCCATAAAAAAAAGAGAGAGATACTTTAGTTTGCTGTCCAACTTTGATTCCAAAAACCAAAATGATAGTATTAAAAATCAAAGTGTAGACTGAAATACATCTAATGTTCAATGTGCCACTTATAAAAAATCAAACATTATTTATTTAAAGATTGAAAATACAATTCTGAATTGTATAGATTGAAAAGCTATTTCAAGATTGAGAATTCAATTATCGATTATTATCTCCTTTACACTGAAAAGCTCACTAGTAGTATGTTTATGAGGTGGATGATTTAGAGAGAACTATTTCCCAACATAGTTGGTAAAAAATAGGGGCATACACTTGATAACCTATATGGAATATTGGTTATTGCACCTAGGAATAAATAAACAAAAAAATAAATTATTTAGTACTCCGTAACTAATTTGATACATGTACTGCATAATAATTTGGTAACGATTAACTACCCTTAAATTACAGAAGTAAAGCATCAAACATCCTAACCCCAAGAACGACACAATCGACAATTACTTGAATCGACACAATAGACAATTACTTGAATCATGTAAGCCCATACACTTAAGATTGAAGAAGTAAAATGGGAATAAAAATAGTACATCTAAATTGCAAACAAAACTATGGTAACACAAGTAACCCAAAGCAAATCAGGATACACATGACCTGCTTTTAAACAAAAGCAATCTCAAACAGGCAATTCGATGACCAAAACAATAGTACTACAAAATTTGAGCTCTTCATCTATAATGAAACACCTTAACAAAAACCCTTCCTTACGCTTAGGCCTCAACTTCGTCCACAACATGTAGAATCTTCCCAGTCGGCTTTGCCAACAAATCTGTGTATTCTTGGAAAGGTGATTTTGAAAATCGGGTCTCCCTCCAGAAATCTGGAGTTAGGAAGCCATAAGTCTTCAACAAGCAGTCAAATGTTGCCTGCATAGAACAAGTCAACAAGTACAAATCAGTAGCCATATAGGGGATTACTCGATCATAAAAAAGCATAAGCAACCATATGATGACACTAGTATATAACTTGCCACCAACATAAGCCAAACTACTGTTACAAGACCACAAAGACAAACCTTCTCCAACTAGACCACAAATAAAGAAACAACACTTTTTATGTACAAAGACAACAATAAGCAATTCAAGAAAGCACAAATGATTACTAGTACTACATATTTTATGTTCAGGATATTAATCATAGATGCAATAAATTAATAAATTGAATTCTTAAGCAAACAGAGAGACTAACTCAATCGTATTAAAAATGTAACAATGGTCTGAATGGTAACGGTTATATATGACATAGAATTGTCCTCCACGGGATTCCAAAATGCATAACATTAGCAGATAATCTCGTATGAAAGTGACACTAAATTTTCACTACACCGATTACCCCTAAAGCTTCACTACAATGCTGCAGTAGTTAATACTCAACAACATAACATTTGCAGATAATCCCATATCTAAGTGTAATCATGCATCATATCAACATTAACCATATAACTATAAACTAACGAACAACTTAAAAACAACAATTAGAGGCACGAAAACAACACAGTAACTAATAAAATGACAAATGAGCTATTCACTGTCTAATAAGAGATGCATATTCAAGCAAACTGAGTCTGCCTCTGATGAAATTCTAATTGGGATTGATAAAGCATAATTAAACGCAGTGCACATTCAGATAAACACAAGTTATATGCAATGCTCAAAACATAAAGTGATAAAACCAACTCGAATCTGATTTGAAAAAGAGCATTGAAGAATTAGACCTTGACGAAGTTGCCTAGGGTTTTAGTGGATCCACGGGAGCAGGTGAAGACATCATCAATACCAGCCATCTGCAGAACCTTCTTAGGCACACGAGCCGCCACAATCCCCGAACCACGCGGCGCCGGCACCATCCTCACCAAGACGGACCCGCACTTCCCGGTGACCTTGCACGGCACGGTGTGCGGCTTACCGATCTTATTCCCCCAGTATCCCCTCCTCACAGGGATCACCGACAATTTCGCCAAAATAATCGCGCCTCGAATCGCCGTCGCCACCTCCTTCGAGCACTTGACGCCGAGGCCGACGTGGCCGTTGCTATCGCCGACGACGACGAACGCCTTGAATCGCGTCCTCTGCCCGGCGCGGGTCTGCTTCTGGACGGGCATGATCTTCATGACCTCGTCCTTCAGCGACGGGCCAACCAGAAGATCGATGATTTGGTACTCCTTGATCGGGAGGGAGTGGAGGTAAATTTGCTCGAGTGATTTGATCTTGCCATCCCTTACCAGGCGGCCCAGCTTGGTGACAGGGACCCATTTTTCCTCTTCCGCCTCACGTCGGGGGCGACGGCCGCGTCCTCGGCCGCCTCTGTCTCCGCCGCGTCCTCGGCCTCCGAATCCACGGCCGAAGCCGCCCCGGTCCCCTGCGCCTCTATCCGCCATGATTGCAGTTGGGAGAAGGAGAGGGGGAAGGAATGGTGAGAGAGGAAGCTGAAGGCCTGTGCGTGTATGTTGGTTGCAGACGGTGAAACCCTAGATTTTGGAAGGGTTTTTGACTTTTTATACATATAATGGGCTGATAAACGGGCTTTGCAGTTAGAAGTTTGAGTCCGTTGAAAAAATGCAGTAAATGGGCTTCGGCTGTTTCTAGCCCAACTGTTTTTTGGTTAGAGGAGTGCATGGTACATTTACGAAAACATATACTCCCTCCCTTCGTCCCTAATAATTCGTCACTAATTGACCCGACACGAGTTTTAAGAAATATAATACTCCCTCCGTCCCCGATTAAGAGTCTAACTTTTCCATTTCGGTCCGTCCCCAATTAAGAGTCATACTTCATTTTTACCATAAATAGTAAGTAAGTCCCACAATTCACTAACTCAATTCACTCATATTTTATTATAAAACCAATATAAAAAAATGGGTCTCACGTTCCACTAATTTTTTTCAACCAACTTTTCTTTACATTTCTTAAAACTCGTGCCCGGTCAAAGTGTGACTCTTAATCGGGGACGGCGAGAGCAGAAAGTGGGTTGAAAAAGTTGGTAACATGTGGGTCCTACTTTTATATATTAGCTTTATAATAAAATGTGAGTGTGAATAAGTTAGTGAAATGTAGGGTCCCACTACCAAAAATGATAAAAGTGAAAGGTGACAAATTTTAAAAGATGGACGAAAAAAGAAATTGGTGATAAATTTTCAGGGACGGAGAGAGTATTATTAGTTCCAAAGAAATGGCTTCGTTATTCATTACTCCATAATCAAAATCCGATTAACATATTATTCAAGATTTATAAATGCTTAAGTGACAATTTCAGTTTGTTAGTAATTTTCAGCTTCAAAATATTCAGTCGGGATTTGCATTCATGTACAAAAAGATAATCACGTTAATACGGGATTTCATTTATTTTTCTTTGTTAATGTGTCTGGTCTGTCTCTTATCAGTACAATTTTTTTTTTGAATTCAGAGCCATCCAAGAACACTGTTGGTCTTTTTGAATTTTTTTTTTTAATTTAAAGATGCGAGATCATATATGCTAGTATGATCTATCATATCACGTAATTAAAATACTAAAGTTACTATTCAAGATTACTAACCTTACACTTCAGGACTTGGTTCAATGGAATTCATAGAATCCCAACCATCCATAATGCGTCTTTTAACCCAAGAATATAAATAGAAGCATAAACGACATAAACAAACGATAAACACGTGCTACACTCGTCACCAATTCAATGTACATCACAAATAGGAAATAAGATAAAGTTGTAGTGATGATAATCGGTAAAACACAAAAATAAATCCAAATTGCGTATATTTATCAAATGTGAAGGTATCGAACAAAATATGACAGAATAAAAAAAGGATAGCCAAAAAACTTTTAATAGATTAACACCAACCCTCTTAATACAAATGCTACCCAAAACCACCAACGGCAGCAAACCTTGGTAACCTAGTCCACAATATAGAGTCGATAGTTAACGTCTCTTCAAGAGAAAACGAAAACGAGTGAAACAACAAGTGAGAGAAAAAAATAAAGCCCAATATCTTGTAGATCAAAGCAAGGCCATAATAGAAAATTTTAAATTAATAGTATAATTTTGTATAATGTCATATAACTACTAAATTTGTGACAAAATGTGAATCAAATAAGTTAGTAATTCTTCGTAGAATTAGTGGACTAATTTAGAGTGTTTATGACTCATTAGGATGCATTTTCCACGTAGAAGTTGAATGTTGGGGAAAACAAGGTTCACGTCTCCAGTGGTAGCCAAGTGCCGTGAATTGCATTTGATCGGGTGAGCTTCACATTACCTTTCGAGTAGCTGATACCCGATCGAGTGTACTTGGTACTAATGAAACACCGAACTCCTTGTTCTTTTTATTTTCTCTTCTCTCTTATTTTCACTCCTTCTATTTAATAAAATAAATATTTTTTCATAAACTTTGTCCCGAAAAGAAATGCGTTAGTATACGATTAGTTCTCCAGAAGAAAACGTTTAAACTGATCTGATTATAAACACGTTGGATACAAACTTCTAAATTACATACGAGACGAGAGTGATTAAGTACCAAACATCACTTTATTTGGAAGAAGAAGAAGCGGATGCTGAAGAAGACGATCCACACAGCATCTGCGCCGTCGGAGAGGAGCAAATCCCGATCAACAATGTTGGTGGCAACGCGTTAACAATTCCAAGCAATCACGACGGAGGTGGCGAAGAGCCAATTGAGAGCAACCATAACGGCGACGAGGCGGAGGAGGAGCCGATTCAGAGCGTCCTAGCTGCGTTTAGTAAGGAATCACTGGTCCAATTGCTCACAGAAGCCGCCGATCGCCACGCCGACGTGGCGGCTAGGGTTCGGGCCTCGGCGGATGTGGAGCCCTCCAACCGGAAGATATTCGTGCACGGCCTCAAGTGGGACACCACCACGGAGACGCTGTTCGAGGAGTTCGCGAAATTCGGTGAAATCGAGGATTGCCGCGTCGTCACCGACAAGGCCACTGGCCGATCCAAGGGCTACGGGTTCGTTCTCTTCAAGACCCGCCTCGAAGCTCGCCAGGCTCTGAAGGAGCCTCAGAAGTTGATCGATGAACGAATGACGTCGTCCCAGCTGGCATCCGTGGGGTCTATTGCTACGGCATTTCCACAGAAACCGGTGACAGAGTATACACAGAGGAAGATTTTTGTGGGTAATGTGGGGGAGGATCTTGATCCGGAGAAATTGAAGAATTTCTTCTCTATGTATGGGGAGATCGAGGAAGGCCCCTTGGGGCTTGATAGAGAGACTGGCAAACCAAGGGGCTTCTGCTTGTTTATATATAAGACCGTTGAGAGCGCAAAATTGGCATTGAGGGAGCCTCATAAGCAGTTTGAAGGGGTTACATTGCATTGCCAGCAGGCAATTGATGGGCCGAAGTCTCACAAGGGCGGGGCTAAGAATCTGCAATATGTGGACAATGTGTATCCTAGTATGGTTGGTACAACTATCGTGCCACCTCCCTATATGCAGATGGACCCTTCTGCTGCAGTAGGCCAGGCATTGAGCCTTCTCGGGGCGTTTGGGGTGGCCACAGGGATGTATAACAACTCTATAGTGGTGCCGGGTGGCTATGGGATGGGTGGTGTAGTGAACATGGGATCAGCTGGGTTGGAAGGGGGTTGGAATCAAAGGGGATACCCTACCAACCAGATGAGACGGCGAGGTCGTGGCAGAGGACGCCATGGTCGCAAAGGTCAGTAGATTCTGAACAGGTATACTTTAAACACACTTAAGCTTATTTGTATGTTCTGTTTTTCTATGCTGTCTTTATGCCTTGTGATCTGAATTGGAAATGAAACTTATGTTGGATTTCCTAGAAAAGTGTTAAGAGAACTGTTAGTGATGTATCTCAGGTCAGTTTGAGAGCTTGATTTACAACTTATCATTCAGGGTTCTAGTCTCATCATGAGAAGCCCTGAATTTAGTTGATTAAATTTGGCAATTTTATTTTGCATATCAGTAATTTAGATGTCATTGTTAAGTCGTCAAACAGATATCAAGTAAAACATGGTTCTGGTATTTAAATAATTGATGCTAATTGTCTGAAAATTGATTACGAATAACAAACCAAAGATGTGAGTGCTGTGGTTCATTTGTTGTCTGTAAGTGTATCACCTCATGTTCAAAAGACTGCATCTTTGTCAGAAAATTGTTTCTACTGATCAATCTTACTTTTAATATACTACTTGCTAGTGAATTGTGTGTCTGTCAATGATATACCCAAATAATCTGGTGCGCGATAGTAAGAGAGCCATACAATTCCATCTCAGAATGTGATTGTCACTATGTAGAGCAATCATAAACTAACACTGCATATTAGAAGTTTAGAACAACAAAATGGCTATGATATACGAAAAATCTGGTAACTACTATAATAAACATGTAAACTGAAGAATGTTATATACTTCCAGTCCAATTTGTTATACCTCTGTATTTATTTTATTTATTAAACATTAATTGTGTGCTCCCAGCCTCTTCACCCAATTCTTGCTTCATTAACATTTTTCCTTGACAATTGCTTTTCTTCTTCTCACAGTGAAACTATGAATGGGATTTTGCTTCAATCGGTCTTCACAAACCAGGCATTTGCATATTCATATATACTTGGCAGTGCCTACAATTTTCCAATCTATCCTCTATAAACTTATCTTCTCATAGACAGGAGAGCTTTATATTGGAAAGTGGTTTGTAACATATTTTGGCCATTGTCGTGGTTTATTTTGTGAAATTTTTCTTCTCCTAATAGTGATTGTTAATATTTCACTCACTTGCGTTTCATGAGTAGCTACCTTTTGTATCATTTCATCCATTTCTGATCGTGTACGTATTTGCAATATGGTCTGCTTCTCCTGTGGATTGTATATTTGTGCCCTAACTTTTTCCTCCTACTATTTTGTTTAAAATGCTTTAAATTTGGTTTTTGGAGATGCTCCACTATAATTTATAACTACACAGAAGCCTATTGATCAAGATAATCCTCTCAGTGAATCAATGGCACTTTATCTTGTGATGAAGTTCATAAGATCCCCAAATTTTCATTTTCAAACTGGAGTGATATATGGATATTTGAGTCCATAAGTTTTTATTCGCATATAGTGCCATTGTGCCTATTTTAGATTTGTGTCAAGGTCTTGCACCACATACATCCAATACAATCTCCAAAGTTCATTTCATGGTCTTAAACCTGCCTTGCCGATTCGTCATGCACAAGCATTGGTTGGGTCGACGACTGTGGAAATTTACATCTTAGCAGAGCTTACAAGATGAAGGTATGCGTTGTCTCCTCTTGAGAACAGTATACTTCCCTACAGTTTTAGATTATTGAAGCTGGTATTTCTTGAATGCAGTTGTTAGCTAGCCATTATCAAATCCTTCTGCTTGTAATTGCAGTCACTCTCATATCTGAACTCTGATCATATTTGTTACACTCCACATGAAAATACATCATATCTTTTTTATGTTGGTAATCTTATAAAGGCTGTAACTGCAATTTCATCTCTAGGGCTGTTAAAGTGGATTACTGAAACACACTCTCATAATCCATAACCCAGAAAAAAAAAACTTGAACTTTTGGCAGGGAACGATATTTAGCCGATGAAGCCTTGGATGATGGCTTGGTTTCCTGACCTCACTCACTCAAAGAGTCGTTCTGTTATTACAGGTAGAGTTTGATTCAATTTCTAGTTACATTTGAAATGAGATATTTTCTCCTAGAATACAGTCATATAGAGAATAGAAATACATTCCTTAACACGTGTGAAAATGACAATATACCATATTCTTTAATATATTCTTTAATATATTTCATATAGTAGTAGTAAAATAAAATGAAATAGGTGCTTCCATTAATATAGTTAAAAATAAAACAAAAAAAGAAAAAATGATTTGAACACATTATCTCCAGCTTAAAAGGTTGGATTGAACATGCATGGTGGTGGAAAACAGAATCGTCAGCACATGAATTAGAGACAAAAACCTAAAGTACGGAATGGTGATTTTTTTTTTTTTTTTAGCTTTTAAAAATTTCCAGAGAAAGATGATAAAGATAAGAAATCGCAATCTGATCATCTTCAATAGCCTATAATGTCCCATAAACAGACGATAAACATTTCCAATTCACATCCACACTTACTATTAAATGGGGCCTATCTTTGAAATTAAATTAAAAATTAGATTCTCGTTGTTCTTAAAGATTAGTGTGTCTCCTACCTTTTCACTCTTTCTTCCCCACCTGATAATGGTATTGGACTGCTTAGCGAACTGTTGTCTGCTGTGAGATAGAGAGAGAATTGCACATGCTTGATCTGTATATGTGATGAAATGAAGTGCAAAGTTGAAACACGACCCAAAAGAGATGGTGAAAAAGTTGATAGAGAGAGATGCTAGATTAACATCATATCAAACTTCTTATAACTTTACTGATGCTCATAAATTGTCATTTTAATAATCATAATAGTTTTGGTCATACATAATTTTGTCATTTTGGAATGTCCACGAAAAATAATTTTATTTCAAAAATAGAAATTTTCTTTCATATTTTATCCACCTTTTCTCTTATTTTTTTTCTTTTTTTTTTCTCCACTAGTCTCTCATACTTTATCCGCTTTTTCTTCCTTTCTCTCTTACTATACCAATTTATCATTAAAACACGGGTCGTTCACAAATGCGACTATTTTTCACAGAGGGAGATAGTAGTACCTACAAAGATAGCTTATCAAATTTTCCGACGACCCAAATTTGAAAATTTCCATTGTTTGTTTTTGTTTTGTTTTTTTTTTTTTTAACTGTGAGAAAGTAAAGCACTGCCATTATGAGGAAATGAACACTTAGGCATGTGAGTGGTTCCAACAACACTTGCTGAGAAATGCTCCAGCAAGATTTTGATCAAATTTTAATTGCAAATAACTCGTTAACCAGACAACTACTTTTGCACATGTTGCAGCTTTTCAATTCAACAAGGTGCCTTTTGCCAAAATTTATTGTGCTCAATCATGTAGGGATATGAACTCTAGCTAGCAGCCTTTTGGGAATGAGAAGTAATTAATCGCTAGTTTATACACATGCACACTGCAAAAGAAAAAACCTATTAAGAACGTTTTTTGTTAATGTAATTAAAGATGTTAATTTGTGTTTTTAAATATACCACTAGCACTTAAAAAAATATTCTTATTGTTGATGTCCCAACTAAAATTAGAGGACACAAATAGAAGTGTCCTAAAACAACAAAAATATTAAGTTAATTTGTTTTTAATCTAGAATCATTTTCTTTTGCGTCCTAAATTATTACTCCCTCTGTCCGTAAAATGTTGTCTAGTTTTTCCATTTTGGTCCGTCCGTGAAAAGTTGTCCACTTATTTTTTTTTCTATTTTTGGTAAATGGAACCCTACTTTCCACTAACTCTTTACGCTCACATTCTATTATAAGTATATAAATGTGGGACCATCATTCCACTAACCTTTTCAACTCACTTTTCTTCACATTTCTTAAAATCCGTGCCGAGTCAAACTTGGACAATATTTCATAGACAAAGGAAGTATTATTTTAAAAAAAAATTGAACGCAAATAAGTGCATCTCAATTTGTTTCTAGCAGTGAAATAGTTTTCATTTTAAAACATTAAAATATAAAAATTTAGTAAAATAATTTTGAAATTGTAAAACATAGTTGGTGGAAGAAATCTAAAATGAGACGTTTACATTTGAGGATTAGCTTAGATAAGAATTTTTGTTCACTTTGTAGGATTAAAGTTGAGATATATCAAGGCCTTCAATTATCATTTAAGCTAATTAACTTCATTTGATTTATATACTATATCATTAAAAAAAGTAGGATGGGAGAAATCCTTATTAGTATAACAAAAATAAAGCTTTGAATCATGTATTGAAAAGTAAACACATATTTTGTAGTTTGTACACAACAAAGATTCATGCACCAAACTTGGACATGTTGTTAGATAGGGAGGCCCCCCATTCCCAATTCAACATGACTTTCGAAATAGGTCATACCATTATTGATGTTTCTTTTTTAGTCCATGGTAACTTTTTTCTACACATAAATATATTTCTCTTTTCCGCTTAACTAAACATCTCCCTCTTCATCACATAATCCATTGAGAAAGAGTGAGATATTTACACATGGATTCCCTATCTACAATCAAAATAAATGAGAAATCATTTGAATCCATGCCCAATGCTACAGAAACCGCCATTGAAGATGTTGAAATCAGCATTTTTGATGCTGAGAAGTATTTCAACGAAGAACTGAACGACCTCAAAAGAGCAGTCGAGAAGAAGCAGCCTGAATCTCATGATCCACTTTCTTCTCCGGCGGAGAAATCCGTACGCGCGGCCACGTCATCGGAAGCCAGCTGGAACAGCCAAACCGCGCTCACCGCCGCGGCGCGCCACCGCGCGAGCAAAACGTGGTTCGCCGCTAAGAAGTGGTTTCTGAGGAGAAGGAGATGCTGCTGCGATGGCGAATCGATTCGAGTGAAGGAGGTGATCGGCTCCGATTCCGATCACATTAGGCCGATTGTGGTGATGGATTCAGTCAAAAGCAGCTGCAACAGAAACTCCAAAACGGTGCATGCAGCAGATCACAGCTACGAGCTGCAAAACGACGTCGTTGAGATCCATCGAATTAGGGCTACGGAGGCGGCGCCAGGTCAGCAGCGGATACTGGCGACGGGGAGGCCATTCATCAACGCCACCGTCGGTTTCACTTTCCCCATCCTCAGCTCCGTCGCTGCCGCTAAGGACGACGACGTCGGAAGCGATGCGAGCTCGGATTTATTCGAGATTGAAGCGTTTTCTACTCAAACGGCGTCGTCTTGTCCGATCCAATCCTTGTGTGATTCGGTTGATGGAAATTCAAACGGCGATAGAAAATCAGCGGCGGCGAACGGACTCCACCGCAGCCGGCTGAGCGTTTCGGCTAGCGAGTGTCGTCCCACCGGTGGGGAATCGGAGGAGGCGGAGGGCGGTGAAGGAAGGAGGAAGAGTGACGGTGGGGAGGGAACGCCTTTGATTCCGTTGGGTGCGTGTGAGAGGCCGGGGCCGGGGAGCTCTCGATCGCCGCCGTTGGTGGCGGCGGGTGGATGATGATGCGGCGGGCATGAGTGGAAGAGGAGTATTTGAATGATTTGTAAGTTGTAACTTAAGTGGGAATTTAGAGTGGTTTAATATAATCAATGAAATTACAATAATTTAAAGGTGTTTTGAACAACGTATCTATTGCTGTGAACTAAAGATCAAATCGAAAATTTTGTTTTGGTTTGATTGATTTATATAATTTTGTTAGTTTTTCTATTTACACTTATATGATTATTCAAATGTTCTATTTATAAATTTCTAAACCAGGCTTATACAATTTGATTTGATGGTTTACGATAAACGCTGTTTTTAAGTAACGCTGAAATCAATTGAATAATGGAATTCTCACCTAGAGCTGTCAGATGGGCCGGATCAGACCAGCCTAGGCCCGGCCCACCAGTGAAATGAAACGGGCCTAGGCTGGCTTCATCAGTTGAGATGGGCTCCAATTGGGCCATTTTGTAAACCCAGGCCCGGCCCAGGCCTAGGACTGGCCCAGAATCGAGCCCATCAGAGGCCCACCTTCTATAATTAGTGTTTTTTTAATAAAATTAGGTGATTAATCACTAATAATAATATATTTCTCTATTTATGCATGTCATCTTGTGCACGGGACATATTAATTTTGTCTATATCATTTCAATATTTTGGATGTCTCCGAATGGACTCGGACAGTAATAGTTTAATATCAACATAAGTTTCCAAATAAATCATGAATAAAACATTCAATCTTGATTACATCTATTTTTTTTTATAATTTTTTTATCAAAGACGTAAAAAAGATGATTATGAAGTTCCACGTTAAAATAATAAGTGTTCAAACCTTAATATATGAAAAAATACAACATCAATTACTTTAGTTATACGCTTACTTTTAAATAGAATAAAGAACATGAGAAAAATATTATTGACACAAAGTCAATAAATGAACTTAACAACATTATTAGATTTAGATTTAGTTAATGTGATATAAATATACAAGTTATATGTTTTATTTTTGCATATAACACATTTAGGATATCTTTAAAATACTTAAACAAAAAATTCAAACAAAGCCCAACCCAGCCCGAGCCCACGTGACAAGTGGACCTGAGCCGGACTGGGCCGGACCGGGCTTAGCAAAATTAGAAAAACCCCAGCCCGGCCCGCCTCAGATATGGGCCTGGGCCAGGCTGGGTATCAATATAAGCGGGCCCAGGCCGAGCTGGCCCGGCCCGGCCCGGCCCACTTGACGTCTCTATAATCTCACCCCTATAATATGGGAAGGCCTTCCAAATTTTATTCACTAATCTCTAATTCTTATGAAGACAGAACAATGTAGCCAAACTAACGATTTGAAGGAGAGTAACTTATACTCCCTCCATTTTTTAAAAATAGTAACTCTTTTCATTTTAGTCTGTTCTTTAAAATTAGTAACTTTCAAATTTTCTATTTTTAGAAATCTTTACATCCCTATACATCAATTTATTTACTACTTATACCACTACAATTAACAACTTTATGATCCACTAATATTAATTTTATTATTTTTTTCTCTCCCTCTATTACTTTACCAAATTTTCTCTCTCTCTCTCTCTCTCTTACTTTGCCAATTTTACTTTCCCTCTCTCTTACTTTACCAAATTATGCATTAAAACTCGTGACGTTTCAAACTTCCCTATTTTTAAAAAACGGAGGGAGTAACATAATTATGGATATTCATCGAGTTTTCCTTCTTGGTATCTGGTCAACTTTATTCGGATTGGAATTTTATGAGGTTAATAATTTTCAACACTAATCTAATCAAACACCTAAATCTACATTATTGCTATGAAAGAACAACGAATTTGTGTATGTGAGTTGACCAAATGGTGCAAAGATTAATGTCTAAGAGGTTCGAGTCCTCTTTTTCGTGGCTTTTAGAATTTAAATTTGACCTTTAAATTTAAATTCATTTGCCAATTAAAACAAAAGACTCGTTGAAAGAAAATTAAAAGTTAAAAACCAAACAATGTTGGAGACACTTTTTTTTCAATGGGTTCGCTACATTAAAATTGGGCCACAGCCCACAGGCCAGGAAGCGCATATATGCTGCACTGTGCCCAAAGCAATTGGTTTTACTAATAATTTTTTTAAAGATATCTGGTTTCGAAGGCTGGCCTCCACGGCCCACGGCCCAACATTTACAGTAGCTTTCAATTTAGAGTCGATTCACAGATACACATGCTAAATTTATCGAGGCCACTAAAATATCTATGTTAGTAAGATTTGCACGATTTTTATGCTATCAATAAAAGATGTAATGATAATAATGAAAATCATATATAGAAAAACACACATAGTTTTCTAGATATTTTCAAGCTAGTCAAAATTTCTAATTAGGACTGATCCATTAAACTATTTTAAAGGTCTTGATTGAAATAATAGTTGACATCTTTAACCTTGATCGACAATTGTAAATATGTCACGACATGAACCTAAATTATACTATATTCCAATATAATTTACCAATAAAACATCTTTGAGATCTGCAACTTCCTAGACCTTTCATAAATATGAATTACACTTACATAGACAGTGCTATATTTTAATTTACAGAACACATAATAATAATAATGATAATAACAAACATACACCAAGGTGTGTTCAGTTTCCAAGATAAAATAATACCAAGATATAATCTAGGATTGAGTTGTGAGATTATTTTAGCATATGTGGTTAGCTATGACTAATTATCCCATGGTTATCCATCTAGGATTGAGTTTTGGGATTAAATTTCATGAACCAAACACACAACAATTAAATTTAATCCCGGATACAATTTTGCAAACCGAACGTACCCAAAAATATAAAATCAGACGGAATAGTAGTATAGTACTACAAAAATAAAAGGATCCAAACTTATGATTAGGCGGCCGCACGTAGGAACAAATTATACGAATTTTACATAGTCACATAAAATTTAAATATAACAATAAAATAACACAATTTCATTTACTCTAAAGCCAATGAAACCTATGAAATGACATCTCAACAACAAACACACTCCCTTGATTCTTTGAACAAATCTAAAACGCACATAAATATTCCCAAAAATATGGATAGCACAAAACAAAAAGGTCGAACAAAACTCAAATTTTATGCATAGAAAAAGATAGATTATGAGTGCATGTGCTAATAGCTTACCTTTCCGCACCTCTCATTATAGAGATTCCTATCACTCAATCAATAATTAATTTTAATTGAAATTAATTATGTGCTTCTATACTAAAGCCGAAAACATAGGGTAACATATTAATTACACTTGTAATTAACACTATCTTATCTTAATTAACACATGCCCAAATAGTGGAACTTGCATCATTGTAGTAGCCCTAGCCTTTTGATTAGGTATATTTAATTTATATTCGATCATTGTAGATAGATTTTGGTATAAAATGATCCACTTATTTCGAACCAAATATTCGAAGGTAGAGACATTTCTACGTAATTTATATATTTATAGATTATGCTGACAAAACTTATGTTTCCTTAATCAAAGTCGAAAAAATTTAAATATTTTGCCAGCTTTATAGATTGGTTACAGTATCGGTGCTGAGAACAATGTTGGGAATCTTTCCATTGAATTCCGGACTTCATATAAAATCATTTTAAGTATTATAAATATTTCATTTATTTATTATTTCTGACTTTGCAGAGACAGAGACAAAATTATATTGCACGTACGCAACCATATTGATCGTACAGCTTTTAATTGCACTCGACCACACTTCATCGAATTAATTATGGCAATTGGTGTAAAATAGACCAAATGAAAAGTTAAAAACAAAACTAGTCGATAATTTGATTACTAAAAATGTAATCAATTTTTTGGGCCACAGAGCGGTTTTCCAACCCTCAAATCTACAAATTATGGTCGGACATGCCCCGTACTCTATACGCGACGCGCCACAAATTGCATCGTCGATCAGGGACGGAGCCAGAAAATTATACTAGGCGGGAAAAAAAATATTAACATACAAATAAATAAATATAAAAATAATATAAATATATTAAAATAATATAGTATATTATTTTAAAGGAGGGTAAGCCTACGTGTATGTAAGGAGAGGGACAAGTAAAATATATTTTTATCTAAATGAGAGGGGGCAATTTAGTTAAATATGTGTATATTTAAGTTTTATAATATATATATCTATATGGCTATAGAAAAATGAGGTGGGGCATTTACCCCTTCTCACTATACTATAGATCCGTCCATGTCGTCGATACTTCCTCTCGCTTGATGTCATCAACAATCCGATCTTGAGCAACTTATCGAAAATGACGGACACAAAGAAGGGAGGCAAAGGCTTTAGCTCTTCTCAACCTTATATTTTTTTCCTTTCATAGTATAGTATATTTTTTTAATTTACTCAAGTTTTAATAAAATTATCATGGAAAAGTCCCTCTCAATATTACTGGTAGTATCATTTATGTGTCCGCTCCTGCTTTTCTATCGTTGCCTTGATGACAACACTCTGACCCTATCATCATTGGTCTCCTCAAAATCAGTGGCTTCAGCCTCTCCGCACTCTCCAAGCACAAAATCGATGGCCTTGTCTGAGCCGAAGGTCGTTTTCTGTAAACTCCATGACGACTAGAAGTTCAATGCCAGGTCTTCCGATGTTTCGTTCTAATTAGTTGGAAGCCTCGCATTCGAAAAAAATTGTTTAGTGTTGATGGGTTTTGGTCTTTTGGATGACCTAACTAGGATGGAATATCAAGCATATAATAAGTCGGACGAAGTTAGAGAATTTTAGAAAATGAAGTACATAATGGCAATATAATATTAATAAATTTTGTACAATATTCTTTAAATTGTGAGCAGTAAATTAGTAGTAATAGACAAATAGAGAAATATAATGCAAGCTATCTGCATGTTGATTAAATATTTAGCTAATCATTATTGATCTAGAAAGTAGTATTCCGGCAAGTAATTTAATACATTTAGCTACTGCATAGATTCGCTTAAATTTCAATTTTCAAGATTATATAATAAACTTCAAAATACTAGAGTTATATCTTACTCCTAATCTTTTAATTTGATGATACACTGCAGCATCCCAAGTGGATACCAAATAGAAGCCTCTGAGGCATAGTACACAACAGAATGCATCTCTTTAAGATTATAACTTTCCCATATTTAAAAACAATGAGATTGTGATGCGATCACAATATGAAAATAGACAATTAATCAGTATCCAGTTTGGATTCATTGTCAATTAAATATCGGATCTTTGATTGTATACTCATAAACCTTGTGCACTAAACTTTCGCTGGCTCTATATAGGCTTTAGCTAGGGAATTAAACACCTAATTTACTAACACAAGGAATAGAGAATATTATCCATATATAGATCAAAAAGGGGGTTTGCCTCCTACTTATTTCAAGCACAAGAAATAGACACACATCCGAATCATTCAACTCGATCATAATTAGTATATACAGTATAGAGAAATTAATACACACACAATTAGAGAGAGAGAGAGAGAGAGAGAGCTGATTGCTTATAAATATTTATTTTTTTAATTAAAGGAAGGAGAACAATATAGTAATGAAAAATAGAAAATTACAATATGAAGGTATAATTCTAATGTCGCTTTATAATATATGATATGGAATCTCCCAATTCAAACTCAAGGAATCCTTGGAACCTGAAAATAATTCCAAAACAGCAAATACATTTAAACAAGAAACTGAAGTGAAACAAAATTGAATTAACAACAAAAAGTATAGTAGGAGTATGTGTGAATTAAATCACATACAGTATATATCAATGATACTACTATACATGCACACACTGTAAACTTGTTGTATATGACGAGTTGAAGTAGAAAATGTGGGATAAGCAATGAGGTGTTTTGAGTCAAATGAAATTGGGATGAAGTTGTAACTGTAAAAAGAAAAGCATTTTTTTGAGGCTTAAAAAGCTGTAACCGATGAAAATCAGAATAGAAACGAGTGCACATGGAGTATATAAAATGAGGGCTGACGTTTTGAGGTTTCCATAAATTAGGGCCGAATAGAAGAATCCGATGGGCTTACCAGAAAGTAGCTTTGACCGTGCTCCAAACCCTGCACCACGTATCCGTACTCGTTCATCTCCACTGCTAATCCCGACGAATCAAACATCACCACATCCGCCCCAAACATCGATTTTATATCCACCGGCCCTCTCCCCACCTCCGTCGCCACGCCATTGATCAACACCGTCATCATTTCTGCACAATTATGCATGCCTCTAATTTTAGGGTTTCCAAATTCACAAATTGATTTTTGAAAACACGCATACTTGATTAAATCATCTATATAAAATGAAATTGTGCTTTACGAGATTGGATTTGGGGATTGGGAGCTTCAGCTGGGCAGAAAATGGGGTTTTGCTCAAACTCCTGCGGGAGGCCCGGGTAGCCCGACAACCCGAAACCGCAGCCCGAATTATCAGCGTCGATTGTGAAAGACGAAGACGAGGCGGAATTGAACATACTGTAGGAGATGGAATTAGGTGTTAAGGCAGCAGGTGCAAAGGTGTGATCGTAGTGAATTTGGGGCGGAGGCGGGGGTGGTTGTTCGGCGGCCTGGACCTGGCGCTGGCGGCGGCGGGAGCGGGAGCGGCGGTTCTGGAACCAGTAGAAGACGTTGGCGTCGGCGACGGATCCGAACTTCTCTAGAAGCTTCCGGATTCGGATGGTCTCGTCTTTGGGGGGATTCACCATGCCGCTGTTGAAGATGGTTTCCAGGATTAGGATTTGCTCCGGCTTCGGCGCCCACCGCGACCGCACCGGCTGCTCACCCTCGCCGTTGTGCTGCTGCCGGGAGCCGGTGGCGCGCTCTGGATCTTCCATCTCTAACCTTTTTTTTTTTAATTGAGGTTTTTGGAGAAAATGGAGAGGGAATTTAACTTCACTAGTGTCGACATCAATGGTGTGTAGTGAATTTAAAGGGGAGGAGGAAGGGGTGTTTGTAGCCGAAATGTCTCTTTTGCCATTGCCTTCGTCTTGAAGTTGCTTATTATAATTCCCTTCTCATTTTTCTTCTTAGTAAAAATTTGCACCGGGTGTGACCAACCAATTATAACTGAAGAAAGAGAGATAAAATAGATAGAAAATAATTCTATAATTATAATTGGTTCGAGGCACCATCTGATATTATGTCCTAATTAATATTAGATTTTATTCGACAAAAAGTCTAGATATTAAATTAATTTACAATCTACAACTCAGGTGTATTTAGGTTATTTAGTATCAATGAGGTCTTATTAAATGTCTAATTTCACTTTTATTATATTTAGTAAGTGGACTTTTCATTGTACTAACTTATTATTACTCACAAATTTCACTTATGACTTATGAGACATCTATATTGGTCGGTGGGAGTATATGTTCTTGCCCTAAAACAATTTAATTCGCCTTTTTGTTCGCACCTTATAGATTAGGAGATTCTAATATGGAAATAGTTCAAATCAACACATTTTTAATCTCAGAGTTAATTGGGGAATTATTTTTAGTCATTTGATCTTTAAGATATACGCTTAATGCATCTCCTTCGCTGTATATGCAGTTGCATTATACATTCGCTGATAACAATATTTTTTAAACAATCCCAATGAAATATAATCTTTAAACTTTATAATTATTTAGTTAAATCTGCTTTGTCCCGATAACTCACTATTTTAGACTATTTAATTAGGCAAATGAAAATTTGGAATTTCCTGCAATACGTGGCCACGTTTAAATTTTGAAATCATAGTTTCGTGTGATTTTCACCTGAAAAGGTTGAGATTGGTACATAGTGACTCCCTATTTTCACCATGAAATTAATGTGGCCGAAAATAGCGAGTTCGCCCGCACAAATAAAATTTGACATTTCACGTAAACGTAAAATTAAAAAAGGTTTCAAACAATAACTCTAAAAACTAAAATCGTCAGCCCGATTAAAATAAAATAAAATAAAATAACGTCTTCAATTCTAATCTCAAGAACTCAAATACTATATTAATGTCCACACGAATCAATCAAGTGAACTACTAATGTCTTAATTGAGTTGAATGTATATAAATTGATAACAAATTTTAATAATTAACATAATGTGTGTGTATCAGACTATCAGCTTGTGTGCTATTTGTGTGAACGGGCCGGATTTCAATATCTACCTTATATTTATAATATTGTCGGAAAAACACACCTCAATTTTGAAGCCTTCTTTTGAAACATTTGCAGGTTAATAATAGCCGCAAACATTGAAGTTTCATCAATCTAGTAAAACGATGCATTTTTTTTTAATAATCATCGGAACATTCATGAGATCTCTATAGACTTTATTTTAATTATTAGGCATTAATTCCTTGCCTCCCAATGTCTAGGGAGATAAATTCCTTGAATAACAAAGCAATGTTAGGAATTGTGGTTAATTGATTTACTATAGTAGTAGGATAATACATATACATGTGAAATTGATCGAATAAAACTGAAATTTAGTGTGTCAACAAGATGATGGATGGCAATGGAAACTGTTCACTTTTTTTTTTTTACTACTTTTTATCATCTTATACTTTCGTCGGAAATTTTAAACTAATTAAGTACTGTCCTCTAAATTATTAATACCTGTATAGTAATATTATAAATTTGTTTTTTATTCTCTACTTATATATAAATTGCTACTATTAATTTTCTACCCAACCGTGTACTGAATATATTAATTAAAGCGATATCCAATCTAATGCAAGACAAACACGCACATACAAAATAATTTAATAAGGCAGTCCTATACGAGATCTAAGCTAAGTTGTCACATCTATTTCTGCATGACAATAAAAATGCAATACCATCAATAATTTACATACTACCTAATTTAAGATTAAAGCCAAACATAAAGTAGTTTTTTTTTTTTTTTTTTTTTTTTTTTTTTTTTTTCCTTTTTGAGGTGCATGCACGTTGTTATTGCCATTAATCATTAAAGAATCCCTCCACTTCTTCATAGGTTTTTCTTTGTCTCCTTAATGCGTTGATTGAAAGTGCTACAAATTCAAAAAAGAGTAAAACACACACACAAACACACACACACACACATCTAATTTAAACCTCCTATCCTATCCTATCATTTAGGTGCATATAATGCAGTATATTTTTAACAATTATAGAATATACAATAATTTGATTTCTAGTACTAAATAAAAGTATGATGATGGCTGCCGGTGCTTGTAGTACATACTTGTGGGCAGTTGAATACTCATATTTTCCGACAAAACTTTTTATCTTTCTATTGCTATCCATTATATAATTATATTTATATAGTAGTACTATATTAATTTACGCACGAATATGATTTTGCATCCAATTGTCACAACATATGAAGCAATGCTAGCTAATAGTATGGAGTATTAAATGTATATATTATACTATAAAATTTAAAACTTGATCGATTTATAACTCGATCGGCTTTGATTTGCATATAAAATTGTAAATTCGGTGATCTCAATAACAACTTAGGACGAGTAGATTTCAGCTAAGTACTCAAAAAAGGATATACGCAATTAGTACTTTACAGAAATTTATTACTCCAAGTTACAACTCACACACATTATCTAAACATATCGAAGTTGTGTTTTGAGCCACCTAAGGTTCGCGTATATGGAAGGGTGTGAGTTGTAACTGTAACTCTAACTCGAGATGGTTGAAAATTGAAATTAAAAGAACGGAGGTTATGTACATATGTGAAAGAATTAAGGTGATGTCAAACAAAAAGGACATAAAAGTTCTAGGGTTTGGGCCATGTGAAGAAGGAATCAAGAATGCATGATAAATAAATAAATAAAAAGAAAGAAAAATCTAGAATATCTGCCCAAATATAATTCTTCTGGTGTTAAGCAGAGACATGAGTCCTAGTTTTCTCACATATTTGTAAATATTTAAACAGAGAGATTAGAGCAGAAAGCAAAGGACAAATTAAATATACAAATGTGAAACCGACTATGGCTTGTTCGTTCTTACGTGGGATGCAGATTTTTCTATCCTAGTTTGCTGTTTTCAAGCTTCAAGAATATATAATAAAATACATAGTGAGATAAATTAATTATTGGGATTAAAATATGATCTTTGCGTGTATGTTTTGTTTGAGCTAGCTTATCAATATACTTTTGCAGGTAGCACTAATTAAAGAATTGGGTAATTTATGATTGATAATTTGGTTTGGAATCAACCAAGATCTGATGCTATATATAACATGGATTACTTTTCCCAGAAAAAATACTACTTTTTCCAAATATAGTATATGCATCTACGTAATTATAGGGTGTGTGTTTGAGGGAATACTAGGTCGATGAAGGAACCTCCGCCATATCTAACTTGGGATTTTCAGACATTTCACATGATTGTACAACAAAAGTTTAATTTTGGAGTAATTAAAAGCTGGAAATACTACTTTTTTTCAATTTAATGGCGATTTTTTGCGCCTCAATTTTGACTATTCATTAAAAAATTTCAACACATGTAAATTAAGTGACCTGTGTCTCGAATTTTGTTTAATTTTATTCATATATAAATAATATTGTCCCAATTAACGAACTATATAACGAAGACATACTTATGTTGTGTGCACATTTCCAATCGTATAGTATATATATGTGTATATAGAATATTCTTATGATGATGCAATTGGCTAGAAAAACATAGATAAATTAATTAATTAATTAAAAGCCATATTACATGCTGGTTTCCCTTGTCTTAGTGACTTTTGTAAAGAAAAAGTTAAATTTATTGCCCAAGCTTAACTTTGCTCATTGCCTCATCTGATCCCATATTGTTTTTTATTTATATTAGTTTTTGCGTAGTTAGATTTACTAAAGTCCTAGTTAATTAAGTTAAGTGCTTGCACTGATCGATTTGGGCCCACCCTTCGGCGGCTTGCTTGCACAACTCTGTCTTGTTGTATAATATACATCTTATTACGATAGTAAGGAAATCTCACCCACAACACAATTATGATATTTCTTTTTTATACGATCGGAAAATTTTGCAATGGCATAGCATAACTAATGATATATAATAATGAGTATAACTTATTTATACTGAAATACTAACAAGTAAACATTTTAAGAAGAGTAAATTATAAACCCATAATTATATCAATGGTGCATGTTGAGGTTTTATTAATTTAATTATTACTATATTATGATATACGCTAATGAAACAAAATTATGTACTGGCAGTGGCAGCAGGCCTGTGAATTGTATTTTTTTTTTGCTGGTGCTTTGAGCTTACTTTTGATTTAAAATATTATAATTATAAGGAAAAAAATATGAAATGAAGAATACTTTAATTATAGCGTCTCATTTTGTTGACAAACGGTTATTCCAAATTAAGCCAGTCAAATTGGATCCAACACATTGCTCTCAATCCACGTGACCCTTCACGCAATTCAATTTAGTTACTCAATATTATATATTTCATGTTTCATATATATAGTATTATCCATTATATAGGACTTTGAAAACAAACATATTAGTATATTTTGATTTATTTGCATAAAAATATAGAAAACAATGTGGCTGGCAATGTCATTTTTGGAGCTGGTTGAAAAACATCAACTGTCGTAAATAAAATAATATAGGAAATAATTGTATTCCAATAATTTGCATTAACGTTTATGTTAATGCCTAATTAATTATGTTTTTTTCCAACTAATAAACGATTACTTATGAGATTAGAACAAGGCACACGTTGTGCGGGGACATGAGGGGTATCTAATGTGTCCTAAAAGCTCAACCCCAAATGTTCGGCTGTTGTCCATTCCTTAATTAATATTCAAATTTAGGGTTGGTAGATTTAACTCTTGTTAACTTCACTTCGACACGTGTACTCTAGCAAGATATGGAAAGAGCAAGAGTACTGCCCTAATTATAAAATACGTAGTATAACATTTCCAATTTTAAAATGTACTGTATACAATAGATCGTCTCGGTCAATTTGTGCCTCGATATTTGATAAAAAGATTAACTACTAAAATATGCATGCCAACTAATAATATGAAAGTCATGTAAATTACTGAATTTACTTATTCCGTTGCTATTTATGGGGCTCCTTGTTGACAACAATTATGCAATAATTATATAAAAACAAAATTGCTTATGCATATCAAAAGGTAGACGGGCTCAATGTAAAGAAGCCCATAACTCGGATAAACTCAGCAGGTTAACAGTCTAGACCAGTAATGGGCTGAAACAAGGCCCAAGTTAATTAATAAAAATTTGTTAATTTTCAATCACGGTTTTGTTAATTTGGAATAGTTCACTAGGTAGTGCGACATCTTAACTCATAAGCTTTTAATTTTTCTAATTTTTTAGAATCAAAACTTAACTAATCTTCTGCAGTTAAATTTAGCTTATAGCAATTTGATATCAACAGGTAAGAATAATAATATTGAATTCGTCGTACTTTACCAATTGCCTATTACTTATGGTGTTTTAAAATTAAAGCTTCACAATTATCACAAAGTTGAAAATTCAGTTGAAATTTAGGCAGCAAATATGACTAAGCAAAAGCCGTAAACCAGATAAAATGACAGTATCTAATGATGGAGTAGTATACAATTTGATTAATTAATTACTCTCTCCATCCGCGAATAGGAGTCCCGTTTTTCCATTTTAGTCCGTTCGCGAATAAGAGTCCCGGTTCACTATTTCGATAAACGGTAATAGGATCCCACCTTCCACTAACTCATTCCACGCACATTTCATTTAAAACTAATATATATATATATATATATATATATATAGTCCCATTATCCACAAACCCACTCTTAAAGACCGAAACACCGAACCATATCAAATTAGGGTTTTTAGATCTAGTTTTTTATGGATGAGATTCACAAATTTATAAATTATTTTTTCTCCTTCATCACCAGTCTATTTCTATTCATCCGAAGGTACGTAAATAAGTCATACTAACACGTTACGAATATTTAACTTCATTCCAGAATATATTTGTAACGACCCGTCCATCTAGGGTATAATATGTAACATCCCGACTTTTTACCCTAAGGCTTAGAACATCGATCTATATATATATATAAGTTTCGCGTCTAAAATTTTCTTATTATTACTTCTTGTTATGATTAATCGTTGTGAAGTATATTTTGAGTAGTGAACAAAAATAGTAATAGTCAAAATAGATGTTTGCTCTAATAAAAG
>NC_062969.1:6241643-6360242 GCF_023119035.1 Salvia hispanica | reverse complement strand
AACATTTTAAGTCATGCGTTCATTTGTCTATTGCTGCGTTTTATACGCCTCACATTTTGTCTATTTTGTTGTGTTGTGTATTTCATGCGTCATTAAATGTCTCGTTTTATTCTTTAAGTCTGTATCCAGTCAAAGTGGAACATTTAAACATGGACGAGATGAATTTTTTAATTGCACACAGAATCTATCTCTCAGTTCACTTCTCTCATCTCTGGCAATATTCAGCCCTACAACGTGTATTTTACTGCCATGCATTGATAAGTTCATCAAACCACTTTAAATTGTACTCCCTTCGTCCCAAGATATTAGACAATTTTCTTTTCTGCTCTCGTTTTAAAAAAATATTATAAAATAATTAGAGTGAAGAGAGAGTAAAATAAGATAGTCAATTATGTAGAGGAGAGTCTTCTCTCCATAATTCTTTTTCTTATTTTATTTTTTCTCCACTTCAATTATTTTATATTATTTTTTAAAAACGAGTGCAAATCCTCTATGCAATTCTCTCTCTTACTTTACACTCTCTCCACTTTAACTATTTTATATTATTTTTTCAAAACGAGTGCGAAAAAGAAAGGGTATCAATTCAAAAAATTGAGTGTGTTTCAATTTCAAATTGACAGACTAAATTTGAAAAGTTCCAATTTTGACATTGCACTGTAAATACACACACACAAATATACTCACTATAAGTATAATGTTAATAGAATAGTTCATGTCTTTCAGTAGGAAATTGAAGTGGATCTTTTATCCATTTTATTATTCCAATCATGTTCACATCAACCAAGCAAAGTGCTGTTGACAAAAGGAAGTAAGATTTTATCTATTACACGTACATATGGGAAAGAAGAGATACAGAAAAAAAAAATGAAAAAAAAACAAAATTTTGTTGAAAATCATTGGAGTCCATTTACATGATGTGTATAGCCGACGTGGTACAACCAACCATTAATATACAGAAAATGAATTCTGGGAAGAATAGAAAATTCCTTCTCTAGTTAAGTAGAACAATTATCCCTATCAACCTTGATTACTCTTGTATTATACGAACCACAAAAACCACACTTGTGATACAGCCAATGAAACGGTGCCGTTCCTTTCCTATCGCAGTCATTGCACAAGATGTCCTGCAGATCAAACACTCGTGTCTCGGATACATCGTGCAAAAGATCATGGAGAGAGAGAGAGAGAGAGACTCACATGACACCCATCTCTATATTCTTCGGGGAGCACCTCCGATGCCATTAGAGCATCGAGCATTCCAAAGTAAACCTGATGGAAGAGGCTTATCAGTAAATAGGAAACCAAGCATACATCATACATATATATATAGTTCATACAAACTGCATACTACACCAATGTCTGCATTCTATATAAATAAAAGAAAACACGTGGCACGGACACGCATACAGTTCTACTTCGATGTCAGGTGAGTGGTCTAACATAACTTGATACATTGACCCGGAGCAAATACATGGTGGTGTGTTTTGGAGTTATTACTGCACGTCTATGCGACTGTCTTAAAAAGAACGACTAGTGAAAGTACGAGGACAAAGTGGCAGTATTAAAACGGCACACTATATAGTCATGGCCATCAGCCTCGAAGTCTCATGATGAGCGCATAGAAAAGTTGGGTGCATTTCGTGGGTGATTGGTCATTACATACAATATATAATTAGCCTAAACTGAATTTTCACGAATAGCATAAGCAAATAATTGCTTTAAATACGATAAGTTTGTCCTCACCGACATGTCTCCCATCGACTTGCTGCAGATAGGACAGCTGTAGTGTGTACAAGCATACGCCTGGTGTGAATGAGAGTAAGAGATGAGTAGAGGTTTTAATTTCAGTTGTTTTTCGACAAGAAAAATCGAAACCAGGAAACTAAATCAAGGAACAGACCTGGAAACAAGCAGAATGCATGTAATGACCACATGGAAGAGCCCTGACAGCCGTACTTGATGTGATCAAAAAATCGCAGCATATCAGTTGCTTTCAAGACCCTTCTCTCTGCATTTGTGTTCCTTCCCAGGGCAACAATTGCATGTCATGCAATGAAAAAAATCTATACCAAGACCTTTTCCAACACAGCACAAATTGCAGGATGGACAATGATAGACATCCCTGAAAAGCAAAACCAGCAAAACTCGTTAACTTGCCGAAGCAAGTTGTTATATCATTACAATGTTACAAATAGATTTTTCATTTATCATACACCTGGAGAAATGGAGACAATTGTGAACAAACCCTATCCACATTTAATGGACTGATATGATCCTTTGAATTCCAGCTAGCATGTAAAAACTAGAACTATACTATTATATAACAGACTACAAGAAGGAAACTAAAACTAATCAAAGCTCACAGTTCATCATCGAAGAACTTGCAGCTGCTGCAATAGTACTTTGCCAATGAAAGCCCGTTACAAGAAGGTTTCATGCAACCTGGTCCAACCGCCTCTATTTGTAAGCAATTCATGCACAACATCTCTGATGTTGCCTTCCTGCATATATATTAAATGCAAAGAATTACCTTTCAAGTGTAGAAACTCAATGCATAAACAATCTAGTCTGTTCTTTAGAAGGTACCTATCCATTGAATGGTCGCTGACTTCATCATGGCAGAACCTCCTTGCAACCAGCTTTCCGCAACAAGCAGCACGCAGCTTACAGTTTCTTCTGTAATGCTCGCATCCGAAGATTTGTTTTTCAGGATCACGATATGACGGGGTTCGTCCAAGTAAATCTTTATCATCAACTTCACTAGTTGTTGATTGTGAGAACTTCTGCTGATAAGCTATCCATTTACTAAATGAAAAGTTACAGTGATCTAAGTAAGTTAATGGCCTAAGTTAACCAACCAAAATGACAAAACTTCCAACAAAAATCCAAAACATTCAGATGCTAGTAAGATGGCGGCACCTGGTGATAAGGTTTTGAAGGAGATATGCTTTTCTTCTTAGATCCAGGGTTGGATCATGGGAGGCTTTATGCATCTCTGATTCAAGCTCATTTTGGTTCATCCAGAAAATATCTTTCCACCCAGGCTTAAATGTATGATCACTTTGGTCCACAGATTGATGGGTATCAATTTCTGAAAAACAAGTACACATAATACTTTAATAAAGTGTAATCCTAGCAAATTGGTTGCATACTCCTAGTAGCAAACACAATCATAAACCACAAGTATTGTTGCTTAAGAGTATTCCTCCTATTTGTAAGGGTGAAAAGACCAGAGTGAAGATCCCAATCCTCCCACCCCCAACTCAAAGACAAAAAGATGAAGCAAACAAATACAATCATTAACTTAGTATGTAAAATTAAAACAGTAACTGAGTATTTTCAAGAAATAACTTGTGGGATGTTATTTTCTGATGTGGATGCCTGTGCTGATGATGCTGCAAGGGTCCCTCCCCACCATTCATCAAGCCATTCACTGAACATAGTGTTCTTAGTTGCATTCTTCCATGTGTTCATTTTGTTTTTCTCTTCCTGTGTAAGAGCAGATGTTACCCAAGGCAGCATTGACTGAAGCACCTCAGCTCCTGTTGTTCCAATAATGCGGCCAACAAGCTTATCTTGTTCGTCAACAGAAAAATGTCGGTCAAACAATGGCCAAAGTTCAACCTCTTCACGCAGAACATGATGATCCAATGTTACTTTAATGGATTTGCACATGCCGTGAATCTTTGTAGCCAGCTCATTGTACATTATAAAATGATCAATACAACTCAAAGAAACCAATAAACTTTCGCTCAAAATGCCACTAGCAGCTTTTGTACTCAAATTCTCGTGAAGTTGGGAGAGCTCTGCCAGTGCAGATGAGATATCCTCACACAATTCTTCTTCCCGTTGTGGTCCAACGTGTAAGAATGGCTAACATTGTGAAAAGCTTCCTTTGATTCCAAGGCAGGAAAGACAATATCATCCTCTGCATTACTATGTGCTCTATACAAGCCCCATAGAAGACAAAATCTACCAGTAAACTGTCTCAGGGAAGTTTCATCACAATCACCTAGTTTTCAAGATTCAATCTAGAAATTCCAAATCTTTCCGGATTGCTTTGTGAAATTTAAAAATATTATCAATTGGCCTTGAATGGCCTCTTATACTGGAACTATTATCTGTTTCCCAGTTAAAAAGACTAGAGTTGAGAGAAGGAGCACTTGGACCAAAGGATAATGAGCGTAGAGATTTCACAGTAGCTCCAGAACTCATTCCTAGACTATTGCCATTCACTCCTAGGCCAGGATCACAACAAGACTGATTAGAAGCTTTTGGAGATTCTGTCTTTGAAACAGTGCAAATATTATTTTCAACTGAACACACTAAATTTGCCTGATCAATTGACTTCTCACATGTTTGGCCACAAGTTGTAGTGGAAGAACTTGTACAGGCACAGTTACGACAAGATCTGCCAGAATGCTCTTGTGTTTCTCCAGTCTCCTTGGCAAGATAACAACCAATTGCACTAGAAGTCAAACAGATTTTCCTAGGATAACCCTTGCATGCCCAGCCAGTATACAATGTAACCAAAGCAGTGTCAGATGCTGGAGCTGCACAATAACATCATTTGCTTAGAAGAAATAAAAAGCATCAAGTGTTGGAAATGAAATAAACTGATGAAAAGTTCAAAGTGTTAAGAAGGACTTCAAGGTGTACCTGCCATGTGCATGTTACAAAGAAAGCATCGAGCTTCCTCTTCACTAAATGAACCAACCAACCATGGTAAGACAGACTCAATCAATCTGAGTGGCATCACACATAAGCTCTGGTAAAGAAGTTTGCGCTGTCGCTCACGGCTGAAATTCTTCCTTGCAAGTGGAAGTACCTGCAATCTAACTCATTGAGACATCCAGAAGCACTGAAATGAAGTATCATTAACATTTGAATGTATGAAACCAGTCTTTTATGAATGATAGCCAGCCTCTTCATCAATGCATTTTATGCACACTTTTTTATAGAATTAATGATTAGCACTCTTTCTTGATAAGATAAATGACCTTTATGCAAATGTATACAAGTACATGATGAAATATAAAACAGAAACAACCGAGCATAAATCACATACCAGTTTTTCCTCATTCAGAAAATGCTTCTTTATCATCTCCATTATGTGATCAGCCTGTGAGCATAGTTCAGAATAAAATTCAACACATGAGTTAGCTCCAGCACTTTCAATACTTTCTATTAAGCATCGAAATTTTTCAAATTCACTTTCTTCTGCTGCATGCTCCTCGACAAATGACATTTCTACAGCAGGGAATATAACTTTGTCCTCAGCAATGCTGCAGCAAATGCAAATAAATTTAACTCGCCATTCAATAAAGGAACAATGTCCAGGGAAGTACCCAAAAAATCATTAGGACTGCATAAATCTAGTCTAAATGAGAGGGAATTTAGTACCTGTGGAAAATACAGACTTCAGCTATAAATTGAAGCCTTCTGTTGAAGGCAGATAGATCAGAAAAATCTCCAGTGAACTTTATACTTCGAGCTGCTTCAGCGATATCAATTAATTCCTTCTGGATAGCTTTATGCCAATGCAATATATCATCCACTGGATGGTATTGCGAAGACCTGATAACACTACAGTCAGATGGCAGAGGATCTCTATTTTCAGTCGAAGGGGATGTATGAGAGCTACTGGAGAGCCTGGGATCATCCTCAGAACGTTTACGCTTGTTGCAAACACTTACCCCATCCATCCAATTAAAAATAATCTTGAATGGCATAAAGAGAAGTTAGGAAACGAAGACTAGAAAGTCATTTCGCTTTGTGTTTCTAACCAAACTATCTAACCTGTTGAAGCAGTCTTTCATCTGGAATGATTCTGTGCAAGCATTTTCGCATATCCAGCCTTTCATCTGGTGAAATTGATGACGAAAGCCATGGCAGGAATTCTGCCATCATATTTACAGGAATGCTACACAAGAACTGCCAAACTAATGATGCCTGCTCCTCAAATGAGAACTTTTCTCTAAGTAAGGGGAATACCTGCCAAATGGAAAACAACTCTGTAATGCATCAGGTTAAGATGATGAAAACATTGCCTGAATTTTAATCCCAGGCATATCAGAAGTACACATGCATCTTTTTCTACTCTTAAGTACAGTATATCATTTGTAGCCCAGGATGAAATGGTTCTGGCCAAGTATAAATATCTTGGTATTGGACTGGTGTATATGATATGGCAGTAACAACCTAGCTGAATTCAATTTCTCATTTTTATTGCACGCAGAAAAATAGCTTAGGATAAGCAGATTCTGTGAAGAAGCGTAGCCTATCTTTAAGTATAAAATGATAACTGGAGATCTAGCTCCATAATATTCAACAAATGGAATGGACAACTTACACCTGACATGCAGCAGTAATGCAAATGAGCTATTTCTGATCCAGCAAAGCACCAAAGCAACAATGTGCAGTCATATGGATATATTTTTTACTATCTAATATTATCTGTATATTTCTTTGTGATAAGCATGATTTTCTGTCGTCGTCAGACAAGGAAAAGGGGGTGCGGAAAAAAGAAAAAAAAGGATGACCAAAACTGAACCTGCTCCTCTTCCTTAGACATGTGCTGACTAATTGATGTTTGAAGTGCTCCTGTACAAGATGCCAACTCTCTTTTGTAGCTTTCCTCATTCTCCATATCATTCCCTAACAATGTAAACAACTGATCAAAAAGCACACTTTCACCCTCATGTTCGAGAGAATAAGTCCGTGCCACATTCTTCACACGGATGTCAAGGGCGGGAAATATAACCTGTCATTAATATATGAAAGACTTTTTAGTCGTTAGGTTGCATACTCCAAACAGTTGTATGAGCAATCAAGGATAATATCAGTAACCAAACTTTGATCATTGCAACTACTGTTGACGAAACCAAACAGAAACTAAACATTGATTCACTGAATATGTCCGATACCACAGTTTCCTGAAGAAACGTAGTTAATCAACTTATTTTCCTGAGCCATGAGATATTGTGGCACATAATGAAAGTATGTGAAACTTCAACAAGCATATTGCACCACTCTAAAGAGGCATGTTCACAATTTTGTGCTAGCAGATACTTTTCCACCTTGCATTTAAACAACAAAATTTCTTAAAATAGAAATCAGCAATCACAATTAAAAAGCTAGGTGAGGAAGAGCAGATACCCATGATTCAAAATTCCAGAAACTAGACCTATTAATTACTCCACTAAAACGGAAAAAAGTAACACTAAATCAAAATACACTCTCCAATAAGAATAAAATTAATTAATTAAACAAAAAAATAGGCAGGTGCCTAAATTCCAGATATTTTCATCCGAAACGCTTTATACAGCTGAGTTATACTCATACCAACCAAATGCACAACACGATCAACTAAAATCAACATAATAATCATCCAATTCGGAGACGCAGTAAACATCAACGCAGAAAAAATAAATTCAGCGCATACCTCGTCCTCGGCATTGCAATGGTGCTTGTAAATCGACCTTAAAAAATGACACTTCTTCATCAATTGCTTGATGTCTCCGCCGCTTCCGTTAGTCGCCAAAGCCAGGGCAGTCCGGTGAAGGCCGTCCAGCTCTGCTCGAATAGCCTTGTGGAAGAAGAGGAAGATCCTGATCGGAGACGACAGCCGCAGCGTGGCCGCCGTCCGGCCGGTCTGATCCACCGGCGCGGCCGCCATCACCGAAACGCCGCCGTTCTGTATCTCCGGCGTCGCCATCTGTTCATAAAAAAAACAAAAGGGGTCCCTTTTATTTAGGAATTTTCTCACAGCTTGGTTAAGTTTTTTCTCTCTCTATAGAAATTCTGTTTTTAATAATTCTTCTATATTTCTTATTTTACCTGAACATAAAATTAGAGAAGCGTGGGATCAATTTAAATGGATAGAGGGGGAGGCAATCAGTGGTTGGACACGTGGCGATGGATATTCAAGGGATGGTGACGTGGCGGTAGTGGGACACGTCAGCGGAAGTGATGTGAGCCGCGGTGATGCATGGCACGTGAGGGGCAATGGCTGATTGTGTGCGATGAGTGAGTTGCGATTCTCTCTTTTTCATTATGAAAGTTGCGATTTTAATGAATTCTTGAAAGTTGCGATCCCTTTCTCACTCGGATGGATTCATCTTCTTTCGACATGTTTAATAACAAAAATATCTTTTTCTTTTATGTTATTTCGTGGTTCATATAGTGAGTTAGAAAATAAGATAATTTTTTAAAATTTTGAATCAAATTAGGATATTGAAAGAAGATATATTTTGTGGAGACTGGGCTCATGTATTAAAGGATGGTGTCCGAACTTTCCTTTCATACCAGGAAAATGTGTGATGAAGCTGGTCAAAGCTAGAAGATGGTTTGGAAGTTATCGAAGAATCAATACCTCTTGCCAAATGTTACAAAAGTGAACTTCATCTCGTCTCTTTTGCCCTCTTTTGCTTACGGTTGGGATAGTTATTGGCTTTTGGGGTAATGTTGCTTTTGCCTCTTTGTTGCATTCTTTGTTGGTGGGAGGTGTGTTGGTCGTAAAACTGAAAATGACTTTTGCATTATTTTACATTTTGCTCTTTTTTCACTCTTAGCTAAATGACCATTAACTTAATTATCGGTTTGCAAGATTGTATCTCGGATTAAATTTGTAGTGTGTTTGGTTTATGAGATTTAATCTCATAATTCAATACTAGATGAATAATCATGAGATAATTAGTCATAGCTTACCTCCTATGACTAAAATAATCTCACAACTCAATTCTAGATTGTATTTTAATATTATTTTATCTAGTAACCCAAAAAATATATATATATATATATGTACACGGCAACATTATTTGCTTAAATGCATTAACTTTGGCAATAACAATTGTTTGTGTATTATGCATTCGGAATTTCGGATACACTCGATACTCGATCGAGATACCCAATATTCAAAAATTCAAAATAGCTAAATCTAAATATAATCCCAACATTTTACGGATCAAATCATCAGATCAATACTAATAAAATGATATTATTCTAATTTCTAAAATTAAGCACTAATTTATTTCCACTTAGACAAAGAATATTCACAACTCATCTAGTCAAATAATTTCTACAGCAAAAATGAATTATTTCATATTTAATTCTGTAGGAAAGATTACTATGATTTATTTAGACCGGTCACATTCGAATAACCATTATTTTGGATGATTCGTCTCCTTAATTTGTGGAATTATTAATTATATTTTACGCATATGTCATGCATTTGGACTTGTAAAGTGACGTGTGAATTATAATTAAATGTGTTGAAAATCAGCATAATCTAACAACACAGGATTGTGTTTATTTATAATAAAAGCAAAAAGGGAGTAAGCAAAACAGAACTTGATGTTTGAATACATTGGAATAGTGTAATATAAAAATTATCCTTGTCCCATTAGACGTGGTGCAACTTTTGATTTAATAATGTACTATATACTTTAAAATTGTTACCTACTTAAGTCTAAGATGCTTGAGGTTATATATGATTCGGATATTTATCTGTATATTTTAACATAACTGACATTGGAAACTTTGATAGAAAAGGTAGTGACAAAAAATCATTTTTGAAGTCTTTAGATGACCTAATTGATTGAATTAGTAAGACTTGTGTTTGATTAGTTTTATCGCTTGTTGCAAAATTATGTGACTTATTAACAGTAGATATCTCTTTGTCAACTACTCCTATAAAAAAACGAATAAACACATGTTTGGGGATTAAAAAAAATTAAATAGCCCTTAATTTTTAAATATACTCAAAGCTCTAATCATCAAAATAAGAAAAATAAATATGCATACACTCAAAATTATAGGAAAAGTAATTAAAGGGGAGAATGGACATTTCTAGTTTAGTCCACATCTTTCAAAAATTTGAATGACAAATTAGAAAGTTTCAAAATGCATCAATTGTTAGAAAGTTTCAAAACTTTGTGATTTATTATTTAAATTTGAAAAGATTCAAGATAAATTAAAAATTGACAAAACTTCATGATTTTATACATAATTAATTTTCTATTGAGAATTAATCTATTGAGAATATCATTTACCGACATTAATTTTCTTAGATATTGCTATAAGACAAAAAAGGGTACTCAAAATTAATTGTAAGAGCACTCCCAATGGCCGGCAGCGTTAAATCCGGCGTTTTATCGCCGGATTTCGCGGCGAAATCGCCGCCAATGGGGTGAATTCGGCGTTTTTCCGGCGTTAATTCTACCGAATTAACGCCGGCCCCCGAAAAAACGCCGAATTAACGCCGAGTGAACGCCGGCCACTGTAGGCGCATTCGGCGTTTTCCGGCGTTTTTTTTTAATACCCAACGGCTATTTTTTCCCCTATATATAATTCCTCCTCCTCCTCCATTCATCACACACAATCTTCATTTTCTCAATTTTCAATCTCATTTTCTCAATCTTCTATATTCAATCTTCAAAATTATGAGTTCAAATAGGAAAAAATCTCGAAAAGGTAAAGGCAAAGAGTCGAGTTCCCAAAATCCCAACCCCACTGATGAAGCAAATCAGCAGTGGATGGCCTCATTGTTGTCGATGGGTTCTCCTCCCGGCCAATATCCATATGCGGGTCCGTCCCCATTGCAGACTCCTCCGGTGCGCAGACTTTCTCCGTACTTCCAGTCTGCCCTCAGCATGCCCTCTCCAACCGACGATGTGTATCGCCCCCAGATAGTCACATCGTTGTTCGACACACCTGGAGCCACTCCAGACGACGAAGGATCTCAGGCCTCTCGCCGGACGCTCCTCCCTCTTAGTTTTTTAAATCCTTGTTTTTTATGGTTTTTTATTTGTAGTTTTTTTTTTCTCGTTGTATTATATTTTCCAATGATTAATACAACGACGAATTGTTCATTTATAAATCTATTTATTAAACACATTTGTAGGGAAAATTAAATAATATTAAAAATGATGATGTAAAAATGAAATGTTGAGTTAGGGAGAAATAAGGGAGAAATAAGAGAGAAACTATTGGAGCAGTTGGCTAAAAACTGAGGATAAATTTTGGCGCTGATGTGGCGCTGATGTGACAGGAGTTAGGGAGAAATAAGGGAGACCATTGGGAGTGCTCTAACAGAACCATTTGTCTAAGTTGTAATGATGTGTATCACTAGTTTATGACAAAGTGTTTGAGGACTTCTCCATTAAATCTTATAAAACGCGTTGATCTACAAATCCTCAATTTTTCAGAATTCGGCCATGGACTACACATTAATATTTTTTTTAATTTTCATTGTAAACCTCAATTGTTCATATAAAATACCCTTAAATTAATTTGGATAAGTTCTCCACCAAAAAAGTCCTAATTCTTACCTAAATTTGGGCAAGTACAAAGTATTTACCACGCTAAAATCTAGTATGATCCACGTCTCTAGTGTTTAAATTACCGAAAGGAATCCAGCAAATCTATTATAAAAATTATTGATTGAAGAATTATGCATCACACAATAATTTATTGGACTTTAGGTTCATGTATGAAGCATTGAATCAGTTTTAGTCTTCTAGACTCTAAGCCTACAATTCACCCTATTTTAAATTATTTTAGCCTAAGTAAAAAGTAAAAGGTTCTTGCATTGTTTAATTAAGTGTATTTATTTGGAGATTAGGTTTAGGATTTTAGAGGTTTAATGACAAAGATGACATAATACTAATCATTAATATTTATAAGGCCAACAAATTGATTTTCAGTATTTCTTGTATATCTATATCAAATAAAATTGTTATATGTCTCTCTAATATAACCATTTTAAACATATGCTAATACAAAACATGTGTGCCTTGCTAGTTTTGCATCAGTGGACGTGTATATGATTTATTATTCCAATAATTATCATTTGATGTGTATGTTAGAAATTATAAATATTAGATTAAAATAAAAATATTTTAAAGTATGTGAACAATCTGGTGCGACCCATGCATGAGTTGAAAACACTTTCAACTATTTTAACATCCATGTTTGTTACAAGTTACAACCATTATAATAGACTTTAAAATAAAATAATAAAAAGTGTATGTACTCCATATTAGTATTAATTTACTCTTCTTTTTAATTTAGTACACATTTTTTTGTTTTTGTTTTTGTTTTTTTTTTATCTAGCATCGGTTTGTGTTTAGATTTAAATTATAATTGGACAAAATTATTCTCATTAATTATTCATTATTCACCAAAATTGGGATTCTTGGAGTAATTTAAGTACATCAAAACATGTCCATCTTCATTAAAACAAAATCAAGATAAATATTACTTATAGCTTTACATAACATAGCTAATGTACCCCGTTATGATTATCGTTAAAAATAATCACTAACTACGAAAATTCGAGTATTCAGCTTTAGCAAGGACGTCATATTTCAACGATTCATTTGTAATTACTAAATTTTGTTAGTATTTGCATTCTATTCTTAAATCTGAACTTTTTAGTAAATTTTAACACGATAGACTGTCTCGTACAAGACTCTCTCACATTATGTTTATAATTTAGGAACACTCCACTTATATGCATAGTGCAAGAGACAAAAACAATATAATGATTTTTGTGAGTGGCCCAAGTCTGAATTCCACTGTCCAAGTATTATATAACTGAGCATGTGTTATGCTTATGGTTTAATGGTTAGCCCATATTCTTCAATTTAAAATGTTATTTTCCACCATTTTAATCAGCTATTTTCATGCCGTTTTACCATTTTCATAACTTTTTTAGTGCTCAAAATTGAAAATTAGCACCATTTCTCAATTTTAAACATAAAGCATTAAAAGGTAGTTTAGACTTTTAGTTCTTATCAAATAAGTGAGTTAGGTTATTACATGATGAGTAATTTTAAGCAATAGTGCCTCCGAAATTGACCCACCAACCACACATGGAATTTTCAATATTAAAGATATGAAGATGTTTTTATTAGCTATGTTCGAACCCTTAAAAGCATCTTATTAACTAAATCGTGCTTCGTCATCATAAATATATGGATATATTGTTCTCATTGTGTTAGAACATTATTTCTACTTCTTATGAGTCAATAACATACACAAATTGGCAGCAGCTATTGTGTAGGGTGAGAGGTCAAATTATGTTGATAGAAGAAATGGTGGACATAATTGCATCAACTTTAACATCATTTCATTTCATGTTTTCAGACAAAAACAAATGATCATTTGTAAATGGTACACCAAAATTATGTCAACATTTTACCAAAGATGAGATGAAAAGACTTATGTGGAAATCCTTTCATTTGTAAATGGTACCCCAAAATTATGTCAACATTTAGCCAAAGATGAGATAAAAAAGACACATGTAAATGGTACCCCAAAATTATGTCAACATTTTACCAAAGATGAGATGAAAAGACTTATGTGGAAATCCTATAATTTGTAAATAGTACCCCAAAATTATGTCAACTTTTTACCAAAGATGAGATGAAAAGACTTATGTGGAAATCCACTAGGAGATCATATATATATACCATCTAAATGGAGTCATGCACCACTTTATAATCTAATTTGCTGGTCAATATACCATGTGGCATGTGATATAGTCTATGAATCAGAATTTCCATATTTATTATTTTTTCTCTTTTATTTCTGTTCGAAATGAGGTCTGGTTTAGCGCACCAAAATTAAATATGTAAATATCTATATTGATTGTCATCAAATTTTTGTAATTCTTTAGTGGGAATTTATGTGATTGATTTTACTATTATTTTTCAAACATATCAGAATGCATCATGGATTGTTGTCCTCCATTTGTACTAATATTTTATTAGCAATATTACAATTTTTACATGTTACATATGGAGTACTATTTACAATAAGATTTAAGAATAAATTGGCTAGTTAGTCTATGATCTGCTTAATCAGAGTCTTCTAAGTCCATATATGCAAAGGAACAAGTACTAAAAATAAGCCCAAAAAGCTTATCACTATATTTTAAATAAGCCCCATGTATGGAAGTTGTCCAAAAAGCTTATCACTATTTTTCGTAAACATATTACTATGTTTTTATTCTAGATTGAGTTATTTATTTTATTTTCACTCTTTTATTTAATCTTCGTTCACTAATTCAGTAAACACTACTTTCTTAAATTCTAATTTCAAAAAATACTTGACAAACTTGGACAAAACATTACTCCTTCCTTCCACCATTAGGAGTCTCATTTATGGGCGACACGTGTTTTAAAAAATATTAAGAAAAATGAATGGAAAAAAATTAATGGAATAAAAATCTCACTTATATATATTAATTTTAAATAAAATGTAAGTGAAATGAGTTAGTGAAAGGTGACACTATTATCATTTATAGTAAAAATAAATCGGGACTCCTATTCGCGAACAGAGTGAGTACTGGTAGTTTAAGATGATCGATTATACTAGTACGAAATAAATTTGCAATTCGATTATACTAGTACCGTAGTGCGAAATAAATTTGGATTGCAAGGCATATTACACTAACCGAATTTAACATACTCATCCTACTCAAAACAAGTACTCTGATATACTCCTACAAAACTTAATCTAAAGAAACCAACAAATCTAAATCTGAATTCAATCTAACATCGGCCACCACAACCACCCATCATTCACTAGCTCTGCAGATATCCTCCGACGCCGACGGCGACTCCGACACCGACTCAAGCGCGTCGTCCGATGCCGACACCTCCACCCCTCTCAACTCCTCTATCATCTTCACCACATAGCTCATCTTCGGCCTCTGTTCCGGCGCCGCCTGCGTGCACGCCATCGCGATCTGCAGCAGCCCCACCATCTCCTCCTCGATATCCCTGTACCGCATGAGCTCCAGGTCGAACACCTCGGCCGTCCACTCCTCCCTCACCACAGACTGCACCCACCTCGGCAGATCGACGACCCCACTGTACCCGATCCCCGGCCCGCCGCTGTCGACCACCGAGGGGCATTTCCCGGTCAGGAGCTCCAGCAGTAGGACCCCGAACGAGTAGACATCGGATTTCGAGGTCAGCTTCCGGCCGTCCAGAGCTGCCTCCGGGGCGCGGTAGCCGCTGGATTTAGGGGCGGACGAGGGCGATGCGAAGACCGAGAGGCCGTAGTCGGATAGCTTGGCGTTGCCTAGCTTGTCGATGAGGACGTTCGTGGACTTGATGTTGCCGTGCACGAGCTTAAGGAGGGCCCCCGAGCTGTGGATGAAGGCTAGCCCCCGTGCTACTCCTGCTGCGATCTTTAACCTCGTGGTCCAGTCCAACGGAGTCCTACCCGGGCCTCGGTTACCTGAGATAAAGCAGTACGTTATAGTAAAGCCAAGAGTCCATACATATATATACAAAATCAATGCATCATGGATTTTGTATTTTTGGCTCCATTATATAAAGTGGTCCCAAACTCTTAAAACTAACCATGTTCTTATCAACAGAATTCCCTACACAAGATCTATGTTATTACATTCAATCCACTAAATCTTAAATGTCCATGCTTCACCATCACTTTCAAGGAGAGATTTCAAAATTTGAGATTAAATTAGACGACCTTTCAGCTTTTGGGATTGAATTCGCAGCTCTTTCAGAATATGGGATCGGGGCACGCAAACTTTTCATTTTAGGAGATTTTTGCTTTTTTCTCCTTTTTCTCATCCTTTTCACTCACAAAATATCTAAAATGACCAAACTACCCAACAAGAGATTTCAATTTTTATCCATACATGAAATTTGTTGTTGGATAATTTGGTCAATTCTTGTATTTTGCGAGTGAAAAGAACAAGAAAATAATAAAAAATAGGAGAAAAAGGCAAAAATCTCCTAAAATGAAAAGTTCGCACCCCCAACCCCATATTCTGAAAGATGTGCGAATTTAATCCCAAAATCTGAAAAGCCTTCCAATTTAATGATTTAATCCCAAATTTTGTAACCTCTCACTTTCGAGAACCCTAACCGAAGACACGAAAAACTAATCATCTCAAACCAAAATACGACCAAGTTCAATGAGCCATCGACATCAAGGAACCCTTTTGCTAGCTATCCAAGCCACGGTTGGTTTGAGCTAACAACAAACAGACAAAGATGAGCCTCAAGAAACAAGAACAGAGCATAACTAGCTAAGAAACAAATCATAACCAGTTAAAAAAGCATTTCAATACCACCTGCAAACTAAACAATGACATATCAATATATCATCACATTCTATTAAACACATGGGCCCTATCTCTTCAAATTCAGCTACTAAATTAGCTCCACATCAAGAATCTAAAACAAGAAACAAAATCTTTAAGCACATAATGATAAACAACAACAACAAAACAGAGTAGAACAGAGCACTGAACACAGTTCTCACCATGAAGTAGCCAAAACAAGTTCCCATTAGGCATGAACTCATGAACCAACAGCTTCTCATCCCGAGCGAAGTAGTACGCCTTCAACCCGATCAAATTCGGGTGGCGGAGCCGCCCCAACACCTCCATCTGCTGCTCAAATTCCCGCTTCCCGGCCACATTCAAATCCTTCAACCTCTTCACCGCCACCACATTCCCGTCGTCCAAAATCGCCTTGTAGGCCGTCCCAAACCCGCCCTTCCCCAGCATCTCGGCCGACGCCCTCAGCAAGTCCTCGAGCTCGAACCTCCTCTCCCCGTCGAAGAACACCATCTTCCCCCTCTCCGACTGGGCCGGGTTCGGGTACGGGCTCGACGAATACACGATTTTCTCCGCTTGCACACTGCTCTTCTCCGAATTCAGCATACTCGAATAGTTCCTCCAGAAATAGCAATATAAAAGCAGAGAAACTAACCCTAGAACAAATAAATCCCCAATTATAATACCAATTATAGCAATGTTGCTAAATTTACCCTTGTGCTTCGCTTTCGCTGGTGAATTAGGATTAGTCTCCACCGGAATTGCAGTCGGAGAGGAGGAGACCGTCGTTTTAGGGCTCACCGGCGACGCAATTGCACCACATTTCTCCAGCGGCGGCCCGCACAATGCCGGATTCCCCCAAAACGACGACGCAGGAAATTTAGAAAACGAGCTAGGTATAGCTCCGGTGAGATTATTCCCCGAAACATTGAATTCCTGCAAATTCGGCAAGTGTAAATCGGGAATTGCGCCGGAGAAGGAGTTCTCCTCGAGGCGGAGGGTAAGCAAATGCGTGAGGCGGTTGGCGGAGAGGGGGATTTCGCCGGAGAAGCGGTTGCGGGAGAGATCGAGGCGGTAGAGGTTGGAGAGTGAAATTAGCGAGGGCGGAAACTCGCCGGAGAAGCGGTTTTCGGAGAGGAAGAGGAGATTTAAGGAGGTGAGGTTGGAGAGGTCGGGAATTGGAGCGGTGAAGCGGTTTTGCTTGAGGCTGAGGACGCGGAGGTGGGTGAGGGAGGCGAGGGAGGGGGGGAGGGGGTCTTGGAGGGTGGAGTTTTCGAGGATTAAGTGGGCGACGCGGTTGTGGAGGCAGGAGACGCCGAGCCAGGAGGTGCATGGGTCGGAGGAGGAGTTCCAGGAGGTGAGGAGGGAGTTGGAGGGGTCGGCGGTGGATTTGAAGGTGAGGAGAGGGGTGGCGTCGGGGTGGGCGGCGCAGTGGTGGAGGAGGAGGTTGAAGAAGAAGAAGAAGGAAGCTGTAGGGTTTGGTTTTAGTTTTGCCGCCATTGTTGGAGGGAGAGAAAGCTTGAAATGAGTGATAATGGAAGAATGGAAATGGTTATGGAATCTGAAGATGGTTATTTAGATTTGATTTTTTTATTCTTCTTTTCTTTGAAAAGATAAGGTTTATCTATTAATTTTTGTTTATCCAATTAGTAATGTTTATAAATAAGCAAGGATAATTAACGGGCAAATACCTTTTTCTAATTTTATTAACAAAAACATTATTTGCATACTTGCCTGGTGGATTAAAATGTGCTTTATGGATTTTGCCTCTTCAATGAGACTAATGACCGAAAAGATTTATCGAATGCTGGGGAATAGATTGATCAGATGTTCGACAAGGTTTTTTCTGGTGCAATTTTTTAATTGCGAGCTCTCGTCTATGTTGTTATATAGTACTTAATTTGAGCGTATTGGATGTTGGTTTATTTACTTGGTTAGATGATTTGCAATTTTGTTTGTGTTGCTGTTTGTTATTTTAATTGGTTGTTAATAGATATTTGTATTATCGGTTTGGCTTTTTGTGTAAATTGTCATTTAATGGCTCGAGTATTTTTTGCATTACAAATAAACAAATTGGTATAGAAATTTCGACTTTCAAATTGATGAGTTTGGAAAAACACTGCAAAAGTCGTACAATTATTTGGATTTAGTTCTAATCACGTTGAAAAAAAGAAATAGAAAGAAAAAGGCATTAATTTTCTAATAAGTTTATCCAATAAGCATACGAACTTAATAATATGACCCAAACCTATGTAAGATTTTTATATTAGTGACAAGAATTACCACTCATACTATAAAAATAAAATAATATAATATGGGTAGCCTTTTTTTTTTATCCAATCTAACTAATGATTTTTTATTAAATTTCTCTTTATCAAAGGGTGTTCTTTCGGCTGGTGTTTTTGGGTCGTTCACTCAAGTAAACATTAATTATACAATTAAACGCTAATTAAAATGTGATTTAATTAGGGGAGAACCGTTGCAGTAATCCGGGTTTGTCTAAAGTCGTCTTTGTCTTCGTCCCTCGATTTCTGACATGAAAGGTACCACTTTCTCTTCTTTTGGTACAAGACTTAGCAGTCAAACATATTTAATTAATTGTAATTTAGTGACTAATGGAATGTGCAAGGAAAACGACGACAGCTGCTTTTGTTTGCTTTTTTCAGGTAATTGTTTAAGATTGGTGGATTCCTTGTTATAATAATAATAATAGTAGGAGTATTTCCTAATTCCTATAAAGATGAAACGAAAATAGATTTTTATTATATTCATTTTAAGTGATAGAGGCTACATTGGTACGAAATCTAACAAAAAAAAGAAGAGAAAAAGACGGTATTATCGATGAATTTAGAGTAATTAAATAATTTTAAAATATTAAAATAAATAAATAAAAGGAATAAATTACTAGTGTTAGCACCCGCGCTACGCACTGACTACAGAATTTTCAGCTAATGAATACAAATTGTACATAAGCCGGAAAAATAATTATCATTATATATACTTTATAAAAAGAAGAAGAATGATTCTCTAGTCCTAATCCAAAAAAATATCATATTCGAAACAAAATTTAAGTACATTTGTAATTTGTGAGAAGAATAAAAAATTACTCACAACATAGATATAAATTTAAGACCACAATATGGAAAACTTCGTTTATTAAAAAGCCGAAAAGATACAATACGCAATATTAAAAAAATACAATTTCAATGGTTACATGACAAAATTTCTTCGATAGGAAGTGAGTTGGGGAAAGAGATTGGAAGGCGTGAGAAATGAAGATAAAAATATGGTGTATTTATAGAATGGAAAACATGGATAAAAACAAAAAAAATAGAAAAATAGAAAACCATAGGCCATGCAGTACTATATTTTTAGTAATTTAAGTGTAAATATATTTATAAATTGTATCTCTGGACTATAAATATATACTACTCTTTATAAGTAATGTCAACATATTTACTTAAATTAATATATTTAAATATAAATATATACTTACTATATTATTATGCCTTGCAACGATCAAATGAAATTATGTACAGTAGTATATTAATAAAAGACCATATATTAGTATAATTAAAAGCCCAAAATAAAAGTCCAAAATTAAAATTATGTATCAAAATAAAAGCCCATATAAAACAAATTAACCTAATACACTAAACCACGCCTCCACATCTCCTCTCCCACTTGCCGTCACCCGCTCACCGCCACTGCACCCACCAACTTGCCGGCGACACCGCGCTGCTGCGCTCACCAAATCATCTTCTCCCCCTTACCATCGTGCTGAACACCAGCTTCATCATTTCCCGACGTCGGCGCTTTTCTCTTTTCCCTCACTTGTCCTCTCTCGCCGCCTCGCCATCTCATGTCGAGCATCACCGGCGTCAACTTCTCTCTTTCTCTTTCCTTTCCTTTTTCTTGAGTAGCTAAAAATCGGATCTTTGAATTAATCTGAAGAAGAAAATGGAGGGTATATGTGAATTTTATTGTGATATGTACTCTATGAAGAAGCGGATATATTTTTGATTCTCTCACTGTAATAGGCCTGCAGCTGAGGTGTGTTTTATCGGAAAGTGGTGTTAAAAATATTAAAGTATAGGCTGTTGCACTTCCCCGCATTTCTCATCATGATGATGAATATTTTACTCCTAATTAATAGACTTTGTTTTCCCGCCCAAACTACTTTCAGTGGCATTTTTGTTAATATCTCCACAACTGCCACTTTAGATAGTTATAGATACATCTCGCACAAATGACCTTTTTCACACACTTTTCATTATATAGTATTTCTTCAACCAGCTGAGTAAAATAGGCTTATAATAGCTCGGGTCCTTCAGCATATTGACAAAAACAAATAATCTGAGGAGTACTACGATATAAGGTGTGTTTGGTTGGTCATTTAGGCACCTTAACTAGGCCTTATCTTTATCTATAACATGTTTGGTTCATCTCTTTTCATTTCTATAAGGCCCAAGTATTGGGCCAAGGCCGGCGAATTGAGGCCATTTCTTTAGTTTAGCAATCTCTCCATATTGTACAGTTTACGTATCTTAAGGGCTCGTTTGGTAGCTATGTCATGTTTCGACTAGACATGATACCATTATGATAGTAATCATAATTTCAATTAGTTAATTGACATATATTGGGTGTTTAATAGATTAAGATATATATGAGTTATCTTATTGTAGTGTTTGGTACAAAAAGTCACAATCAAGGATTAAATGATGATTGCCAAAGTTATCCTAAATAATTTAAGTTAATTACTAAACTATCCTCATTTTGCCCAAATATGGATTGAGAAGTGGAAATTTTATCTCTGTAAATGGCGTGCAGATTTCACATGAAAATAAGAATGATTAGAAGTCCCTAAATTAATGCCTATTTTAAAGATCCATGTCTTACTAAAAATTTGGTCAAAATTATTTAATTACTCGTCTATTTTACTATGATTGAGGTAGTGGACAACATTTTAGGTAACTACATTCATACAAATATTCCTGCCGTCGGGAGCTTGTAGTCGCCGGAAGCTTTGGAGGGGGTTTCCAAGGTATTTCAGCCGTTTCAATCAAGAAGAATAATTGCCAAAAATCCGAACCTTAATTCAGAAATTCCTGCCATCGAGAGCTTGTAGTCGCCGGAAGCTTTCGAGTCGCCGGAAGCTTTCGGGTCGCCGGAAGAAATGGAGGGGAGACAGATTGAGAGAATTTAGGAAGAGCTCTCTATCGCTATTTTTGTGAAGAAGAGAATGGTGTCTGCATTCTTTTTTATTTAGGGGTTATACATTTTGACGGGTATAATTGTATTTTGCTAAATTAACTAGGCTTCCATGATAAATAACATGGAATTTTGGGTAGTTACAAATATGACTAAAACATAGGATTTTGGTTGGGTTTTGTGCGAGCCGGATACAAAACACGGGCTACAATGTTTGGTAACAAAACTACCAAACACACAAATAAACCAGGATTAATCTCTTTTCTAGGCGAAACATAGCTACCAAACGTAGCCTAAATGGTGAGGTAAGAAATTCACTCCTACAAAATTACCCAAATAACCTCATTGTTGTCTAATTTCCAATCAATTCAAAAAAGTAAATGGGTTAAAAAGCATTTGACTCTCTCATTTAGTTTGGAGTAACCATACAATACCGATCCATACACCAACCAAGAGGTTGATGGGCTACGAAATACAAAACGATACCAAAATGAAACACAACATAACTGAAGGCAAGCACAAAAAGCAAATGTCCGATACGAAGACTATAGTCGATTACAAACAAAACAACATGAAGGTACTCATCTCTCTTCCTCCAGTACAACAAGGAGATAGCCCAGCCGGTCAGGCCCAGTCATCCCCATAAAAACCTCAAGACGTTGCGTCTTATCACCCAAGATATTGCAAAATCGGTATTTTGGGCGAGTTGTGAGTCCTTCAACTTCATTCAACTTCTGAAAGACAATTTGTCGAGCCTGGTCTAGATCGAAGTCGTAACCAATTTTGGATGACAGAACTTCCAACCTTGAGTTAGTCTCAGCATGTAAATTTGACAAGAAGTCCATAAGAAGTTCGTACGAATGAGGTACCTTTCTTTTTTCACCCCCTGTTTTGGGAACCCCGGTTTGCTTGTCACTGGCACCGGAACTAACGTGATCGCCAATAAGTTCATCCGGCGGTGGGTCATGTTCAACAAAGGGGGCTGACACGTTGGGGGTCTGGGAGTTACTCTCGTCACACTGACTATCACCCCCGTCAGAATCGCGCAGGCGCACTGCTGCAACAAATATATTCTCTGCCCCTCCGCCAGTGGCACGGTCTTTCCCAAAAATTACCTTCCAAGTTTCCCACAGAGGCCATGACTTATGGCGCATGAATTTCGCTTTCGAATCTAACTGTTAAAGTTCGCATGAAACTATAATAAGACATAAGCTCTGTATTAAACATAAAGCACACACATATATGCAATGTTTCTACCTTAACGACGTGCTCCCACTGCTCGTTGTCGATGTCTATTTTGTAATCACCGTTTGAACGGAACCCTACTCCGGTCCTCTCAAGGATATTGCGCAGGCTTGTGTAGCTTGCTTTCCATGCTGTGGACACAACATGCGGTGAACCTTTGATGTCGGAGGTAGGAAATTCTTGCCTGATACTATCCTCACATCTTTGAAGGTATCCAGTTCGAAAGCCGTTGTCTGATTTCCACCCCAGCGCAACAAGCTCGACCAAAGTAGCTGCTAAAATTTCTTCTTCGCGATGAGACCACAGACGGCGTGTGTTATCCCCTTTTTTATACTTCCGAGTTCGTTTTTGTGGAACCACGCCTGCATAACACACCCGTAATCAAAATATGGACAACAATATCTGATTAGCCGACAAATTATTTCAACTAAAATAGATATACCAGAAGGATCACTTCCACCGGCCGTCGTGACGCCGAAGCTCCCACTGCAGACGACATAGCACACTGAGAACACAACCAGAAAGCAAGAATGAAAATCATAAGAAGTGAATACATATGATACGAATTTCATCTCGCGGGATACATACCAAAACCAAGACCGTCAAAGCATGAATCTGTTGGCAAGGACGAACAGTATTTATAGACACCCATTTGCCGCCATACTGAAAATTTCATTTTTGAGGGCATTTCAATATTTTCGTTTTGATTTTGCCGCTTATGGGATGAGGGTATATTAGGTACACCGCTACGTTATGGAGGACAAAGTAGTCAAAGTCATCGCATGTCTTCCAAAACTGGGAGCTCAATTGTGTATAACCGAACGCCTACAATTATTTCGCAGGTGGTGGGGCCATGAAGATTTAATTACAGCCGGATTTGTTTCATGCATTTCGAAATATGAGCAAGCGAACGGGCCCTAAACCTAATTTACTCTCTCTCTCTCTCTCCCAGCGCCGTATCTTCTTCTTCCTCTTCTCTCCCCTTCTCTGATTTTTCGTTCTCTTTTATGCATCTCAAATTCCCCCCACAACCTACAACTCTCCAAAATCGCTGCTTCCATTCAAAGATTCAAAGGATGAGGGGGCCAATTGCAATTTCCAGGAACTTCAAAAAGTGAAATGCAGTAGCTACAGTGCTACTGCATCTTTGTCGTAGTACAGTTCCAAAAACGCAAAAAAGGACAATTTGGGATGCGTTTTTGAGAACGATTGGAGGTGTTTTCTACTGCAAATTTCCGTTTTTCAGCATCATTAGGCCATCTCCAACCCATTTACACCAAACCCAAACCCATTTTGTCAGTTCTGTCACATCAAACAGTAATTCTACTCCAACCCATTTACACCAAACCCAAAAGAATATTCCATATTCACCTATTTTTTTTACTTTTTCAATCTTACCTATTTATTTAAATTACACATTAACCCCATAACACTTGATCAATAATTTCCCAAATATAATTAAATAATTTATTACTAAATATTGTTTTATTATTAAATTTATTGTATTATAATATTAAATATTATATTAAATATAATACCACAAATCATACAAAATAAATAATTAGTACTACTAATACTCAATAAATTATGTTAAATATAATTTCACAAATCACACAAAATAAATAATTAATACTAATAATTTATATAAAATAAACTAAATATCAATTAAATTTTTAAACTAATTATTTGATAAAACTATGCATCATTACATTTATACATATAATAATTAATTATACCATAAATTTTTATTTAGTTTACTTAGCCCATCCCATTAATTAGTCCATGCCATTAAATATATTTTAAACCTAATTTACTCTCTCTCTCCGAACGCCGTATCTTCTTCTTCCCCTTCTATTTTTCGTTCTCTGCTCTGCATCTCAAATTTCCTACACAACTTCTTCAACCATCTACAGCTCTCCAAAATCGCTGCTTCCATTCCAAAATACAAAGGATGAGGGGGCCAATTGAAATTTCCAGGAACTTAAAAAAGTGAAATGCAGTAGCTCTTTGCCGTAACAATGTTCCAAAAACGCAAAAAAGGACAATTTGCATGCGTCTTGGTGCTTGGTTGGAGGTGATTCTTCCCTCAAATTTTCGTTTTGCAGTATGGGCTGGAGATGCCCTTAAAACCCTTGCCTTTCCCTCTCCTCTCTCCCTCCTCTGAAGCTCACACAGATTCCATCGCAATCGGCGTCGCTGCCTCTGGTCGCTGCTAGTCGGCGATCCTAGTCTTCCACTGGGAATTGCACAATCATATGTCTTGTTCTTTTTTTCAATCTTTAGCAATATTGTTGCAACTTGTTCTTGACATCTTCTGTTTATACAATGCAATAATGTTTTATGTTCAAATGTTTAGCATCTTTGCTAATATCTTTTGGATATATAGGGAGCTCATATATTGTTGAGTTTCAGCTCGATGTGCATTACCCTTTAATTCTAGTATTGGCTTGAACCCGAGTCCTCAACTGGAGGTTTCTGCAGCAATAGGTTCCAAAGATATTGCTATTGGTGGTGAAGTTGGATTTGATACCTCTTCGTCATCTTTTACCAAATACAATGCTGGAATAAGCTTCAACAAACAAGACTTTTCTGCTGCTGTTTTACTGTATGCAACAGTTCTACGAAAGTCTACAATTCATATTTTGAATCCCTTTGTATTTATTCTACAAAAATATTACTAGTTGTTACTGATTTCTCTATGTACCTTTTCTTGTTTACAAGGATTGACAAGGGACAAACTGTGAAGGCTTCTTATGGACACGTGGTTAACCCTTTGATGGGAACAGAAGTTACTGCTGAGATGACACACAGATTATCCAATTTTCAGAATAGCTTCAGCCTGGGAAGCGTCCATAAGATTGATAGTCTCACATCAATGAAGACAAGATTCTCCGATGATGGTAAGATTGCTATATCTAGCCAACGGGAATGGAGGCCTAAGTCACTTGTAACGTTTTCAGCAGAGTATGATACCAAGGCCATCAACACAGCTCTGCTCTCAAGCCCTGATTTTTAACATTATGAGGTTTGATTTTTGAACAAATAGTCATTGAGCTTGAGGCGCTTAACGATTTTTATTGACCGGGAAACAATACCCGTTTTTTACAAACATTGAAATGATGGTGATAATTTTGGATGAATTCGTTTCCAGAAATTGGATATTTGTTGTATAATGGTACTCATTTTCCCAACTGGGATTTTAAGTGTTGTTTCTTTCCATTGGTACTCATTTTTTTTTTTTCTCAACTGAAGGAATTGCTTGAAGGAAAGATAATCATGGCGTTGGACCATCCAGCAGATTTGTATGATTAAAAAGTCAATCACTGTAATGAAAACCTTTATACATAATCTGATCCTTTTTTTGAGACACACACAATGTGAGAGTGATTTCACAAGTAATTCAAAATGATATAAAAATCAAGAGACATGACTTTCGAATCAGATTTTTATATAAGAAGCCCACGAAAGCTGAACCAGTAGCAACTGAAAAAACCCAGAGACATAGTATTCAACAAGAATGTAATCATTGGTTGCGAGGTGCTGCTTGGTTGACAGGTACTATTACAGCAATATCAGCAGCTTCTTCGACAAGCGTTCTGCTGGTAAGGCCCTTTTCTGTCGCGTATACCTTCAGAGCTTCCGAGTTGCAGACGACAGTGCATCCCATGCCATGGTCTCTAATACTTATGAAGACCTCATCAACCTCCTCCCGACTGGTAACCGCCACCCTACCTACTTCAGTGATTTGCCTCCTCTTTTTAGCGAGGTTTCTAATTGCAACCTTCTGAGCCGTTGCTGATAACTGTTGATTAATTTTCGCCTCAGCTAGCCGCTTTTCACAGTCAGCGACAATTGTGTTATAGTTATTTACTTGTTCTTCGGCTTGTCTACACTTGCGAGCCAGTTGAAGAAGGTCATGGTTTCAACCTATTCAAGAAAAAAAAGATAAAATCATGATCTAAACATGTAAATAACAATGCGAAGTACAGAAAACTGAAAATGAAGATCCCAACAGTAAATAACAATGCTAAGTTGTAAACTCCATTGTAAACTCCGGTAACACAGAAAAAAAGAAAATGAAAAAATCCCAAACATGAAAAGATAAAATTAATGAAAAGCATGTAAATCCAATTTATGAAGGCAAAAATCATGTCAAGGATTGTTGAAAACTGTTGGAATAAATAATTAAACTTGATTTTGTAGTAGAATTATTTAGATATTAATAGGTATTAAAATATCTAGATATTTTAAGAGAATTCTTTAGATTATAGATATTTTGTAGAATTCTCTAGAATTAGGATGTATTGAAATATTTAGATATTTTAGTAGAATTTCCTAGAATGTTAGGAAAATATCTAGATTTTTATGGAGAAAAATCTAGATATAAAAATATTATAGAGAATTCTAGAATGTGAAGTGAATCCCTATAAATAAGGGAGAGTTGTAACATTTTGTAGAAGTTGAGAAGTTGAGAAAGTTTGAAGAAATTGAGTGTTCCTTTCTTCCCCACATCCAAACATCTCCTAAACCATTTCTACATATTCCATTCATTCTCCTCTCAAATATTTCCTCCAAACTTAATTACTTCTCCAACATAGATCCTATATATTTCCAACAAAGTGGTATCAGAGCCATAAGTTCCTACCTGTAGTATGGCTAACTTGCCGTCGTTCCAAGTCCCCATGCTCAATAAGAGAAGTTCGATAATTGGAGTATCAAGATGAAAGCGTTATTGGGAGCCCACGACCTTTGGGAGATCGTGGAGAATGGCTACGAGGAGCCACAAGACGAGACCGATCTATCCCAACAACAAAGGGATAGATTGCGAGATGCGAGAAAGAGAGACAAGAAGGCTCTCTATCTCATCTACCAAGCTTTAGGGGACGACGATTTCGAGAAGATCTCGAGTGCAAGCACCGCCAAAGAAGCGTGGAAGAAACTCCAAATCTCATGTGTTGGTGCGGAGCGAGTAAAGAAGGTACGCCTCCAAACTTTAAGAGGGGAATTTGAATCTTTACATATGAAAGAGTCCGAATCAATTTCGGATTATTTTTCAAGAGTCTTGGCGGTGTCAAATCAAATGAAAAGAAATGGTGAAAAATTGGAGGATGTTAGAATCATGGAGAAAATATTGCGCTCTCTAACCCCTAATTTTGAGCACATAGTAGTTACAATAGAAGAAACAAAAGATTTGGAGGAAATGACCATCGATCACTTATTGGGTTCGCTACAAGCATATGAGGAGAAACAAAAGAAGAAACAAGAAAATGTGGAGCAACTTTTGAAGCTGCAAGTAAGCCCAAAGGAGAAAGAAGAAAGCTCGAGCAATGGTGGTGGCCCACAAGGAAGAGGTCACAGACAACGACAAGATCGTGGTCGTGGTCGTGGTCGAGGATATGCTCGTGGACGTGGACGTGGACGAGGATATTTCTCCAACAATGAAGAAAGAAAGGAGTTCCCAAATATGGGACGAGGAAGGAGCAATCCACAGTCGAGGTACGATAAATCTTCAATAGAGTGTTATAATTGTCATAGATATGGGCACTATGCTTCCGAGTGCAGAGAGAAAAAATCAAAAGTTGAAGAGAATGCCAATTATGTGGAGAATACGAATGAAGAAAATGGATGTGTTCTTCTAGCCTATAAAGGAGAAGCTGGAAGAAAAGATGATATGTGGTACCTCGACACAGGAGCGAGCAACCATATGTGCGGGAACAGGAGCATGTTCGTGGAGCTTGATGAATCAGTAAGTGACAACGTCTCCTTTGGTGATGAATCTAAAATTCCAGTTAAAGGAAAAGGCAAGATTCTAATTCGTTTGAAGAATGGAGCTCATGATTTTATTTCTAACGTATATTATGTGCCCAATATGAGAAATAATATATTGAGTCTTTGACAACTCTTAGAGAAAGGTTATAACATTCACATGAAAGATTATAGCCTTTCAATAAGAGATGGCAAAAATAATTTAATTGTCAAAGTGCCAATGTCCAAGAATAGGATGTTTCTATTAAATGTTCAAAATGATGTGGTGAAGTGCCTTCAAGCATGTTATAAAGATAAGTCTTGGCTATGGCATCTTCGATTTGGGCACCTGAATTTTGGTAGCTTGAAATTGCTATCAAATAAAGAAATGGTACGAGGATTACCACCCATCGAGCACCCCGATCAACTCTGTGAAGGATGCTTAGTTGGGAAGCAATTCAGAAAGCCATTCCCAAAGGAGTCAAGTTCGAGAGCTCAGAAGCCATTGGAGTTAATCCATGCAGACGTGTGTGGACCAATCAAGCCAACCTCCCTCGGTAAAAATAACTATTTCCTACTTTTCATTAATGATTTTTCAAGAAAAATGTGGGTATACTTCTTGAAGCAGAAATCAGAAGCATTTGACGCATTCAAGAAGTTCAAGGCGGCCGTCGAGAAAGAAAGCGGTCTACAAATCAAAGCAATGAGGACCGATCGAGGTGGAGAATTCACATCTAGGGAGTTTCTGGAATTTTGCAAAGAAAGCGGAATTCGACGGCTGCTAACAGTTCCGAGATCCCCCCAGCAGAATGGAGTGGCTGAACGAAAGAACAGGACCATCGTTGAGATGACACGAAGCATGCTAAAGACGAAGAATTTGCCGAAAGAGCTTTGGGCAGAAGCAGCGGCATGCGCCGTGTACCTGTCTAACAGGTCCCCAACAAAAAGTGTACGGGGAATGACTCCTCAAGAAGCTTGGAGCGGAAGAAAGCCAGGGATCGCTCACTTAAGAGTGTTCGGGAACAAAGCCTATGTACCAGATCAGACGAGGAGCAAACTCGATGACAAAAGCAAACCATACATCTTCATCGGGTACGACTCTAACACTAAAGGCTATAAGTTATATGATCCAACTTCGCAGAAAACCATGATTAGCCGAGATGTGGAGTTCGATGAAGAAGGAGTATGGGATTTCGGCTCGGACAATGGCTCCACCTTCATAACTCCGTTTGGAGAACAAAGAACAAGCGAGCAGACGGGAGAGGAGCAACAAGAACAAACAACTCCACCTATATCTCCTACATCGGTTGTCAGAAGCTCACCACCATCTTTCTTGAATGAAAGAGCCATAGAGCGCACACGAAGTTTGGATGGGGTGTATGAAGACACCGAAAGGTTAGAAGATTTCACCTTACTTTGCCTATTTGCTGATTGTGAACCAATTAGCTTTGAAGAAGCTACAACAAGTGCAAATTGGCGAGTCGCGATGGATGAAGAGATCAAAGCCATCGAGAAGAATGACACGTGAGAGATGGTGACACTACCAAAAGGACACAAGGCCATTGGAGTCAAGTGGGTGTATAAAATCAAGAAGAATTCCAACGGTGAAGTTGAAAGATATAAAGCTAGACTCGTCGCAAAAGGATATAGCCAAAGAGCTGGAATCGATTATGACGAGGTATTTGCTCCTGTTGCTCGCTTAGAAACTCTTAGACTAATACTATCTCTTGCAGCCCAGAATAGATTGAAGATTTATCAAATGGATGTAAAGTCGGCTTTCTTGAATGGATTTCTTGATAAAGAAGTCTACATCAAGCAACCTGATGGTTATGTGGTGAAAGGCCAAGAAGACAAAGTGTTGAGGTTGAAGAAAGCCTTGTACGGGCTAAAGCAAGCACCGAGAGCGTGGAATACCAGGATCGACAAATATCTTGAAGATAACGGCTTCACCAAATGCCCACATGAGCACGCACTCTATGTGAAAAGTAAAGGAAATGATATCTTAATAGTGTGCTTACATCGGGCTGATGGCATACTACCTCGGAGTGGAGGTAAAGCAACAAGAAGAAGGAATATTCATCACACAAGAACACTACGCAAAGGAGATCCCGAAGAAGTTCAAAATGGAGGACTGCAAACCAATCAGTACACCGGTGGAATGCGGGATCAAGCTATCAAAAAACGATAAAGAAGAAAAGGTGGATCCGACGCTATACAAGAGCTTGGTTGGAAGCCTACGGTACTTAACTTGCACAAGGCCAGATATATTGTACGCTACAGGACTCATAAGTCGCTATATGGAGAATCCAACCACTACCCACTTCAAGGCAGCAAAGAGAATACTCTGATATTTCAAAGGTATGATCGACTATGGCCTATTATATTCAGTTGCTAACGATTATAGACTTGTTGGCTACAGTGATAGTGATTGGGCTGGAGACAACGACGACCGAAAGAGTACAAGTGGATATGTGTTTTACATGGGAGACACAACCTTCACTTGGATGTCTAAGAAGCAGCCCATTGTCACATTATCAACATGCGAAGCCGAATATGTGGCAGCCACCTTCAGTGTTTGTCATGCAGTATGGCTCAGAAGTTTATTATCGGAGCTCGGGTGGCCACAAAAGGAGCCAACAACTATTTGTGTGGATAACAAGTCGGCGATTGCGCTATCCAAAAATCCAGTGTTCCACAACCGAAGCAAGCACATCGACACCCGCTACCACTACATCAGAGACTGCGTTGCAAATCAGGAGATCCTAGTCGAGTATGTGAAATCGCAAGATCAAGTTGCCGATATTTTCACAAAGCCCCTCAAGTACGAAGACTTTATCAAGATCAGGACGTTGCTCGGAATGACAAATCAAGTTTAAGGGGGGGTGTTGGAATAAATAGTTAAACTTGATTTTGTAATAGAATTATCTAGATATTAATAGGTATTAAAATATCTAGATATTTTAAGAGAATTCTCTAGATTATAGATATTTTGTAGAATTCTCTAGAATTAGGATGTATTAAAATATTTAGATATTTTAGTAGAATTTCCTAGAATGTTAGGAAAATATCTAGATTTTTATGGAGAAAAAATCTAGATATAAAAATATTATAGAGAATTCTAGAATGTGAAGTGAATCCCTATAAATAGGGGAGAGTTGTAACATTTTGTAGTAGTTGAGAAGTTGAGAAGTTGAGAAAGTTTGAAGAAATTGAGTGTTCCTTTCTTCCCCACATCAAAACATCTCCTAAACCATTTCTACATATTCCATCCATTCTCCTCTCAAATATTTCCTCCAAACTTAATTACTCCTCCAACATAGATCCTATATATTTCCCAAAAAAACATGTATCTAAATCATTATGAGCAATTTATGAAGGCACTTACCACAGAAAAGATTTTAAATCATTTTTAGCGTCTAACGATTAATGAAAGCTATGATTAAAGAGCATGTAACTAGAAAAATGAAAATGAAAAAAGAAAGCTCGATTTGATTCTTACCTCGCCGAGCGGCCGCGGTAACGCTCCGGTAACGATTAAGTGATAACTGCATTAAAAATCAGAAAAAAGAAAATCAGAAAAAAGAAAAAACATGCTATATCCATAGAGACCCCCGGCGGCTCCCGTCTTCAATCCCTCCGCCGCCCTGCCGCCGTCACCTCAGAGATGGGCGCTCAAGAAAATGGCTGCGCCGCCCAAGGCGTTGGGCCGCCGTCGACGCGGCGGCGCGGATTGGGAATGGTGCTCTAACCGGGACCACATGGAGTGAAATGGAGAAACGAGAAGGGAAACACGAAAGAAAAAGAAAAATGAACTAGTAAAGCATCTAGATCATAAAGGCTGCGCCGCCGTAACTAAACAAAAAGAAAAAACAAAAAGAAATGAGGGCGCCTACATCGCCAATGCTGCGCCGCCGTAACCGCTCCGGTATCGGTCGATGTCCTCCTCAGGCCTCAGCTGATTAATTACGGATTCGCGATTTTGGTAGTTTCAAATTTGGGGCGCTATATGATCCGCCTTTAATTTATACTAACAAGAATACTTAAACTTTCTAATTTTTAAAATTCTTTTATCTTTTTATTGAGTTTTAATGAATTTTAAGTACTTAGCATTGTTATTTTATTTTATAAAAATTAAAACTTCACTTCTTTTTTGTGAGTGATTAATTGGTAAAAAATCAATCAAATCGCCTATTATGACTCAAATTTAACTCAGAGTAGCTACTAGGAGGAGTACTTGATAAAAAAAAAAAAGCTTATTACTCCGTATAGCTTAAGTTCAACTCAACTTGACTTGACTAGTGTGTATTGGTATCCCTTTCTAGAATGAAAAACACAGAAAATCAAGACTCGCACTTTAGACCAATTAAACTTGAAAATGCAAAAGGTGAATGCCGAAACACAAAGACATTTGGTAAATTATTAAACATAACATACAACATTATAGAACGAATGAGTTTTCTAAATGATACTAGTAGCTTTGAATTCAAGTCACAATTTTTTTTTGGGGGGTTCATTTTCGTCCATGGCAATGTCTCTCTCTCTTTCAAATCATATGGAGTCGTTTATAGTTACCTATCACTTTTAATTATTTAAAATGTTGCATCCAAATTACTCAAAAAGCTTCAAATTTTCCATGTGATAAAAAGATATTCCTATGCTATAGATACAGATCGGTGCTAACAACCTTCAAAATATTCTACTACTCCTATTTTACTGCCCAAGGTCACAATCTACACCTAATATTCCTCTCGTTTGGCGTTAAATGTTTCATTTTACTTTTTCGCCGTTCTGCAATAAATGTACGTTTTATTTCACTTTTACTATTTTAGCAACGGGTCATACATAATATATTCTATTAACTCATTTCACTCACATTATCAATATGTAGAAGTAGCACCTACATTCCACTAATTAACTTTTTCTTCCACTTTCTTTTACAAATTCAAACAATTTCTTATAACCCGAGCCCAAGACATTTATTTTGCATGTTCTACAAGGAGTAGTAAATTAGTAGTACTACTACTACTAGTAGTAATTCAAATAATGAATTTTTGTATTCCGTTGAGTTTCACAAGATTTAAAAATGGGATATTTATATTATATTTTTTAATTCTCTTGTTCATGTATAAACGATGTCTTTTAATAACGGCTCAAAAGGACGTCATTTTACTAAAAGAAGAAAAGAAAAAAGTTACTACTGTATTACGGAGTATTAACCTTAATGAAACAAAATCATTTTAAGCATCACTATAGATAATTAATTGTTTTATACGTGCACGGATGATAGGACAGTTGTAAAAAATTAAAACTTCCTAGTTCAATAATTATGTTTTCGAATTACATGGACTTGGACAAAATTCGTAATTTAATGGACTATTTCCCTTAATTGTACTACTTAATAAGAGGCATTCGTATCTTGAATGGCTTTCTTCATTAAATTTTTTATTCATAAAGTTTTTGCTGAAACTATAGATGCAATGCCCCGCTGCAAAACATATTAGTATAAAAAATAATATGTATTTATAATTATTAAATTATTTGTTGCGTCTACTCTTGTTGTTTCGAAACTCAGTTATGGAAGAAAACTTGTGACTGCAAATCATGCATGTATTTGACTGCCAAATTTCACCTGTCTCGTAGGAGAGATGAAATGAATCTTGATGCTTGATTAACTGAAAAAATTTACTCCACTTCATTTAACAAAATCTCCACCTTCTTAATTACATCTCAAGCTTTGTTTGGTTCACATCTATAACTCAAACTCGAAAAATTAATTAAAGTTCATGATAGTCTAATTTTTATAACAAATTAAATTTCATAGTATATACTTTTTAATTGGAAGAATTAAGATAATTAGTTTGGAAAAATTAATTACCTAAATATTTATTAATTAACTTGTTATTTTTGGAAAAGGGGGTCGATTGGGACAGGACACACTGCTGGCTAGCTAGATCATTTGAAAGAACGTTTTAGTATAAATAATTTTAGTTTCCAAATAAAAGAGAGATGGGGGAAGGGATACAAAGTAGTTTTAAATTTTAATCATGTATCATAAGGAAAATGTCACGAATTATTAAATAAATTTGATATCGTGTTGATTTAGGTCAATCATAGTATTTCTTAATCGATTTCCCCTCCTTTGCTTCTATAAATGGCATCCTTAGATTCACATTTTTTTTTCTTGCTTCTCACAAGGCCTCAACCAAGAAGGTTCTTTCGCATTTTGGCGTTCCATATAATTTAATCCTACTTTTGTTTTCCTTCATTTTTTATATACTCCCCAAAATAAAAACCTAGTACCAATTTATTATGAGTACATATTTCGTTTAATGGTATATAGTCAATATTGATAGGCGCACGATAGGATTTGTATTTTTCTAACAATAACTAATGTTAATTTTTCATAACTATATATGAATGTTGATTATCTTAAGGAGAAATCAAACATGGCATACGCATTATCATAACATAGACACAACAAAACTTATAGTATCAAAATCAGAAATTAATAGTAATATGTATACAACTAAATTCGATCACACTCCATGCAACAACACGCCTTCACCACCATTTCCGCGCCAACTCTTCTCTCCCACACTTATAAACCCATTCCCCCATAATCACCAATCTCACTTTTCTCATTTAATCCCCAAATAACCAAACAAATCTTCATTTTCATAAACACCACAAAAAATTCTACCTCCTTCATCTTCAAAAAAAAAATGAAGGTGATCAAAGTGACATTCGTCCTCGTCGCCTTTGCCATGGCCGTAACCCTAATCCTCACGGCCAAAACCACCGACCCACGCCTCCCTCTCGGGCCCCACCTTCCAAACCGGCTGCCACAGCTCGTGTCAGCCGGTTCCTCCAAGCAAAGGAGAAAAACCATAGAGCCGCTGACCACTGCAAGAAGGACAACGACGTGTGCAACAACACCTTGGAAGGCGGCCGCAACACCACATGTTGTAATAACAAGTGCATTGACTTGCAGTACGACGACAAAAACTGCGGCACGTGTAAGAAGAAGTGCGCCTTCACGGAGAAGTGCTGCAGAGGAGAGTGCGTGCAACTCGTCTCCGACAAGAGACATTGCGGCGCGTGCGACAAGAAGTGCAAGTTATGTTTGTACGGCACGTGCGAATATGCCTTGATCAAGGTGTTGGAGGAAGTCGGACATGGAAACGGAAGAATTCAAGGGTTGGTACACTCATGTATATATGCTTTCATCTCCTGTTCATTTTTTCTCTGATATGAGATATGGTTTGCTTCCCCACAATTGACTATCCATTTAACTCAATATTCTTAATCTCTGTATTAGAAGAAAAGCTTCTATTAACAATGAATCAAGGAAGTACTTAATTAGGAAAAATACTCCCACGGTATCCAATCTACCCCTGGGGCTGGCTTCTTCCATGTGAATAGTAATTTGTATTTGCGGATGGGTTGTCGGGACTAGTGGCACACTGGCACGTGACATGCCCTCCACGCGCCTTCCCCTTATCTTCCAGTGACGAGCTACGGTGATGGTCACTTCTATACTAAAATTGCATGATACTCCCACAATTCACCTCATAATTGAATCATTTTTTTCATTTCGAAAAGTTCTTTCATAGTTAAGTCATTTTCATATATAGTACTCCCTCCGTTCCATAGTAATGGAGGCATTTCTTTTCAACACGAATATTAAGAAAATTGTGTTAGGTGAGTTAACTAAAGGGGGAATAAAGTGAAAAATGAAAAAGGTAGAGAGATGAAGAGAGAATAAAGTAGGAGAGAGTAAAGTAGGTGTGGAGAAATGTGTTGACTTTTACTAAAAAAGGAAATGACTCTATTACTATGAAACGTACCGAAATGGTAAAATGACTCTATTACTATGGAACGGAGGGAGTACTTTTTTTCTCTTCCTTGCTTTACTATTTCTTACTTTATTCTCTCAACTCTATTCACTTTTTAATTTATTCTCTCTACCTTTTTTCTCTTTCTTACTTTTTTTATCTATTTATTTGACACACTCAACATTCCTTTTTTAAACTCCGCGCCAAAAAGTTCCGTCTCAACTATGAGGGAGGGAACGGAGAGAGTATTAATAACTCATATTTAAAGTCGAGTTAAAAAGCAACAAAATAAAACCATAAGCGCTAATTAAACCTATCTTTAAATTAGAAAGCTTATTTAAATTGTTCCACGTCGAAAATGTGAAAACAAAATATGATCGGTCTCATTGCAAAAAACTTATCTTTTAGGGACACAAAAATTAAAACGCAATTACTTGAATAGGAATGTTTTTTAAAAATAACAACAATTAGGATGGTAAAGGAAAGCGTTCCTAAATTAGAAATAAATTAACTTAATCTTTCATTTTTAGAAAATATACAATTCCTAATTATATATAATGATACCATATTAATGTCCACGCAGCTTCTCCAAAGGATAGGTAAGTAATTAAGGAAGCTTCATTTGAATAATAAAAAAAACTGCCAAACTCAAATATGCAATTCCATAAATCTGAAAATCATATAATAAACCACAATTACAAAGGGATAAAAATCTATAGATTTCATCCTAAAACCAATTGGTGATAGGAGGAGGGGGCTTATGAAACTTATAAAGTGGATTAAGCTCTTTGTGTACAAAGATGTGGGATATTATTACATTCATTTTATGTTTCAATTGCCAACACCCTCCCTCAAACCCTTTAAAGTGAACCTTGGAGGGGTTGGACTTGTTTTTATCATCAGTTGGACAACTAGCCCAATTTTTTTCCTATCGGTTGGACCACTGGCACAAATTTTAAGCCTAGATATACTTCTGGGTCTAGAGGTGCCCACAGTTCAGGAACCGACGGTTATGGTTCGAAACCGCCGGTTTCGGTTTTGGAAATTGTTGAACCGAAAACGAACCGCGAGGGTTCCGGTTCCAAAACCGCCGGTTTCGATTTCGGTTCTGAACCGGCGGTTTTTCGGCGGTTTTTTTACGGTTTTTCACGGTTCCAAACCGCCGGTTTTTGCGGTTCGGACTTGATTTCACGGTTTTCCAATGGTTTTTCACGGTTCCGGTTTGAAACCGCGAGGAACTGCCGGTTCCGGCACGGTTTCGGTTCGAAAATTTTTGAACCTTTACCGAACCACGGTTCAAAAATCGACGGTTTTGGTTAGGATAAATTCTTACGGGTTCGGTTCGGAACCGTAACCGACGGTTACGGTTTCGGTTTTAACCGCCGTTCGATAAACCTTGGGCAGGTCTAGCTGGGTCAGTCATTTTTTTCGGTTTCAGCCCAGATATACTGCTGGGTCAATTAAATTTGGCTCACAATTGGCGACCTGCTCTGATACCATGATAGAAATCTATGGATTCCATCCTAAAACCAATTGGTGATAGGAGGAGGGACCCATGAGACTTATAAAATGGATTAAGCTCTTTATGTACACTGATGTGGGATATTATTACATTCATTTTATGTTTTAATCGCCGGACACAAAGTTGAAACAAGGCCGTAGATATGAACAGGCAAAATCCATTAACCAGACAAGATGTCTCATCATGTGTGCTTGAAATATTATTATTTTCATGATTTTCAATAATCAGAAACATGTAGTGGTGATTAATTATGTTTAGGAGGATATCTTGGTCCACGATAATCATTAAGTTCAATGGTTTGTCTTCTATCCAATAACTTCACCTTCACCCCTTCATCATTCTCAATTTCTCTAACATCCTGCAATGTTTGAATTAAAAAAAAAAATTAGTTAAGGTCGATTTAGAATCATTTTCGTGTCTTTAAATCGGTGTTCTTTAAAATATCATATGAAATTGTGTGTTTGCGAGAGAGATACATGAACATGAAATGATGTGAATCCGGGTATTCACAATCATAGGAGGCAATGACATCGAGGGCCATGGGTAGATTGGGATCCGAGAAAAGAGTGGAGACATGACAAGGAGTCAATCCGAATTTGGAGGTCTGATTCAAACTGGAATTTCCCTATGAGATAAAGTCCAAATTCTCTCCTCAGACCACCATTGTCTTCATCGTCGAAAGAGCTTCGCGTGAGTACCTTGCACGCTTCAATCGGAGCCCGGGTGAGGAAGTTATGAGCGTTTTACATAAGGCGCGTAGTTCACAAGCAAAATGCCCGACCCGGACGTTTGCAAGAGAAAAACGCCCAGTTCCAGTGGGTTTGCCCTATTGAAGAGGAAAAATGCCCGACCCGGGCAGTTTTGTGCGACTTGCGATTTTTGCTCCTTTTTCCTCTTTTGTTTTGCACTTTTAACCTCTAGTATAAATAACCATGTCTAGGGTTTTTGTCATGAGCTTTTGAATATTTGTAAGAGACCAATTCTCCATATTTGAGAGCTCACCTTCTTCATCTTTTGAAGACTTATTAAATTCCTTCGGGTTGCATTCGATTTTTTGTCTGACTAAGGTTGATTGTAAAGGTATGCTTGCTAGTTCTTGTATTGCTAGTTTGTGGAGCCATTATGTGTTTGTATGTGAAAGTATCTTTGGGATTTCTTTCTTGTTCTTCACCTAAATCATAACATTAATCCATCCTCTATCCTTTTATCCATTTTTCTTATTTCATTTCTTAGTTTATCTTATTTATTTGTTGGATTTATTTACAAGAATAAATCCAGAGCAAATTCATGAGTCTTCAATATATAAGATTCACATTATGAAACTTAGTAACACTTGATTCTTGATTGTATTAAAGAGTCATGTTGGACAAAAGTCGATATATATAATATAAATATACATATTTAAGTGATCATGAAAACTATATTATATTTTAATGCTTCTATTAATTTTATAGAAATAGACCAAGTTTTCTTTTTCTTCCGTTCCATAAAAATCATTCATATCTATTTATAGAAACTATTTCTCTTTTTGTACTGCATCATGGCTACACTATCTTTTCATATTCTCTCTTACTTTATCTATTAAAATCTGTATCAAGTCCAAATGTCTATTTCTATGCAAGAGAGAGAGAGTATAGTTCAGATTAACACTGACTAATGACTATCATATAAACTTTGATTTTCAAATTGAAATTAGTTTATATAGCTCTCACTCAATCCTAAACTAATATAATACGTCACGAACAAATAAGATAAAATAACTGAAAACCCTTACTTGAAACTGGGACTGCGGTGGAAGACACCACCAAGAAGTAAAGAAGGAGAAGCACCGCTACCTGCCGCCATCCAAACGCCATGAGCCACCGCCGACCGTTTCTATATTTCTGTCTTTTCAGAATTTATGATCCTAAATTCCTAATTAGGTTTCTATTTAAGGGCCCGAAAGAGATGAACCAATCAAAATAAATATAATAATTTATGAGTATGTATTGTGACATTGGAACTACACAGCTATGTATTATTCCTTTTAATCATTATAAACATTAATAATTTCATAGCAGCTATTCAAAATAGTACTTAGTCAACTTCTTTTGGCGAGTTGATACCACAATTACTTTGACATACTTCCTCCGTTTCAGATAATTCGTCCCAGTTTTCCAATTCGATCCGTCCCACATAATTTGTCTCATTTCACTTTTATTATTTTTGGTAGTGGACTTCATATTCCACTAACTCATTCCTACTCACATATTATTATAAAACTACTAATATAATATATAAAGGTAGGACTCATAGTCCACTAATTTTTTCAACTCACTTTTCATTACAATTCTTAAAACCCGTGCCCAGTCAAAATGACCCGAATTATCTGGGACGGCAGGAGTAAAATTTATTTCTGTGTTTATAATTCTAACTGACTAACAAGTATTTTTGGATGATTAGGAAAAATCGTTCCACTTGCGTAAAGTTTATTATTTATATCATGTTACTTTGAAATTCAACTATGGCAGCTGAGCAACATTCGATCCACGATTGTGCATGTCGATGCAATCCTTCAAATTTATCTAACAATTTAGATAACATGTCTAATAATCCTTCAAAACGAAAAATCAAGTAATCAAGGTAAAAAATTGACCCCAATTAAACATTAATTATCAACAGCAATAATAATCTCTACATTTTACCACATATCCAAAAGTTAATAATTTGCTATTCTTAAATAATATTCAGCTAATCATGCCTAATTAAAGTTATACTAGCCCGATGGACTAGTAACGTTAAACCCATAACTCCGACCAACTTAGCAGACTAACAATCTGGACCCTTTATGGGCTGAATCAAAGCCCAAGTTAGTTCAAAACTTGAAATTTTTAAGATTGTGTACAAACAAAGCCTAAGTCAATATCAGTTTTGTAAAATTTAATGCTTCACAATTACAAAGGCGAAGTTAAAATTGAGATGAAACAATATAACTAAGCAAAAGAAATAAAGCAATCAAGATAGAATGTACTCTTCAATATGTATGCTTGAAATATTACAATTTGATTGATTATTCAATAAACATAAAACATATACAGGGGATTAAGATTTTACATGATATATACTGATGATTAATTTTTTACAGGATGCCATTGCGGAAGTTGATAATCGTCAAGTTCAATGTTAGATCTTCTCTCCATCGAATTCACCATCACCCCTTCATCATTCTCAAATTCTCTAACATCCTGCAAAATTTATATAAAAATAAATTATTTTAGATCGGTTTAGAATCATTTTCATGTTTTTTTATATGTATAATGATGTCATATTGGGCCTAGGTAAGCCATTACGAAGCTTCCCTTTAATATCACAAAAAGTTGTATTCATGGCATAGTAAAATTTATGGTACTAATAAGAAGAAATTTAAAAGTATGAGCCTAAATTCCCAATTAAGTTGATATTTAACGGGCAGAGAGAGCTGAACCAAACAAATTAATTAAATTACATACATTTGTATGTATATATTGTGACATTATAACTACTATGTTAAAAAAAAAAGGTCAGCTTGTAGTTGAGTTCCCATGAAATAAACTTACATTTGATTTATTCCTTTGAATCATTATTCAAATATCAGCTCCCCAGATTAAACTTACAACAGTACTCTGGCAGATATGAATAAGCTAAAGCCATAAACCAAACAAGATGAGAGAGTCTATTATGTGTACGTGTTTGAAATATTACAATTTGATTAATTGTTCAATAAAAGAAAATTATAGTGCTGATTAAGAATGTTTAGGAGGCTTTCTTCTTGAAAGACCACGATAATCATTAAGTTCAAGTTCAATGTCCATTCTTCTCTCCAACAACTTCACCTTCACCCACTCATCATTCTCAATTTTTCTAACATCCTGCAAAGTTTAAATAGAAAAAAATTAGTTAAGGTCGATTTAGGATCATTTTCGTATTTTTAAATCAATTTCCTTTATACTTCTTCATGGGCTAGGTAAGTAGTACTAGTAATTAAGAAGCTTCACTTAAATATCACAAAAAACTGCATTCCATAGTATATATATATAGTGTGCAATATATCTGTTTTTAAAAGAGTACGTAGTAGTAGTAGTAGTAGTACTTTGAATAAGAAGCAGCAAAATGAAAGATTTGAGTATTGTGTGCCAACTAAATAAAAGTAGATTTCCAATGTAAACATAGGATAACATTATTATTTTCCAATGAAAAAAAAAATGGACGAACTAAATAAGAATAGGATAGGATTTAGCATCCAGCCTCATAATCTCAGATGGTTAAGCTTCTAAACAACGGTTTGAGAATTAAATATGATATGCATGTGAAATTATGTGTTTGTGAGAGAGATACCTGAATCTTGCCGAATAACATTTGATTCTTGATTGTCTTAAGGCTTCCTGTCGAGCAAAACAATCAATATACATACATTCAAATGATCATGAAAATTGCACCAGATTTTAACATATAGTATTTAGATTAACATGACTATCAAATAAACTTGGTTTTAAAATTAATATTAGTATGTATGTATATAAGTATAACTCAAATGTCACACGCAAATAAAGACAAAGCTATGATAGCTGAAATTAAACCCTTACTTGACACTGGAATCGCCGTGGAAGACACAACCAAGAAGTAAAGAAGGAGAAGCACTGCTATCTGCCGCCGTCCAAACGCCATGAGCCACCGCCGGCCGTTTCTATATTTCTGGGGGTTTTTTATTTCAGAATTCGCTCATAATTATGGTTACTATTTAAAGGCCTGAAACAGCTGATAAAAAATATTTAAAAAAATAAACATAATAGTTATATGTATATATTGCTACATTGGAACTACACAGCTATGTATTATTCCTTTCAATTATTACACATTAAAATATTCCATACCAACTATCCGAAATAGTCAACTTCTTTTTGGCGAGTTGATATCACAATTATTTCACACGTGTTTTATTATGTACTCCTATAATTATAATTAACTAACTAACTAATTTTTAAAAAATAGGAAAAATATTTCCACTTGGGTAAAGTTTATTATTTCAGTCATGTTACTTGAAAAGACATAGTACCCTCCCATGATTTCTTTCATGTGATAGTAATTTAATAGCTTCTTGAAAAATTAGTACTACTACATTGCCACTTACGCCGAATTTAAATTATATTGGCTCAATAGATCTGGTGGCTGAAGCCCATATTAACTTAGCTGGCTAACAATCTGGACCTGTTATGGGCTGAATCAAACTTGTAATAATAGTGTCCCAGCACTTATGTTTTCATGTCTAAATATATAAATAAATATTTTAAGATTGTCTATTTGAAAAACTAACAAAGAATATCAATTCTGTAAATATGGAAATTATTCGAATCTGTAGGTTCAAAAGTCGTGCTCCCACTTGATTCAAAAGCTTAAAAATTTTCTACTAGGAGTTGTTTTCGAGAAGAGTCGAGTTCTCAATTAGGGAGATATCAGAAAAAGAGATTCAATACGTAGACCTTTTAAAATTTGGGATTGAATTCGTTGACTTTTCGGAATATGAGATCATGGCATACGAATCTTTTGAAATAAGGGATTTTTTAAACTTTTATCTATTTTCTCTTTTTTTTATTATTACTACTACTTTTGCAATATTTACAAATTGAACAAATTATTTCCTAATATTTCCACCACAATTTGATTTTTTATTTTTTTGGTTCCTTTTTGTCCATGGAAATTTCTCTCTTTCTTCCTTCATATCAAAGGGGGCTGATATTTTATCAACTTTTTAACTATTTAAAATATATTGCATCCAAATTACTCAAAAGCTTCAAATTTTCCATGTGGTAAAAAGATATTCCATCCGATACAGAAGTTAGGGAATCCGAACACACACTTTCACGCTTCGATTCAGCCGACGTAATCTGGGGTAGTAAAAAATTAGTTGACTTCAAATATCCTGTGAATGTGGTGTCCAAATGAGGAGAATGCACTTAATCGGTGATGCCAACCTTCATAAATATTCTATTTTACTGCCTAAGGTCAAAACCTACACCTAATATAGTAATTTAAATATGAATTTTGGTAAATTCTAGTCAATTTAAGATTTGAAAACAGTGTTTTAAATCATACTAATATTTACTTTCAATTTTGTATTATTTGTATATAAACGATGTCTGTTGATTATGCTAAAAAATTGTCGTTTAACTAAAATAAGAAGAGAGTAAAGCAAAAATTAAAAAACTTATTTCAATGAAACAATATCATTTTCAACATATATCACCAAAAGAGATTGTTTTGTACATGAACAAATGCAAAAATTAAAATTTCGTAATTTAATATTCCAGTTTCTAACATTATAAATCTCACCAAAATTCATAATTTAAATGGATATTATCCCTTAATATTATACTAGTGCATACTATATTCTATTGAAAAAGGTGGCATTCATAATCGTATCTTTTATGGCTTTCTTCATTAAACTTTATGTTCAGAAAAGTTTTTGCTAAAACTATAGATGTAATACCACCCCGTTATAAAACATTTTATAAAAAATACTCCCTGAATATGTAGAATATTATTATTGTGACTAAAATGTACTCCAAATAATATGTACTCCGTATTTATTAGTACATTATTTGTTGCGTCAACTTTTATTAACTCCGAGCCAAGTTATTAAAGAAAACTTGTGACTGACATAGGATGCAAATCATGTATCTGACTTCAAACATTTTATAAAAATACTCCTGAATATGTTGAATTGAGTCCCGATGCTTGATTAACTGAACAAATTTACTTCATTTACACAAAATCTCCACCTTCTTACATCTCAAGCTTTGTCTCAACCTCGATAATTTAATTAAAGTTCATGATAGTTAGTTAATAAATAATTAAAGTTCATAAATATTCAATTAGAGCAGATAACTAGTTTGGATATATTTATTTAATTACAGATTAATTAACTTGTCATTTTTGGAAAAATGAAAGGGTCGGGTGCACATGAGTACATGACACTGCCTCGTACGTATATCCAATTTGGAAGAGCGTTATATTTAGTTTCCAAAGAAAGAGAGTTTGGAAAGGATAAAAAAAATATAGTTTGAATGATTATATCATATGGAAAATGTCACTAATTATTAAATAAAATCGATTTCCGTGTTGATTTAGGTCAATCATATTTCTTAATCGATTCCCCTCCTTTGCTTCTATAGATGGCATCCTTATATTTTTGAGGTTGCAATTCATACATTTTTTTTTCTTGCTTCTCACAAGGTCAACCAAGAAGGTTCTTTCGCATCTTGGCGTTCCATATAATATAATCCTACTTTTGTTTTCCTTTCATTTTATGAAGTAAAAAAAAAACTACTAATTTATTATTAGTACACAAGTATTAATTTTGTTTAATGGTATATAGTCAATATTGATAGGCGCACGAAAGGATTTGTATTTTTCCAACAATAATAATATTTTTTTCATAAATATTTATATGAATGTTGATTATCTTAAGGAAAAATCAAACATGGCATACACATTACCATAACATAGACACAACAAAACTTATAGTATCAAAATCATAAATTAAAGTACTATGTATACACCTAAATTCGAACACACTCCATGCAACAACACGCCTTCACCACCATTTCCGCGTCAACTCTCCTCTCCCACACTTATAAACTCATTCCCCCATAATCACCAATCTCACTTTTCTCAATTAATCCCCTAATAACCAAAAAAAAAAAAATCTTCATTTTCATAAACACCACAAAAAATTCTACCTCCTTCACCTTCAAAAAAAATGAAGGTGATCAAAGTGACATTCGCCCTCTTCGCCTTTGCCATGGCCGTAACCCTAATCCTCACGGCCAAAACACCCGACCCCACGCCTCCCTCTCGGGCCCCACACTCCAAACCGGCTGCCACAGGTCGTGTCAGCCGGTTCCTCCAGGAGAAGGAGAAAAACCCTAGAGCCGCCGACCACTGCAAGAAGGACAACGACGTGTGCTTGGAAGGTGGGCGCAACGCCACATGTTGCAACAACAAGTGCCTTGACTTGCAGTACGACGACAAAAACTGCGGCTTGTGTAAGAAGAAGTGCGCCTTCACGGAGAAGTGCTGCAGAGGAGAGTGCGTGCAACTCGTCTCCGACAAGAGACACTGCGGCGCGTGCGACAACAAGTGCAATATATGTTTGTACGGCACGTGCGAATATGCCTAGATCAAGGTGTTGGAGGAATTCGGACATGGAAACGGAAGAATTCAAGGGTTGGTATATATATATACTACTATTTTTTTTTTCTGAAAATTGAATTGCAATAATAAATGAAAACCGCATTCGAATTGGTGGTTTTTATATTTATGTGGGGTGTTTAGTATTGTTGTGTCACGTATTATTCCTCGGGTTTAAGGAGTATATACATTGATTGATAAATGTGTACGTATTTATGATTGAGACATAAAAGATCAAGAAATTGATCATATATATATAAGAGTGTGTATTAAAATAGTTTGTCGTTTGTTTTGATCCATTACCTACATGAAATTTTGGCCGGTATAAGTGGATTTGTAAGGCTACATACATTATTGTTTCAATGCAAATATTATCGAGTAATTAATCATCGCTTCTTTCGTTTGTTTGTTGATATTTAATCATTGCGAGTTTATAATATTGATTGTCATCTACATGTATCTTTCGTAAGATAAAGAATGCATCATTTGATATTTGCAACTTAGAATCAATACTCAATCTCGTGATTTCGAGTAAAAACAATTTTTCTCCAATTAATATTTCGCGCAGAAACAAAATTAAATAAATCCCATGTACTATATACAATTATACATAGTGCTCCCTACGTCCACGATTAGGAATTCCCTTTATTAACACGAATTTTAAAATATGTGGAGAAATATGAGATGAAAATTTAGTTAAAATGTGTACTATAATTTTTATATATTAATTTTATAATAAATATAAGTAAATTAAATTTAAAATAAATATGAGACCTATATAAAAATAAGTATGATTTTTATTGGTGAATGTACCAAAATGATAAAAATTACTCTTTTTACCGGACAGGGTGTTTTCTAATTCCTTAGACAATTTATTTACACAATGTTGCAACGAATATAAAATTTATAAGTACGATTTTTATTGGTGGAGTTAGAGTATAAGGTTTCTTTAATCGAACGACGGACCGTAGATTTTCGGAATGGACAAAAAAAATTGATTGTAGCAATATAACAATATCATTAATGATGTGATCTTTAATGAAAGAAATTCTCAAATACTAATTAATATCACAACCAATCAAAATAATTTTAGCCGTGTATGAACTTCATAACTACTATGTTTTTAAGGAAACCTCGAACGAATTAGCGATAATATTAATACTTTTTGGGTTCATTTTCCTAAGAAATAATTGAAATAAAAAATTATTCTATTTTAAATGTTACTATCTAGTATACTACTAATTCAGAATGAATTAAGAAGAAAGACTTTTTGCAAGGACCACTTGGTTTAGTCGTTCAAGAGGCACATGCAAATTTGTAGCTAATAACTTCAAATTGAAATTCAAGTAAAGTGAACTTTTGTGAATATTAGTTACTTAGTTTTCACTAAAATGGTTGCTTTACAAATTAAGTGAGAAGCTAAAACAAACATTAGTATTGAGTTCAAATCAGGAAAAGGCCTTAGATTATTACCGCCAAAATGGGCCTACACATGGTATATGGCGTTAGGATCACATGAATATTAATGAGATGTGGAAATATTGTCTAATTTTCATTGCTAGTTGATCTCTATTAAATTAGTAAGGTGGCATATATTCTCTAATATTTTACAGAGTGAGCTATATTTTTTGTATTGAAACTTTGTAATTATATCAAGCATAATACTCAAATTTTAAAATTATCTCCACCCATCTCTAAATTTTAATGTAATATTACTGGAAGAACTTTTGCATTTATTTAGATTTTTTTGTATCTAAAATACCTTCTAGCTCTTAAGGGGCAATTTAGTCTATTTGTGATGAAAAGAGACTACCATCATTTCCTAATTCCTATTCCGAATTTGCAGAAACGTCCCCACTATCCATATTTGTATAAAATTTGTATTCAATGAATCTATGAAAATAAAATAGGAAAATTTGCAAAAAAAAGTTGAAGTGTGTCAATTGTCATTTCTCTTTCATCACACATGGACTAAAATGTCCCTTGAGGGTTAAAGGGTTTTTGAATCGAAAAAAGACTAAAAACTGTAAAAGTTCATCCAACCATATTACATCAAAGCCAGTCCAGAGATATGTAAGATACGTTTTAAATTTAAGCGTTTGATCTAATTTTAAAGTTCAGGTATAAAAATGTACTTAGTATTTCACTAATTTCTTGTGTAATGAGATGTGAGAATATTTATTTATATCTCTTTTATATTTGGATAAACTCTTACGTCAAACTGATAAGATCAATTACTAGTAGTTGATAAAAATATTCTTTGTACAAAGATAATATTAATATAATCGTACCTTATTTAGTTTCAAAATAATTAACAAAACTCCATTATTGAATTCTCCAACGGTAACTGTTCACATATATATAAATATTCAATATTCAATAATTCGAATTTAATAGGCACATCATTCAAATTAAAAAGTTTCACCTATACAAAAATCATTAATAGGTTACACTCACAAAATAAGGCATCAGATACCGAAATATATCTTGTAGAAAGATCACAATTGACTTTTAGCATCATTCTAATCATCATTCATATGGAGCTTGAAAAACTATTATAAGCGAGCATAGCTTTTAAGCATATTTCTTAACTGAAAAGATACATCTAATTTTAGAGCATCAGACTTATAATGTTAATTCATTTACCCTTTTTTCATTGAATGTAAGAAAAATACGAAAATATTTCTTGTATTTATTTCATTTTTGCTTTGCTAGATAGTTAATAATCGAACAGCCGTGTGACAGGATCAAGAAAATATCAACAAAAAAATCCTTTACAGTATGATAGGAAGTGTAACAATATGCAGAAAAAAGTTAAAAATTAATCAAACAGGAAAAGGGAAGGAAAGGAAGAGCTTGCGCGCCGCCTCAATTTGCAACGGTCACTAAATTTAAGTCCACCAAAGCTTAATTAAAAGAAAGGGACATTACCAACCAATCCCCAATCTCAACTCACTTTTTAGGCCAAAACAAGAAACACGGTCAGCATCATTATTATACTCGAATGCAATAAAGAGTAGTACTACTAGATTATGTTGATATGTTTCAACTTTCAATGCATATTTTATTGCAGTTTAACACAAAATAAATAAATTCGGGTGAATTCACCATCTCCAGGTTTACAAAATAAAAAAACACCAATCTCTAGGACACTGGGAAAGTGCATCAGTTTAACAATAGTAGGACTAATAAAATTAAACAATATAGCCTACATAATCCGATCCGACTGCGGCGGCAGGCGCCGGAAGAAGTTAAGCGGCAGCGACGGCATGTCATGGCGGAACCTCGGGTGTCGGAGGTAGTAGAACCCAAAGGCCAGCACAAACGCCTTAAACGGCACAACGTAAAACATCAACGAAGCCAGCAAGCACACCACCACAAATATGCCAGTCGCCCTCGGATCCCTCCAATTGAACAGCGCCTCTAATCTCTCCCCTTGCGCGCCTATGTCCCCTAGCAGCGTCTGCGCCCGCCCCGCCACGGCCCTCAGCCGGTCGTACCGCACGCGCACCTGCTCCTCCGACCGCGCGCTCGGGAATCCATCGAACTCCTCGTCCAGCTCGTCAGGCCCCACGGCATCCAAGTAGGACAATCTCGGGTCCATTGCAAAGGATGTGCGCTGACGGTATCTGAACCTGAGCGATATGATCATGAACGCGTACATACAAATTGTGGACAGTATCAAATGTGGGCATAGCACTATGGCTACTAGTAGGATATGGACCAGCACCGTCGTCGGCGGGTGCGTCCAGGTCTGAATTCCATCGATCCAACGAGCGATTGAGGCCGCCCTTGAGAGGCACCCGACCACACGGAACCAGTTGGCCTTACTCCGCCTCATGCTCCACATGTGCATATCTGTATCCAACATGAATTGAACCACTTCTTGACTCAATGCCGGTTCGGACCGGGCTAGTCGCGCCGTGACAATCCTCATCGCGCAGTGCCTCAAGATGTCTTGCTGAGCTGAACCCAAGGGCTTAACATAGTGCATTCTGGGCAGCATTGGGTTAGCATATGCCTGAATGAGACTAATCCAAGATGAGCAAGAAAACCTCAATGCAATCTCGATTTCCCCCATTTTCTTAGCCCCGGTCGGGAGCAACACCATAAGCGAATACGTGCCTACGTACACCCGGTTGGTGTCGAGCGTCGAGAGCCGTACCCTTAGCTTCCCGAGGCGTACATCCTTCTTGCCTTCTGCTTCGTCGTGCTTGTACCTCGCGTTATCAAACACCCCTATAGTCAGCACGGTGCAAGGGTCGTACACGTCCCACGTGTACTGCTCATTCCACCTTGGATTGAATCGGTCAAGGATTGTGCGTGTCCGGACCCACTTCGGCCCGTACTTTGCAACCACATAGGCGTCAGTGGTGCCACACGTACCGTCCTTGGTCTTGACCGGGAGTAGGTTTGTGGCCCCTCTGATGCCTACTTCGAGCAGCCCGATGGGTGGCTTGGCAAGTTGGTTGGCTGTGGCTCGGACGTCGCTGGTCACATGAGCCGCCTCGTCCAGCACGTGGTAACCGCCCTCCAAACAAACCCGCACGTGTATCCTGCCAGCATAGGCTTTATTAACCTCGTCAGCAATCAGATTGAACCACCTGGACCGCGGCTCTGACTTGTCGTCCGTGCGCTTGTCCACGGTGGCAACCTGCACCTTAGCGTGCCCAATAGGCTGCCCATTTGTCACATCCTCAACCGTCAATGTCAAAAACGGCTCAAACGGCTCGGCAGCTACAAATACAAGATCCTCATTCCACGTAGGATTGATCGAGCCAATGGTCGTTCGGCTTGTCTTGAACAGCTGCGCGCCGAGCTGCGCTTTAACGTAGAGCTCCGGACTCCGAAGCTTAGGCTCGGGACCAGGTGTACCCGGACTAAGCTGCAAGTCTTGGGTTTGGATGACCGTTAGTCTCAAATACCAAAGCTTCGGAGACAAGTAAACAGAGGCTCGGGTGTCCTGTATCAAGCCCCCTGAATCTGATTGCCAAGCCTCCTGAAACGCCTCGTCGGCCTGAGTCCCCACCCACACTGAAAGCATGATGTCATTTCCCGTCGAGCCCTCTCCTTCCAGGCTGTACCACTGCGGCGCTAAGGGGCTATCCGGTGGGACGCGCTTCGGCACCTCCTGGAGATCGAAGCACACCGTTCCGGCGGAGGTCTCCTCCGTCGTGTCCTTCTCTGCAACCTTCTTCTCTGCGCGAATCGAAACTTCTACAGAAGTCGAATTCAGTCCTTCCTTGTCGAAGGCGAAGACCTGATCCCATTCGTTGTTGGCGGAGAGCGATTTTGTTTTGACACTGTGAGTTCCGATCACGATCTTCGCGCAGAAGGAGGAATCGCCAGCCGGATTCGAGATCTTCGCCTTCACGACGCGAATATAGAGGAACGGCATCGGATCGACGAGATCGAACGCGACCCGTCGATCGGAGCTGCCGCTGGAGATTTTTCGGAAGAGTTTTGATTCAATTTCCATGTTTTTCGAGTGATCTGAAGCAACGGATTTCTCTTGCACGAGTTTCTGTTGAGCAATTGGCGGATGCGGTACTTCAGTCGAGGGCGGTGGTGTTGGTGGCGGCGTAGCCGACGCCGCCTCAGCATTTTTCTCCGCTGGTTTCTCTTCCTTCTTCTCCACCTCCGCCGGCGAGGCTTTTTTCTCCTCTTCCTTCTTTTCCTCCTCCGCCGGCTTGTCCTCCTTCTTCTCCTCCTCCTTCGGTTTCTCCTCCGCCGCAGCAGCAGGCGGAGCATCACTCTTCTCCGGTGCCGGAGCCGGAGGCGGCTCATCGTCGACGTACGAGACCTTCAAACTGATCTCGCCTTTAATCTGCGAGAAAACGCTTCTCTTCTCCAACGGATAGTAAACCAACGGCACATCGTCGCCGGATTTGACGAAAGTGCTTCCCGAGATCCTGACTTTTCCGAGAAAAGTGCTCCTCTTTCCGGCTTTCTTGTCGTTGTAGACGTTGAGCTCAAGCGTCTCTGCCGCCATGGCATCGACGTCGTGCACCAGGAACTCGAGCTTCTCGTCCCACTGTGGGTTTAGATCTCGGAAAATAGTGTTGGTGCGGCGGCGCTGGCCGTCGAAATCGACGATGACGTAGGCGCTGGCCGTGCCCTGGCCGTCCTTCGGCATCAGGTTCTTCGCGTTGCATATCTCCACCGTCAATTTCCTGGTGCAATTCGCTGCCATTGACGGTGAATTGAACTCTCTCTGAGAATTTGCTATTCAAGTGTTGCAGCAGTGAAATGTGAATAGTGTGTTTTTTTTTTCAAATTGGAGAGATGGAGATTAAAATATGGAGAGAAAAAATGATGTTTCGGTTTATTGTGGGGACTGTTGTGGAAATTTATAGAAGTCGAAAAGTTGAGAGGAGCGTTTGAGGAGACGATGTAATTTTGAAAATTAGGACTTTAATTTAGATGTATAACGAATTCATGAAATTAAATTTGAATTGGTTTAATTATAAATTCAACGAATTTGAAAAAAAGGATTTATGCAACGAGCTTTTCAAGTTCAATTAAGTAATACGGTAAAAACAGCTTATCTGGCTTTAATGCAAATTTTATTTCCTGTTTTTTTGGGTTTTACACGAATAATTTGTGTATTTACTTTTCTAACTAAAATTTCAACCTATTTAAAACTTGTTCCTTTTCGAAATTACGGTTAAACAATATTTTTAAGGTTTAATTTTTTAAAATTTTAGACAAATCTAATTTATGTGTCTGGCTAAATCATAGTTGCAGTAGCATAGGTTATAATTTTCATTATTTTGAAACTTGGCACTGTTTATTTTTTTTCAATCTTTTTATTAGAATTGTGAAATAAATGTGGAAAGCGATTCGTAAAATTGTAGTGAATCACAAAATATGTAACGGCACATGAAGTATTGATTGCCATTTGCTATTTAGGAGCACAAGTTTTAATCCAAATTAAATGCAATACTCGATTTAATACAAGTGATATGCTATGCCAACTAGCAAATGAAGTTACCGTTGAAGGAGTATTATACTTGAAGCCAGTACAATTGTCGCAGAAATGCCAAGTCAGCTCACGTGAGGTATTTCATTACATTTATTTCATGTTAGTGGAGTAGTTATAATATACTCACTCCATTCATCGAAAAGTAAGAGAAAATGACAAAAAGTTAGAGAAAAGTAGTATCAGTGAAATGTGGAGTCCATATTTTATAGTATTAGTAAAAGAGAATGAAAAAAAATAAGAGAAGTTATTGAAAACTTTCTGTTTTTGAATCTACCCTATTTTCTCTATGGATAATAAAAAATGACAAATGTGTCCTATTTTTCGTGCACAAGGGGTTAAAAACTAAAAATAGTATTCGTCCCCACCCTCGTCTCTTAAATACAATCCTCATATGAAATACTTCACCCTTCCACATAGAGTCATTCCATTTTTCATACTCATTTTCGAAAAATGATACTAATAAATACTCCCTCCGTCCCGCTTTAGAAGTCTCGGTTGAGTCGGGCACATGTTTTAAGAAAAAAGTATTTAGTGTGTAATAAATAAATATTTTAGTGGATGTTGGGACCCACTTTTAGTTGAGTGTCCAATAAATAAATGTTTTAGTGGATGTTGGGACCAATTTTTAACATTTTTTTATTAGTTGTAGTGGATGTTGGGACTCACTTTTAACACTTTGTAGGCATTTTTTATTAATTTATCTCAACCGGGACTCCTAAAGCGGGACGCCCAAAATTGATCAACTCGGACTCCTAAAGCGGGACAGAGAGAGTAGTTAAAATGGATAGAGGGCATCTTCTCTACACATATTATTCTCTCTCTTACTTTATCTTTCTCCACTATAACTATTTATAATTCTTTTTTCAAAACAAGTGCAAAAAATAAAATAACTCTACCACTGTGGAACGGAGGGAATATTCGGTTTGCAAAATTATATCTCGAAATTAAATACATATGTGTATTTGGTTCATGGAATTGAATCTCACAACTCAGTCATAGATAGATAATCTCATAATCATGTGATAGTTAGTTATAGTCAACCCCCTTCAATTAAAATAATCTCACAACTAAATTATATCTTGATACTATTTTATCTAGTAACCGAACACCACCATAGTAAACCATTCGAATTTTAATTTTAACTTGGTAAAATTACGATATGGAGTATGCCAAAAAATTAAGTTTTATGATTTTATAATTGATTTTACAGTTATTTATAATTAACAATTCCAATTTTAATATAAATTGATGATAAAATTATGGTATACTAGATCATAATTTAAGATTGACTTTCAAAACTATGGAATGTACCAAAATTTGATCAAATTTGATAATTTTTCGTCAATTTGCCTAATTCATAGGTAGACGATGATGCTTTTCAGTAACAACATTTTCTTAGTACTAGTACTAGTATTAGTATTTTATACTACTACATAGTAATAATTAGTCCATAATATAGGTGGTTTGTTAGTTTATCGAACTCGTATCCCATCTATTGATGAAGCATATACTTATGATATATTTGTAATTTTACTTGCAAAAGTGATAAGAAATCTATAATTTCTATAAATATTTATATGATCAATTTAGTCGGTATTGTCAAAATTAAAATTTGAAACCATATTGTGAACTACGGTATAAATCAATACAATTTTATTATTTTCGATTTGCAACTAAATTGTACAGTACTTTCACATGTAACAAAAAAATAATTGCTATATTTCTCATACGAATTGCATGGTCAAAAAGGAAATCATTCATACGTACAGGAATTGAACTTTTTGATTGGTCAAATTCTCATGATCAATGCTAGTTACTTTGTCATTGGTGAAAAGTTTTGGCATGAAATCTTTGTTGTTTTAACATGCTATTTGAGATTTGATGTTTCATCTTATTGCTGTAATAATTAGTTCACTGACTATCAAACCGACACTAATTAACAAAAAGAGGAGAACGGCACGACACGTTCAAATGTTAATAAACCATTTAAACTGGATAATTGAATTTGAGTTATTAAAAACAAGTCATGAAATTATTTAGTACTCCATATAAGTATGCGCTACTACATAGTATAACATAGCTTACTTGCATAGTTGCATTGATTAAATAATTAATTTAGCCGTTTAATGAAAAATGTTCATCATATTCATTGGTAGTAGCTAGCTAGGTTACATTTTACCTTGTCGCATAAACAAAGAAACAACATCCCCAATACCATTTTCCACCTTAACTGCAAAGAGATTAATGAAAATGACAATCTAGGCTCTAAAATTTATGGAACTTAATTATAAATTTGATGATTTTGATTATACTTTACTAAATATAATTGAAATGGAAAAAAAGAGTGTATGCTTATTGCAATGAATATATTTAGTGCATATACAGTGAAAACCTTTAAATTTGGCTTTGCATGAAGAGCCGAAAGTTGGTTGGCCACTATCTCTGCAAATATGAACGTTGTTTTGTTCTTGTGCTCCAAAATCCACAGTAAAATACAATTCACTAAATTACATATAGGTGTATTGAATTACTCAGATTAATTTAATCATAAATAGCGATTATGTGAACTAAAAACAAAATACTACTGCATTGTACTTTTATTCTCATGGCTGGAATATTACAGGGTTTAATTATATGTTTTTTTTTTCTTTCTCGTAACAACGGAAAACGAATCCTCCACTTTTTTTATTCATGTGTGTTGAGTCTTTTATTTAAATATTAAGGGAATATTTGAGTTTAAGTAAAATTAAATCGAAAGTGGCAATAGAATGATGTAAAGTTTGGTGAACAGAAACTGCAAGCAGATTGCAATGTTCAATCGATTTGTATGATCTGTTGCAACTTGTTAGCTATATTAATTTCTAGTTTACATTTAATATTAATACTACTATAATTTCATATATTCTCTTACAAATTTCGTATATAGAGCAATGATCTTGAACTCAACTGGAAGTAGTACATGAAAAAAGTTAAAACAACAAACATTTTTTACTACTAAAGGTTGAATTAATGAACAAACTGATCAACTGTGTAAGCTTACAGCTGATCTCCAGAATTCGGACCATTGATTTCTCCGGCCACTGGCTTCCTCCTCGTTCCGTTTGTTCAAACCAGTCAATCTCCGGCAGACAAGTGGACCAGATCAACCGTAGCTTCCACAGATTTTCAAGACAACAAGATTGATCAACCAAAATTCCTCGGTATAGAACTGGAACTAACAGCTTGTCTTCTGTGGGCGATCGTTCGAGAAAATCGCCTGTTCCGGTGAATCCTCCATCTGATGCCGGAAACCTTGCGGGAGACGGCCTGCCATATCATCTGAACAGCATCTTTCTCTTTGGACGGATACTGATACTCGTACATGTGTTCGATTTCTCGCAGCCGCTTCCACATCCTAGTCCACTCCTCTCTGCCAATATTCCTGGTAAGATTTAAGAGAAAGCCTTGTTTTGGAGCATCCGATGTGCTGACGAATACGCAGAACTTGGAGTAGTCAAGAACATCTTCATTGGGAAGCTCGATCTCATCGCTGATGATGACAGGCACACAGTGGCTAGCGATGGCATCAAAGAGGCGGTTTGATGAGGGCGTGTCACCAGCTATGTTGAGGCAGAACTTGGATGCGCGCATGCCCTTCGAAGTCTGCCTAGCGCCGCCCTTTTGGTAAGTTCCAAAAGTGAAGTGCACATCTGTTTCATTTTTCAGCATGTAGTATAGCTCTTGCCGAATTGTTCCACCCTGAAATTGAGGAGAAAATCTTAAAGCGCATTGCATCCAAAAACAACATGAAACCGACTAGTAGACCACAATGAGCTAGATGAAGCAGTTAAACAAAACATAACTCGATCATGCATCTGCCATCAATTAACCGGGATAGGTGGTGCAAGAAAACCAATGCTAGCTAAGGTAACACAGGTTTTTGCAGAAAGGAGTGTCGTATAGAATCAATGTTTTGCTCGATTCTCAATCATTTGTGTTGGATAATCACTCTCTTATTTGAAAAATACATCATGCACCTTGTTCATAAGACAGATACCAAAGAGGGTAGCAGCCATTCTTTTTTTCTTGAAAGCATTTCTTTGCAATGCAGATTACAGTAGCAGCTTAAAATAGCTTCTCTATAGGCAAGAGCAAACACATACACAAACACACACAGAGAAACGAGCACCATACCAATAAAAATCAATTGACTTTCAAAAAGGCCAGAAATCCTAGTTTATGTTCTACTTCACTAACTCTATTCAGAAATAACTCCTAGATTAAACAGAAGACTGGGGCTCTAACACGGCGTGTAGTTCTCAACAATTTTGTTGCAAAAGCATAGAACGTGTTTTAATTAGAAAATGAGAAGCAAACGGGCATAGTAGATATATACAAGTATAAAAGGTAAGGAAACAAAGCCAATTTACATCTTTTCTGTAGATGGCACCCTGAAAATAGAGCAAGGTGGGACGACTATCGAAATCAGACGAGTCATCCACGTAACTCTCAGTGACGTGCCTGTAAGGCGCAATCACATCCTTCTCAGCATTAGCAATGGTTGGAGGATACCTCCCGAAATCTGATAGAATGAATATTGCAGGCCAAAGTTTCATCCTTGCGTCTAACAAACTATTCGGATGGTGAGCAACAATGATGTGATCTTTCCCACCAGACCTCTTCCATTCATCCTGAGCTACCAAGAACTTAACCAACTTCTCCTGCAATACGACATTTGTGCTCCTCTTCTGGCCCAGCCTCACCTTTGAGAACCGGTTATAGCACAAAGACGCGAAAAAGGGTACAAACACAACATCTGCTTCGCTTGAATTATGCACTCGTACAGCACTACGACCTATCAAATTCTCTGCAAATTCAGAGCTCAAGAGATCCAAAGTCAGCCAGTATTCTATGCTATGCTGCAGATTCAACCCACCAGGGTAGTCGGGAACCTTTTCCCGAATATCGGGCCACACATCCTTCTCCCCAACACCCTTCCACCCCAACAAATCAAAATGAAACTCTGATGGCAAATCATACATGAAAACCCTGAGCATTGGCACATTTGCACCACATTTCACTGAATTCTTATCCCAGTTTGCTCTCTCACTGACTGATTCATCAAGATTCCAATTTTCAGGGAATCGAAAAAGCTTCGAACTTGGCAGTATACCAAATACAACAGAATGAGAGTGCCCAGTTGATCTTAGCAATGACAACCAAGATAATATGAACAATGATGATGTCAACAAGAACCAACAGAATAGGGATTTGTAAGCAACGGATACCATTTTTGATATACTTCACTTCACTAACACCCAAAACTCAGAGCCTTTTGTATCAGCAGTTTCATTCAAGCACTGAAAGGTCGAATTATCATTACTATTTCAATTTCTTTGTCAAGATTCGAACTTGAAATAGAACCCTAAATTTAAATCACATTTTCTACATTTCTAAGCTAAAAAAATACTAACTAGCATGCATCAAGGTAAGGTGCCCCAACAGAATATAAAATGTAAAGCAAGCAAACTCTTGAAGCTGGGAAGGGTCGGTGTCAATTGAATGAAAGGGTTTGTCTATTACCGAAATAGAGATGCGAAAGAAATTAGATTTAGATGGATTGCTATTGAAAACAAGGAAGAAGCAAGGGAATAAAAGGGAGTATCTGTTTGAGAGAGTGATATAGTGAGAGAGGGTATTGAAAGAGGAAGCAATTCGAAAGAAATAAAATCCCAGATAGATTATGGTATCAGATTCTCAACCCAATTTAGAATTCAGAAAAAGAACGAGGTATGCTCTGTGTGTGAGAGAGAGAAGGGAGAGATTACATTGTCATTTACAGTGTGTGATGAGGGAGAAAGGGGCAAGAGAGACGTGAAAGCTCAAGTAAAAGCAAACAAACCTCGGAGAAAAGGGACGTTTGTCAATTGTCAATCCTTTCTTTTTATTCAGGAAAACTGATTTTTAGGAAAAGGATTTAGTATTTTATGAAGAATCGATCAAATAATTCAGATTTTTATTACTAACCTTATTCTAGTACTACATAATTGGATAATCAATCTTCATGATCACTAGTTATTGCCGCTATCTTTTTCAAAATCACAAGTACGACAGACCTCATATAATTACTAATGATAGAAATAGAATACAATTACAAGCAATAATCTTTCGGAGACATGCCCACGGTTCGTAAATTGCTGGTTCCGGTTTCCGGAAATGTGGAACCGAAACCGAACCGTTAGGCTATTTCACGGTTCCGGTTCGGTTTGGCAATTTTGGCAGTTTTTCATTTTTTTATTTTATATGTAATTTGAAATTTTGGACTTATACAATACACTGGAATAACACAATGGATAATTTAAATTGAAATAAGACGAATAAGGTGAAAATCATATCAATTTTATTGAATCTGAGTTATAACGGACAACAATACATTACAATTTTCTATACATATAGAACAATGTGATATAATTTACAAGTGTCGTCGGAATATTAATAAATAAACATGAAATGGGGTGAATGTAAGTGAGGATAAGAGGGGGTATTTATAGATAAAAATGGATGGAGAAATGGATCAATTTGAATTCAAAATAAGGAATTAAAAAATAAATAAATAAAATAAAAAAATTTGAATTTCAGACAAAACCGGCGGAACCGCCGGTTCCGATCAAAAAACCGTCTGAAAAGCTCCTCCTTGGCTGCCCACGGCTGATGCCTCGAATACCTCGCCGGAACCGTGAAACAGCCGATTAACCGGCGGTTCAGTGACGGTTTCGGTTCGTAAAATCTTGAACCGGAATCGGCCCGTGGTTCCAAATATGGCGGTTCCGATTCGTAAAAAATGTCGCGGTTCTGGTTCGGAACCGGAATCGTCGGTTACGATTCCGCGGTGAATCGCCGGAACCAAAACCTTGGGCATCTATAATCTTTCCTAATTTATTTGACATTTTAGTAGGTGGCATTGCAGCTATATGCTATGTTTCCAGCATTTTGCCTTAAGTAGAACTGTTGTCAAAGCAAAAATGCTTTGGTACAACCCGCCCTGAAATTTGAACCGATATTCTGCCATCAACTCGGACCAAAAATTCTATCTTTCAGACAAAAATGGTACCTTGAACGTGTTGGAATTTTAAAAATATAAACTTAATTTTATAAATATCTAGATATTAGTATAATATCTAGTATTATCTAGAATTTGGGGTGTGAAAATATGATATTTTGGTAGAATTAATTAGAGATAGAATTCTCTAGAATATAGATATTTAGAATATAAAAGAATTAAGTAGGAGACTATCTAGATATTTTAATAGAAATATCTAAATATTAGTAGAGTTCCCTATAATGTAATAAAAATCTAAATATAAAATATTAAAGAATCTAGTAGACAATTCTAGAATAGGAAATGAATGCCTACAAATATGGCATAGCTGTACCATTTTTCACAACTTTTTGAGAATAAAGTATTTCTTTTGTTTATCCACGTCACCAACCTCTCCTAAAACATTTTTCATATATTCCATCCATTCTCCTCTCAAATATATTCTCCAAACTAAATTAGTACTCCAACATACTCCCTCCGTCCCGCTTTAGCAGTCTCATTAACTTTTCTGCCCTCTTTTTGTAAAAATGATAAAAAATAGTTAAAGTCGAGAAATGGTAAAGTAAAAGAGACAATAATGTAGATAAAACTCTTCTCTATATTATTGTCTCTCTTACTTTACCATTTCTCGACTTTAACTATTTTTTATCATTTTTACAAAAAGATGGCAGAAAAGTCAATGGGACTGCTAAAACGGGACGGAGGGAGTATAATATATATTCCAACAGACCGAACTAGACCGACCTAAACTTATGACAACGCATTCACAATCACCATATGAACATGTCCAAATAAAAATTCATTTAATAACTTATATCTTGGCCCATTTAATGAATAAGCACCGAATCATGTAAAGCTTATAGCTCGTCAATTATAACAAGTTTTGGAAGAAAACACTATTGCCCTTATGCTGTTGAAAACAATATGTCAATGAAGATTGCTAAAAATGAAGGCCAAAGTTGTTGAACAGAGTTAGAACTGGAACTGGGTCTCGGAGGCATAGCCAAGAGCATCAAGATGGGCAGCCATGGCCTTGTTCATGGGAGGTGGACCACATCTCAGCATCTGCAGAGACAAAGGACAAAGTTAGTGCTCGAGAGGCTGCAATTGTAACGTAACGTTGGTTAGATTTCACAAACCTGGATGTCAGAAGCTGGTGGTGGGAGGTAAGCTTGAATCATCTCTTTTGACACGAATCCAACGCCTCCCTCCCATATCTCAGGAGGCTGAAAAAGTTCAAACAAGAATCAGGAAGCGTGAGTGCCGGTTTTGTACTACTCAACTTTTCTTTCTGAGAAAATTATAAGAATTTTCAGTATCGAATCATCTCAATTCAAAGTTAGTTAATATTTTCCAACAGGCTAAAAGTGAGAGACGTCTATTGAGTATCACTGGCTCGACACATACTCATGCAAGCTCAGTTAACATTAAGAGGATATGATGATAAGTTAGCATTTTATAAGCTCCTATGGGAATAAATATCCAATTTCAAAGATTTTAACAAACCATTTGATTATTAATCACATCGACATAACAGTCAACATGTTTTCGTGTAAAACTGTAATACACAATGCAATATAACTAGACATATTTACAGCAATTCAAGTGACAAGGATAATAATGACTAGGAGAATTTACAACAAATCCAGCAAATTAATGAGTGGTAAACTTACTTGATTGAGCACGTAGTAGATTTTGAATGAATCAGGGTATGTTCTTGCAAGATTATCCAATTCATCCTGAAACCAACAAATAAAACCACTTGAGAGTTGAGACCAGACACAACTTGAATCATCTCTATGTACTCGATCGGAATAAATACAAGTTATTGTAGTGATATGACCAATATATTGTTATTAAGCAATAATATGATGTAGATCATATATGATATAGATATCACCTTCAAGAGAATGTCCTCAAGCATAACATTAGCATAAATCAGGTGAACCTTTGTTTTGTCACTGGGATTTTCAAGAACTGCCCTAGCAACCTGCACACAAAAACAAGAAATATGAAGATATTGTTCATTGTGATTCCATTTGATTCATCATCAATCACCCCCCCTTTGTTATACAGAGAGAGAGGGGGGGAGAAATAATGTTAAATATAGACCTGAAACATTGGGGTAATTCCAGAACCTCCAGCAATCATTCCAAATGCTCTCACTTGATTTGGTTGATACTTGAAACGGCCCTAGCGACAATGGAATATAGCAAAAAGTTTCAAATATGGTCTCAACCATCCACAAAAGCAATATGAGAGATTCTTCAAATGAGCATTAAAGATTACATGTAGGCTCTTAGGTGATTGTCATTTTAACATCAACAAGGTTTTAAAACAGTATAAGTATGCTTGATAGATTTGTGCATATTTACTTAGTGACAGGATTGCATATGGTCTACCATGATTAGCCTAGACATCTCCCACCTACTGAAATGGAAGTGTGTAACAATCTCAACAAGGTATACACTAAGTGTTAGAGGATCTTATGAGGGTACATGGTCATGATACGCCAAATGCAGTGGCCATGTGAATCTTTAAGCCAAACAAGCTTTTATATCTCCAAACGGAACATAAAAGTACCATGAGATTGACTTGATGAGCTCAGAATCCCTTCTAACTAAAAGAGATTCTTACTTCACGCATTAGTTAGAGTGAAGAAGCAAAGACTACATTAATTCAGAGTGAAAAGGTAAGCAATTCAAAAAGTGCATTGGGATCATTCCATCTAAACCCCCACCCCATTTTTCTCCTATACTTTGGCTTTCACTGCCTGAGGGAAGCAATGGAGGGACTTTCTGAATACAATTAAGTTGTATCTCTTCATGAATGCTTAAAAAGAGACCATAGTAGGACAGAAAGATACCTTTGGTCCTTTTATAGCCAGATAGTCTCCTTCGTGCATTTCTCTAAAATGGTGGGACATTCTTCCTTGTGGATACATCTGGCATAATGTAAAATATACATAAAAGGTCAACAAACACAGACAACAAACCCAAAAAAAGTGTCAATGAATACATATAAAGATACATAACAAAACAAAAGGGATGCCCCACAGAAAGAAGATGCACCTTGATAACTAGCTCAAAATATCCAACATCAGAATCCAAAGTAGTCGGAGTGTAAGGTTTGATGACATCTTCACCTTGACTATCCTTACCCCTTCAAGTATAAGACAACAAAGAATTAAGTAGTACTAGTAAGTAAAAACCATGGCTAGTAATCAACGAAAGAATTTAGTAGAGAGAAATCATGAGCACAAAACTAAGATTGAAACTGACTTGCAGCTTATGTGTTGGCCTATAGGTAGTCCCAATACCGAGGTTGGTGTAGGTAGAGCAAATCTGAACTTAGCCACATTATGACTAAGTTGTGTTTTCTTGACCAGCTTGAACTCCTTGAAATTGTCGGCATCCAAGCACACTGTCCACCACACAAGATACTAAATCAAGTAGAGAATACGAATTCTACTGTATCTTATGTATCATTATGTACTATTTCCAAGCATTTAAAGACAAACTAGTGGATACATCACATGAATTTGCTCTCCAAAGGCTTGCTTTATAGAGATCCGATAAATATTTCAAACATGCTCCAACATATATTCACTTATATCATCAATTTTCATATCAAGCTCGATGCTCCATAAATAAATTTAAATGAACATACACTTACAAAAGCCAGGCCATAATAGTCATGTCCGGTTCTCACTAGAGCTTCAATAATCTCAAGTTCGACACCAACTCAAACAAGCATAACCACTAGTAGAAAAAACCCATAACAATAAGTAGAAAAAAACACAATCTTGAAGCCCAATTAAGAAACACTATTTAGAGCTATCACAGAAAACAAAAGGTTGAGCTGCAAAATACATCAACAATATAAAATGAAAACCTTTGGACTTCTTCGATGATAACAAGAAATAAGCAGCACCAACACCAACGAGACCAACTGCAACGGCTATAAACAGTTGACCTTCAGGTGTTCCCAAGAATTCCATCGCGCCCATAATGCTAAAACAACACCTAAAATTAAAGGGAAAGGAGTTGGATCAGTTAATAATCACACTAATGAGAGAGATGCTAAATCCCGATGCATATCGTAAATACGGATGTAAGATTGACATAACAAGGAAATGGGTGCGTGATTAAATAAATCATTGAAGATGTCACTAAAAGATTTTTACTGATAAATTAAAACACAAACACACGGACGCATTCTAGGCTAGAAAAAAGAGAGTCTTGATTGTCGACTAGATTACCGAATTAAACCGGTGATGAGAGGAGAAGTGGTTGAGAAAATCGGGAATATGAAAAGGGATCTATTGTTTTATAGGTGAAAATCGGCTTCTAAATTGTCACCTACCAATTCCGCTGTATCTGAGTAGAAGGCTAGTCAGAAATTTGGGCTGAGCATATGCTATGCTGCCACGTGCGTTCAAAAGTCATACTGATTTTTCTAGTATATAATAAAAAAATCACATTAGTAATAAATCCGTTGTAGTCTAGTTGGTTAGGATACTCGGCTCTCACCCGAGAGACCCGGGTTCAAGTCCCGGCAACGGAATTTTTTTTATTTTTTTGCTTACGCATTGTGGCTTTGATAAATCGCCACATTTACATGAAAAATGTAATAGGAGTAGTAGATTGAGATAGAGTAATTTAATGTTGTTAGTCAGTTTGTATTAGATTGTGACTTCACTAATTTAGTGGGTTGAATTAATTTACCCACGAAATTTGAAATTATTTTGGGTCATTTTGTGACAAGGAACTAACACGTTCATGCAGATAATTAACTTATTAAAATAACAAGTAAAGTTCAAGTGAAATATGGCTAAATTTTTCTGATATGTACTAACAATTAGTTATTTTATTTCGAACACATCAATTCAACATATTTTCATTTTTTTTTTCAATTCTTCTAATACTGATAAGATACTACTCATGTGTCTTTTGCTTGTCATCAAACAAGCAAAAATACTCCCTTCGAGTAATGTATAATGATCAAATGAAAATGTATAATGATCTAATTTGTACATGTACTAAAAAAAAAGTTTCTTTGGTCAGTTTAAATTATTGGAAATGGATAGTTATTTAACCGAGTAATTTTGGTCGATTCAAAATTGTTCAAGAAGTCTATATATTAAATTACTCTAGTTTCCAATTGATTAATCATGAAAATGAAAATATTTTGCATTATTCTCCAAATGATCAAATGTTAGAGTTACAGCTGCAGTTTGGAAACTGCTACACATAAAATCAAAATGGGAAAAATTCACTTTCTATGTTGTTGTAATTCATATCCCAACACTAAATTACAGCAGTTTAATTCTGGCTCAAGCTCAGAGGTGAGCAAATTCTGTCAGTTCTTCAGTGGCAAAAGAATGAACTAATGGATGATTGAAGAACAATCACTGTTAGTTATCACAATGCCCTTTACATAGTTTCTTAATCCGTTCATATCGCCTCGGACAGCCTCGTACGCATGGCTTCTGGGCTCGAAATCTTCTTGACACTGAAAGAGACAAGATTAGGATGAGATCAAGGTCGAAAATGAATCTGTTCGTTGGAGTACAGAGTGTGGAAATGGTGGTAGAGTGAAGGAAGATGAATGTCGTACCAGAAGAGGAGATCACCACTCACTGCAAGCTTCTCGTAAATCCACTCCGGAGCTAGTTCTTGCAGCAATCTGAGCTGCTCTTCCACCTCCTCTGTTGTAACAAATTTGTTTAGTGGAAGTTTTACATAAAAGAATGACAGAGCTTTCGATTTGGTTAAAATGATCTTACTTTTTTCCACAATATCTAGCTGGCTTATGAGTGTCTGAATCAGCTCCTCTTTTGTGACTACTGAGCGTCTGATTGATTGGAAGAAGAAATAAATCTTGTCAAAGAGCTTCGGAAGGCCAGCGATCATTTTCCGGCGCCTCATTGCTTGAGAGATTGCTGGCTCCTGCTCCATTGCTGTCAATCTCTCCTTTTCTTGAATCTGTAGATGCGAACAAACAGTTCATCAGAAAAGGGAAAAATCTTACTACTATTTAAGTTTCACAACTACTATGAAGTGAGATTAGTTAGGCTTACAGATTGTATAACAGACTCTGGGAGAATGTCGAAGATGTCACCACGAGCTGCTGAGCTCCCTCTCCGGACATCCTCATTACCATCATTCTTCACACTCTTCTCCGGAGTATCAAACATCAGAGGTCTCTTTGGGGGCTGCCGTCTAACAAGTTTGCTTGGTGGTCTGTATGAATCATTCTCCGGACTCATGTAGCATCTTTTAGTCGGCTGAGGCGCAGGCGTAGCACTCTTTGGAGTCGATGTCATGCCCACTGGCGTTTTAAGTACTGAAGCCATCTCATCCTCCTTTACAGAATTGATGCATTTCACCGGGGTTTCAGGTAAAGTAGACAATGTTTTATTTGAAGAATCTTCATATGAAAAGCATGTTTCCACAACTGAAACTCTGCCAATTGCACTGATATCTTTGTGGGAGCTACCTCCAGCAGATTCATCTTCACTAATATCTTGGTGAGAGCTACATCCAGCAGATTTATCTTCAGAATTAACAGACGGAAGAGCAGCAACAGTAAATGAAGACAGTTCTTTCCGTAACTTTTCCACTTGATGACCAGAATTCCGCATTGAAAAACTCCTTTTAAATGATGGAGGCAGAAGTGAGGCTTTAACTGATGATCCTGAGAATGCCACACCCTGACTCTGACCAGTCAAAGATGTGCCAGAAGTTTGAGCTGAATTTGTACTTAGACCCTCCTTCGGTCGATTAAATGGCTCCGGTAGCACTTCCTCTGGAACTTCATCGCCCTGAATTCAGAATGTGGAAATTTGTAACTAATTAATAGAGTACTAATCGAGAAGAATGGTAGCGCCACAAAGTCAATGACAGTGATCAAGCCAAGCACACATATTAAAAGATGCTCCATATGAGCGACAACAATGGTCCAAGCACATCATTGAGCAGATTTGCAATTTTATGAATATGTATGTTCATACAGTTCTATGGCAATAGGTAAACTAGATGAACTAGAGCGCGGTGAGTGTCTAATACCGAATAATTTGTAATAGTTTTGTTCTGCAATGCATTGCACAAAACTTGTGTGATTCATCAATGTGACAAGTTTTTTCAACCAAATTTTCATAATTGACATATGCTCAATGAAACAAACACTTGTAAATCCGAATAAGAATGTTTGAAGTACAAATATTTACCTCTGGATGTGATTTGATGAAATCCAGAAGCCGGCTGTGGAATACTTTTCGCAGCTGTAAATTTCCAGATTTCGATTTTCCTTTGGTCTTGATTGCTTCAACATCCAATGTGATGCGGAGATCAGGTTTCATACAGCATGTACGCTCATCGTGTTGAAGGGTTTTTTCCAACACAATGGCCTCAGGCAAGATGAACTTCAGTTGAGCTAAATGACTGTATGTAAATCTCCTGAAATTTTAAGCCGACTAACAAATCAAAACTTGAAGATGCTTGACAGCAATAATAAAAATGTAATCTGAACTCAGATTCTGCATACCGGTCGGTCAAAGTTCCTATTTGGGGGCTTATATTGCTGAATGTTGTTGCAGATCCCTTCAACTTGAGCAACCTGATTGAAGAATCCAAGCTGTTGAAGAATTTTTCCAACAACTCGTATCTGAAAATTAAACATCAAACATACAATTAGAAACGAAAAACGAAATTTTGAAAAGGAAACAAAAACCGCCAATGAACTTCATAAATTGTTTGAGCAAACAGCAGTAAAATTGATTCACAAAATAGATTGGAAACTTGCAGATCTGAAAAAAAAATCATAAATCCGAATAAACACTCACTTTGGGGGAAGCTCTATCTCAGCTGAAGCCGGCTTCTTCACCTTTGCAATCTCCATTTCCTCTGAAATTGAAATCTCGTCGGTTCTCGGAGGCGGATCGGATCTCCTTTCCCGGAGCTTCATCGCTGCTTTCCTGATATCCGAAATCGACAGAGCGACGGTGTGGTTGCGCTGCCTCCGCGGCTGGGACGCCGGCTTCCCGGGGGTCTGCACGCTGAGCGGGTCAGAGACCTTCCGATCCGACGGCGCCGGCGAACTCAGAAGCTTTTTCGATTTAAAGGAACGCATCGGAGATTGTTGACTGGCATCCATGGCTGCTCAATTACACACGGTGGAGGTGAAGGTGTGGACCCAGCGAGGTATATATAGGGAGCTGCGCCATCTATAGCAGTAAATAAGGGTTCCTTTTTTGGCGCGCAGTTTGATGTTGTGGAGAGCCACGTCATTTTTGGCGCCATTTTCGCCAACGGGAAGAAAATGAGGGCGTTTGTGTCATTTCTGTCAGCGGGCTTGAAGGCTTATTTGTTGGGCTTAAGGCCCAATTATTGTTGGATTGGAATTTGCCAAAATTATCCACCACACAGTTCTTTGCAAGGAAAAAAATCCAAAACATAGCAAGTACAAGTAATGAAATTCACAATAATAATATCTGTATAGTTTTTGGAAATTCTGTTTTAATTAGTGTGTTGAAAATTTGAACGTTAGAGTCCTCAAGGTTGAAGATGGAAATGCAATTTAGGAAAGCTACATTAATGTATTACTACTACATTTGAATTGTATCAGAATAAATACTTTTTTCAATTTGAATGCAATTAGATCACACTATTATGCATTACACTTTCTGGAGATTATCCAATAACAATGCAACATTGATTTAGAGTCAAGGCTTCAAGATTCTTAGAAGTCTGAATTAAAGCATAAATTATATTATTCGTATCAGATCAAAATTTCATCCAGATTGTAATGAAAACATTAATGGCCCGAGTAAGGATTGAGAGATCCCCTAAAAAAGTTTTTTAAGTCCTTAATGTGAATATGGGGTTGCCAACAATATAAAAATAATATTATTATGGCTCAAAAAATATTTTTATCCTAATTTTCGTCTACTTAGTTTTTATCATGAATCCATGATTAATTGGGCTGCTGAACACACACCCCTTTAGAGAATTTGGTTCGACGAATGAATAAAGCCGTTGCGCTTTCTATGTTATACGTACCATTAATTTGTTCCATAAATATAGAAAATTAATGACATGTTCAAAAGTACAGGGAATTCAGTTTTAGTATGAAAATTAATGTTTATATCTGAGGACTGAGATTATCATCTTTTACACCGAATACATAGTGACCATGCTCTAGACGATTTTGTTCGAAATAGGTAGTAATAGTATTATATGCATATCGGTCCAGCAATTACAACCTTCATTCCAACAATCGATCAAATTAAATTAATTCACTGGGTCAAAATTCCAATAGTTAGTAACACAATATGAAATCAAAATTGTTGACTGATTTTCAATTTCCTTTTCTTATTTTCAATTGATGACTTAAACCTACGCCAATTTGATAGGATAAATAACTCATTTATTTTGGAGTTATATTAACCTAAAATGTAATAGTCCCTTTGTCCCAACTATTGAGTCAAAACTCTTGGTCACGGAGATTAATTAGTTATAGTATTGAAAAGTATGAGATAGGAATAAAGTACTAGTAATAAAGTAAGAAAAAGAAAGAGAAAGTAAAATAGGTGATGGAATAAAATATGAGTCATTAGATGTTTTATTTTTTTGGTCGAAAATGAGTGATTAGATGTTTTGTTTTACTGTAAGAAAAAAAAAACTCTACTTAGTTGGGACATCCCGAAAAGGAATACCGACTCAATTTAGTTGAGACGAAGAGAGTACGTTCTTATCAATGTTTTGTTAGTTTATTGATTCAAAGGGGTCGTGAGGAGGGCCATGGTCCTCGTGGCACCGCTCATGCCGGATGTGGGGATGGCTACATTTTTTATGATTGGAATAAAAGGATTAAAACAAAAATGAGATTGATTTAGTTATGGTCCCTAGTAATACCATGTGGATTGTGGAGTAATAAATGTGTATGTCTAATTATGTATTTATTTTATTTAATTATATAATTTTTTTAATTACATATTTTGAAAAAAAAAATCAATTGGTAATTCATTATTTTAATGAAAATTTAGTACTTTTGAATATTTGTAAAATTTGTTTAATAAAAAATATAAATAAGAAAAAAAAAATTAAAAATAATGAACTACTAGTAAATGTGAAATTATGGTGCTTATAAGTAGTTGTGAGACTTAAAAATAGTGCGAGTGAAGTAGGAGTATTTCCTCATGCTCAACGTTATGAATACACTTATGCCTCTTCTTTTGTCTCAAAAGAATTGCACTTGCATCGCCTCACAATTTGGATTTCACGTGTTCTGAGTTGAGGCTCATTTACTTTATGTGAATTTAGTTTAAAGAAAAATGAAAGTCGACGACTGAAAAGGCGAAAAACACATGAAATAAAAAGCTTCCAAGGACTTTATGTCTCTATGTGTGGCTAAAAAAGCCTCTGATGAGATGTAATCGATGTTATTTCCTAAACCCTAAATTTAACAAATACAACTATATATCAAATGTATAAAAAGAATTACTAACGACTAGATATTACTCATTTATTTAATCGATTAGATTGTTAAAGGAGTAAAGAAAGTAGAACAATGTTAAAGATGTTTAGTATAGATGTATCAATGCAATGACAAATGTAGCATTTTCGATTTGGAGATGCAACAAATAATTATTGACTTGTCAACTCGTCGAAAATAATGTGCAAGAACATTAGGCAATAATTTACTCTGCATAATGTCAACTCGTAGAAAATTTCAGATAAAGTTTATGAAATGCACCGTAGAGAGTACTATTATTCATAATGAATATAGGTTGCGTATTACGTTACAAAAAATGAAGATATGTACAATTTCTAAATTCAATTAATACAACAGTGCTTTCAATCGTGAGGGCAACAACACTCGTTAAGTGTATATCACTATCAATCTATATATCATCAATGCACATTCAAATTGTGGCCTGCCTGGGCTGATGCCTCATAGATTTCATCCACATCAGCCGCGGGAACGTAATATGCGTGCTTCAACGGGCTTCGCCTGCAGCTATAGCACACGTAGACGAGCAGCGCCAACGCCAGCCATATCGAGACCAGGGTCCAAGTCGCCGCACTACAAGACATAAACTCCAAACTCTTAGTAGGGGAATCTTGTGTCGGATTCTCAAACAGGTCAAGATCCCGATCCAAACACTACCGAATACACGCCGTATGGATTTCAATTTCATCAACTTTTAAGATCAGCATCAAACTACTCACCTGAGGTTGACTAACAAGTACATGTTGATGAGAATGCAAGTTACCGGAAGCAGTGGGACGAGCGGACAGATGAAACCTGAACGTGACACAACAGCTCATGAGAAGATACCGCTCAGGGTAACGAATTTAGATGTGTTTCAAAAGAATCAAAGCCATGACTAACTAACAGGCTACCTCCTTCCTGCCCAAAATTATGTCTCGCGACATCTTGATCTATGAAAGTGAGCATTATGAGACCCGAGAGAAGGAGAAGCAGACCAATGCCACAAAATGTAGTTCGGAGAATGCTGGCATATGTAGAGAAACAGCAGTACACGGGTCAAAACGACTACAAGAAGCGCACTCTCAAGTTAAAAGTTGACAACTGTGACAGAAACCACGCACCTTGAGAGGCTCGAGAATGAAGTAGCACAAGTGAATATAAGTATGCCAATGCACGTGATCATAATAGCCCAACCAGCAGTATTCCGCCGATTCTTTTTGTTCACGAGGACTGCAACACGCAGAAGAAACATAAGCATCACCTAATATGATCATTAGAAATAAAGAACATGCTAGAAGCAGTCGAACGAACTTACAGTTCCAATCCCTATTTATAGAAGGGCATCTAATAGATGTTGTTTCTTTCCGGACTAAAAATGGAGTATTCAAGGAGTAAACTTTCGGGTGCTCCACGCAGATGTCGGCAGGGCTATTGCTGATGGCACGTCGCGAAGAAACTGAATCGATTGCTTCCTTATAAGATAATGGAAATGGCACCTCATCCGGTGGAACATATCTCAGTATCAGCACACAAATTGCTACAGTCGTGTATGCAAGAAGCGTTCCCAAACTAACCTGAAAACTCGAACAATTTGAGTGGAAAGGTCATGCTAACAACACCATTGTGATCGAAGGTTTGTTTTCTTATATTTCCAAAACGTAGCTTTCTTTTTCTTGATAAAAATCAACTTATGTTACACATAACAACTATTAACATAATATAACTCGTAATTAAATGGACTAGAATTGGCAAAAGTGGTAGCAGCATACCATTCCTGACAATTGTTCTACATCCATGACGAAGGCCAAGATTGTGGCAAGGAATCCGGTCACAATCGTGCTTTTAATAGGAACTTGTGTGCTTCTGTTGATATCTGAGAAAAACGATGGCAGCAGTCCGTCTCTGGCCATTGCCATTAATATCCGCGGCTGCATAGTAAGAATGCAAAGAGTAGAACATTTACTTGGGAAAAAAAGATATAATCATCTAGTATTTGTTTGCATTGTCCCAATTCTCAACCTAAAACAATGTGAAAATGAAACCTGCGGAAGCAAAGACCCTGTCAACGACGCACAAAGAGCAGTACAAGATCCAATAGTAATGATATACCTGCGCAAAGATAAAATAAAAACAATGCTGTAAAGAGGAGCTCGGTAAATATAAACCTTTCCCCACGATGAGTATGTACGTACGCTGCCCATTGCATTCCATGGCTAGCAAATGCAGAGGAAATCGGGGTGTCAGGATCCATTGCATAGTAGGGTACCAAACCAACGATGACTGCAGAAACCAACATGTAAAGGGTGCAGCATATGGATAGAGCAGACCCAATGCCGATTGGCAGATCCTTTTGAGGGTTTTTCACCTGTGTATAGAGAAAAAGTTACTATCGAGTTCCCATTAGTCGTGGCAAAGTTATAAACACCATTACCTCTTCTGCTGTGCTTGTGATGGAGTCGAACCCTGTATATGCAAAAAAGACGGTTGAAGCACCAGCAAGCATCCCTTTAGCCCCAAAGGGAAAGTATCTTTTGGAGATGTAAAATAGATCAGCAACCTTGTATCACCTTACAAGAAACACAAATCATGTCAAATGAGATGGAAAGTGACTTACCCGGCAGGGAGTTCGTACCCATGCCATCCGGTCTTGAAGCCTAAATATCCACCGGCCACGATGATAAAGACCAAGGCGCATACATTCACAGAAGTAACGATCCCTTGGGCTAATGCACTCTGGAGAGATAATAATAGAAAAGTTCAGAAAATGGGAATATTCGTGTACTTATGTGAAGATAATTCGAGAGAGACCTCCTTAATTCCCAGGCACAAAAGCGCAGTGACCAAAACGACTATGATGGCTGCACATGGGTCGACAACAATATCAAATCCGGGGATTGTCTGGCGAGCCAGAAAAGAAGGTAGACTATCTGGACCTCCAAAAAGCAAGGCCTAATGTAGAAAAGACCGAAATTTTATCACTGCTATAAATATCATAATAGTAGCAGAACTTCAGTGAAAACTGATTATCAATGGATAAAAGACATCTAACTCTCATGATTTGAGGGAATGAAGGACCATTTGATGAATGTGACATTTGTGTTGTAAGATATGAATCCACAAAACTTAATAGAGAATCAAGAGATAGAAGAGAAGCATACCAGATTTGGGGATATACCACGAGCCACTGCTGAACCTCCTATGGTGTATTCCAGCATCAACGCCCAACCAATCAACCAAGCAACGCTGCAAAAATTGAACAAGGTTTACGCAGAGATATTAGACACCATAACTCCCACTTTGACCGAGTATTTGTGATGTTGATCATATGAAATGAAAAATAATTACTGTTGACATTAGTAATAAAGGATTTAAAAGCAGAAAATGGACATTATGAAACAATGATGAAATGGTAATTACACTTCTCCGATGCATATGTAAGAATAGTGATAGGCACTTCCAGCAGAAGGGCAACGACTAGCAAGCTCGGCGTAGCAGAAAGCAGAAAGGCCAGCAGCTATTCCAGCTATGAGAAATGAAAGTGTAAGAGCTGGCCCTGAATGCTCTCTAGCAACTGTGCCAACCAGAATATAAACACCAGAACCAATTGTTGCACCAACTCCTACAAACAGCAACACAAAATCCATTCTCATAGGCATAATGAAAGGGATTATAAACACAAAAGAAAGAGTACGATGATCAAGGACATATTTCCATTTTCAGTCTAATTTATAACTCAACGTTTTTAATAGAATCAAAGCAAACTTCACTCAAGCCAAGGCAACAACAAATTATATCAATTAGCTAAACTCAAATGGTTAAGCAGCAAACAGAGAGAGAACACAAAGTACTAATTCTTGAATCAGAGATTACCTATGGCAATGAGATGAGGTGCAGTGAGAGCCCTGGCCAACTGATTTTGGCGACTCCCAGAAGAGTACACATGCTTAGAATCAACCTGTTTCCTCCTGACGAGTGTGTTCAATCTCCCACCTCCGCCGCCATTTTTCTGTACATCAGAAGGGAATCCCATGCCAACAAAGAGAGAGAAACAGAATTCCCAACTTTACGAATATTCCTAACCAATTACAATCATCAAAGAATGCTCAGGGCCCAGAAAATGAATCTTGGAAAAGGTTCATTCTTTGGGATGGTGAGACAACTTTACACAAAAAAAAAAAAGGAAAAAAGAGACCACCCTTGTGTAAATCTTGGAGGTTAGTGAAAGACAAATTCTTGAAATGATGGAAAGAAGATTGGGTGATCACCACGTGGATTGGACGTTGCAGAGATTTAGCTGAGGTGAGAGTGAGAGAGGGGGGGATAAGGTGAGAGGGAGAGAATATGATAGTAGCAATCTTAGCACTGTTTCCAATCAATGGATTGGTGGAATTTGTTTTTATTAATAATTCAGTAATGAAGCATGTAGATCCATAGGTGTGAACCTGGTCAGTTTTCGGTTCATTGTTCTTGTTTTTTGCTGCTATTTAGGAGGAGGAATCTCCAGCTAAATTTTGTCTAATTGTATAACACTCCTTCACGACACGTAACAATCAAATTGCATCTACTATACTACTCATTATAAACACAAACACATGCCATTTCAGTTTATGTACGATAAGAAATTTAGAAGATTGATTAATGGTAAAAAAATATAACAACAATTCCGCAACGCTTTTAATAGAAGTTGCAAATGTATGTAGTATATAGGACTTTTTTAAATTACAAAGAGGATATCCAAATTCTTGGATCTCAGGTGGAATATTACTATCATGCCCACATCAAATATGGAGTACATGCAACTCAAAAACTTAAAATTTACTACTGCTATGATTTTCCCAAGAAATGATCTTGGCTAGCAGCATCTGCTTCCAACATCCAATTAATACTAGTAAACCTTATCACCCAGTCAATCAGAATTTTAGTATTCTTTAGAATCAATAATGTATTCCTTCAAGAAAAAGAAATAATGGTACCTTATTCCCTATTTTACCCTTTCCACGCAATAACAAAGAATAAAAGATTTAAGTTTTTGTTTATCCCACTTTCCTGGTGTACAAATTTTGGTAACAGACATATACTCAGAGCCTCAGATACAAAACAGTAGTATTTCATTTCAAAAGTAAACACACAAAGGTAATACTACATTTGTGCTGATAGTAATTTTCTGCTATGTTATATTACCAGTAATATGACAATCTCTACCATATACATAAACTTGATGCTAAGTAAGATTGAAAAATAATGAGATAAAAAAGGCGCAGGTACATTATATGATGCTCTATCTACCATGGGCGTCGCCACGATAGACCGCTTCTGCCACTACTGCTTGCTGCAATATTGTCCTCATTCGAATCTGACCCACTTCCAACAGATTCACTGAAGCTTCTCTCTGTTGACTGGAGCTGTATTCTATCTGCATTTTTCACGACCCAATCAGTGAATTGGGGAGAGGATGCCAACTCTGCAACAGCCTGGCGCGTACTTCGCTCTGTGAAATCCTTCCATTCTTCCTGGGAATATTTCTTTTTGTTGGGCGTTTTGTGGAAAGTCGAGTAGTAGTCAACTGAACTCTCCACACCTGCAACAAATGACAAAATAAATCGTTATGTTATGGCAAAGGCAGTTGGGAAGTGGCAGGGAATTGAGACTTGCGCTATAGGGCACAGAACTAGTAAGATAGGTGAACCATTAAGAATGATCAAATTTCCATTAAGATATATGACAGTTTTAACTTCATTTTAATTTCATTCTTAATGGATCAGAATTCCCTGCCCCATTTATTTAATCAGTTCCTCAGTTAATTTTCCTCAATATCTGTTACTTGTTTTAAATCATTTGAACTGACATTGACGTATAATTAATGGTCTAAAAAGATCACATCTGTCTTAGAAATAAATTGTTGTTAACAGCATAATACTCAAGCTGAACAAAGTAATAACAGCAAATCAAGCTCGAATATGTCCATTTCTGATAAATAATGAACTGGATGTGATAATATGATGCAGATAATTCACCTACACCCATACAAAGCCAACTTCCAACTTGAACAAACTATCATATCAACAACGTGCACCTTTTTTCAGGAAATTTTCAATCATCAAAACACGTGGTATATTTTAATTTACCTATAACTCAGCATTATTGAATAGAGTTCAATTGTTCCCTTCTATTTCTACATCCATCCATCCATCCATTAACACATGGACACAAAAATGTTAGCACGCAATCCTTTGGAAGGATAGTCAGAAAAAACAAAGAAAAAGACGAGAACGCAGAGACTAAGCTCCATCAACGGGTACCTTTCCCAGGAGAATTTGTATATGTAGGTGAACCCTTATAACTTTTCTGCAGACTTCCTCGGGGGGCCGTGGTTTCAGACCTTCTGAGGAATTCAGCGCGCTTAGTCTTACTTACTCTTACACTTCTTCTTCTTGGAGGACTCAAGTCTGGTGAAAATGTTGAATCACTGTACCACAAGTGCATGTTAAGAATATGTTCTGGCGGATAGAAATAGAAGCATTTTAACCTAACAATTTTTACATATTTTTCTTCTCTGCAATTAATGACGGTCACTCATTTCTAATATAACAATTATATTCGAAACCAAATATTAGAATCAAAGCCATATGATCAAAAGATTGTGTAACAATATCAATTACTAAATTAATACACGTATTGTCAGGAGGGTGGGGTGCACCGGGCTATACATGTTTAGGGTAAGATTATCAAGACTTAGTCTTATAGGCTATCAATTACAGTACTTCTTTTGAGAATGTCAGAAGACACATATATCGACATTTCATCTCTCCTACTCTTCACAACAGCAGAAACATCTATTAACTAGTTTCGAACTTTCTTTTGAGAATGTCAAAAGACACACTAACTAAAGGTAAGTGACGATAAATATAGACCTTTATCTTTCCTTCTACTCTATAGTCTCTATATAAAAAAATTGTACTTTCCCAGCGACCCCTGAATATCGCTTGCCCCAGCCACCTGGGGGCAGTGCCAGTCAAGACCCAGGTGCATGTACACTTTTGGATTACAAAGCTTTTATCATGAACACTTACTAAGAACAATAATCAGTAATTACATTCATCAAGAAGAAAGGAAGTAAATAACTAACTAACAGAAACCATGCTGTGTTTACCTGAAGCCAAGCCAGTTAAAAGAAGTGAGAGAAAAGTATAATCCAGAAAATAATATCAGCAGTCCCATTGCCATTGGAATATCAAGTGTGCTCTGAATATTTGAACAAAGAAAATAGTTAAATGCTGAATCATCCTCCAAAAAAAGCAGAAGGTAAACAACACCAATAAAATTTTCAAGCTCAAATGGAAAACTAAAAATATGAGGCTCGGAGTAATAAGCTGGCAACAATCAGAAAGCTGCGAAAACTTTAAAAGGAAAGACAACATCACGATGTTTTAGGAGAAAAGGGATTGATATTCTAGCATAATGAAAAGATTGTATTGAAAAATCTTGATCTAAAAAGCTAATTAAATGAACTAAATATACAAAAAAAGGTGTCAACTCATTGGCAAAACTCATAGTTATAGAAAGAAGCGAATAGATGGTGGGCCAGTTATAACATTACAGCTGGTTTTGTTGAAAATATAAAGTTATACAGTGATAGTTACTTATCTCATCGGGGCTCTGTTGCAAAAAGGAGCAAATGCAAGCAACTACTGTAGCACATGCATGATTAAAACTTATAAGAGTATAAAATAACCTGGAAAATGAAAGTCACAGCTACTACACGTAAAGCCCATTTCACAAATTGGGCTACTCCAACATCCACACTTCCATCATCAGCAACAACAAATTTCCGTACAAGCCAATAGCCAAAAGCAGCCCCAGCCAGTACAACTCCAACTAGCAAAAATGCAAGCACCTGTAGACAGCAATTTTCCTATCAAATACATGCAATATATAATCTGGACACCCCAAAAAAGTGGTTTCAGCTACGTCAATATCAAAAAGAAATAACATGACATGATCTATATAGAAAAACTTACAGGGTTGTGCATCTCTTGATTGATGCCAAAGTTGATAAGAACAGAATTGACAAATACAGACAATCTGTTCAGTAAAAAGGACCCTGCTCCAAGCTGAAATACATTTCCTTAGTATCAGTGCATCAGAACATCTATTTCAAAAGAGAATGAAAACAAAGAGAGAAGGGGCATCTTTAAAATCATACTACAAGATAATCATGTAGTAATCAGACATAGTGAAATACTTACTGCCAAACCGCAAATGGTACTATAGAGAGCACTTTTCCTGCCAGTTGGCAACAGTTTCATTCCCTGCACAGGAATGCACAGAGAGAGAGGACTGGAACCTTAGAAATATTTAAAAATTCTCTGAAATTCGGTTACTGATAAAAACGATAATTCAGGCACCAAATGCATCCTTTAAGAAGGTTCAACTAAAGAAGGTACCTGGAAGAGAACAATTATGACAACAAGACAAACTCCAATGGCCATTGAACTGCTGTAGTAAAATGGAACCCAGCTACTAACAATTGGTGCCAGAAGCAATAAAACGAAACCAATGGCTAAACAAATTAACCTCCAGCTATGGAACTCTGCCCATAGGAAACATCAAGAAAATGAGTATAGTGGTATGTGACAGAGTCACACCCACACACATGGATGCTGATGAAGATAGAAATAGTGCTACGATATGCAGAAGCAAGTCTGACCTAATTTGGTGCTGACGGTCACTGAACCAAACAAGTTGTCAACAAACTTCACATCAATGAATCCATCTTCATATGGGGATATTGTAGTGCTCCATATTCCACCATGGATACCATCCCAGTAACCATTCTCACATTGACACAGTCCAAGTGAGGCATTTCTGCAGAAGATATTACATGCGGGATTAAGTAGGCATCAGACGTAAAAACAAGAGGCTCAGTAGGCATCAAACTAAAAGACGAGATTAAGAAATACCGGTCTCATTTTAAACCTGTGTAAACAAATTTGAATTTTCTTGTGGGATTTCTCATGTATGCTATCTGATGGGACCAAAGTGATCCTGTGGGCACTAGAATAACTCCCGAGTTTCAGTCTTGATAGACCAGAAACATTGACACGTGCACAGCGCACAATATCTTTAGATTGAACAGATTCGATCAGCACTCCAGGAGTGGCATTTATAACTTGACAATTTTCCGCATTACTTCCTGCAAGTATGACAAGAGAATATCAGATAACATTTCACGGCTTACGTGTATATATAACCATAAATCACATGGAACCCTCAAAATTCGTCACTAAATTCTCATCAATAGATAAGTGAAGGCGTAACTAGCCCCTTCAGAGCTATATGCAATCCGGATAGCTTTACAGCATCCAAAGCATTATTCAAAAACTTAGCTAAGGACGTTAGGATTCAAAAACCCTAATTACCAAAACAGTTCGGAAACAAGACCGCATGTCATCTTCCAAAATCATCAACTACAGGATTGGGCCGATGGGATATATGAGTACTGAACTAATTGGAACTGAAGCAAGAAGTAATCCAATTCTAAATCCCATGAAATATTTCCCCCACACCTTAATCTCCTCATGACTATATAAACACACACAAGGACAGTGAACTCCAATCAATAGTGCAAACAAACTTAAGATTATAATCAATAAACCTAATTATCTAAACCAATTTTTTCTATCTTAATTTATCACATACCACAACTTCGCAGCCCAGCACTACCTCTCAGTAAACAAAACCAAATTCCACGAAATTAAAATAAATAAAAGCAAATTCGGTGAGAAATGGTTACCGGTGATTGCTCCCACATCGGCAGCGACTGAAGCAGCAAAGATCAAAGCCAGAAAGAACAGTACGGAAGCGGAAGTCGTAGCGGCGGAGCCACCCATAATTTCTTTTCCCGTTCGCGAGAATGAAAGAAGATCGGAAAACTCGATAATAAACGCGCGCTAAATTACTTGTGTTTAATTGAATTTTTTTTATAAAGAGATTATTTATGTTATTTATAGTTATTTGAAGAATGATGTATCATCCCACAAGAACATATTTAGTTGAGCAAGAGATTTAATACACAATTAATAAAATAGGAGAAATATAAAAAAATATATAATTAAAATATTATTGATGAAATATTATATTTTACAAATGATTTATTCAAAACTATGGGAAACGCAGGAAGGGATCACCTCATACATTTGCATACTATATTTTATAATACACCATTAAATAGTTTACAAGTGGATCTTATTTTATGATACATACCATATTTAATTAAAATAATTTTGTTAACTCTTGTTAAAATAATATCATGTTTTATGTAGCTATTATTTCAATATAAATAAATAAAATTTTATTATATATATTCTATAAAAATAATTATAAAATTTTATTAAGTTAAAAAAGTTGGCATAATTAGTTGACTATATTTTTTTAAAACCCGGTCTCATTATAATAGAATTAACTAATTACGTCAAACTTTTTTTTAATTAAATTAAAATTTTGCAATTATTTTTATAGAGTACTATGTTTTGTATATTATTTTGTTTATTGATAATAGCTATATAAAACATGAAATTTGGTCAACTTCTAGTTAAGTACATTTTTATATAAGATCGACATCTTTTACAGATACTCCCTTCGTCCCACTTAAGGAGTCCCGGTTTACTATTTTTGGATGTCCCACTTTAAGAGTCCCGGTTGGAATATTCTATAATTGGTAATAGGCCTCACATTCCACTAACCTTTTTCCACTCACCTTTTATTATAAAACTAATATAAAAAGGTAGGACCCACATTCCACTATATTTTTTACCCGTGCCGAACTCAACCGGGACTCCTAAAGTTGGACGGAGGGAGTATTAAAAATTAAACAATCTCAATAAAATTAAAAAAGAAATAAAAAATATTTTTTTTTAAATTTTTAGAATTCATAAAAATTTAATCTTTTTATATAAATATTTTGAAGTAAATAAAATTTGACTTATTAAATATTTTAAACAACAGTTACGTAACTTATTTGATTGCATATAATAAGCAAAATTGCATGAAATAACAAAACTAATTTGATCTACTGTAGTAGTGAGAAAGTGAAGGAAAATTTTTAGAAATAACTTTTTTACCATAAAATGGGATCCACTTGTCAAATATTTAGTAGTGTATTATAAAATGTTGTATGCTTTATATGAGGTGATCTCTTCCGGGGAAACACTCACACTTGTTATGTTAAATAGTACTTCCTGCTCCTGCTAATAACGAATCAACATGGTTGGCATGGTGGTTCAACACCTCGTTCTTAAGCATAAGGTTACGGATTCATCCTATCATTTGGTCAGTCTCCTACCGCTTAGTGCGCTAACAGTTGGGCAAAAACTATTGGAGCGAGAGTAGTGACGGCAAAAGGGGTACCTTGAGAAATAAAAAAAAATACTAATAACAAATGTTGGGCATCACCCAACCGGATAGAATATGTTGACAGAGACCTCCCGCCAAATAAAGATTTATAGAAATGTTAGTCTGACCACCTACCTAGATTGAGGTCTTTGGAAAAGTTTGTGTGACTCACTCGACAAGTAAACTAGAGGTCTTTGGAAAAGTCTATATGTATTCACATGACCAAGTATAATATGATGGAAAAGTTCACCCGACATAGTAAAATACAATGACAAAGTCACTTGACGAGATAGAGATCTACAAAAAATTGCGTGGCTCACCCGACCAGGTAGGATAGTGTAACAAAGTCACTAGACCAAGTATATCTGGAAAAGTCCGTGAGACATTTATGACTCACCTGTTTGGACATTTATTTCACGTGGTTGCATGGGCTATGAAGATAAATTCTATCTGATTGCATGAAAACAGTGTTTTAAAAATTGGCCCTGACCGGCCGCGAACAGGTGGCTAGTCTGGTCTAGTTCAGCATATAAAACCACTAGCACATTAAGCTGTTTTAAATCGGGTTAGCCGACCGATTGGACTGGTTTTTTCAATTGTAAGGCTTTTTCACAAAATTGATTCTAAAGGGATTCGAACCCTGTACCTAAATGGATGCAAGGTCAACACTTTTACTATTGTACCCTTCAATTGTTTTGAATCACCTTAATTATAGTACTTATTAGTAAAATTTTGTTTATTTAATATTTAATTATATATTTCGATAATCTATTTAATAATGTTGTTTATTATTATTTTTAAACCAACTAATTTATTCTAATATTATATGTATAAGTAATTTACTAAACTTTAATACTAGTATTTTATCATTCACTCAATCTTAATATCGACGTATGTGTAGACATAATCATTTATAAATTTTACTAATAATTTTAGTATATATTAATAACTTATTAAAATCTCATTATACTTACCATCAACTAAGTTTAATAATTCACTAAATTTAAATGTTATAAATATAGATTTTGATCAAAATTCAACCATATCTTGTTATAAATTTGTAGTATATATTTATAGTGTCATCTTCTATTGCTTATAGCATCCTAATCCAAAATCAAGACCAAATCTCCACCCTTAAATTTTAAAATGAGTGAATGAGATTGAACCTTACGAATTTCAATAAATAGTAGACAAAATATCAACAAAAGGGTAATATCGTCATTATGTTATCATATGATAATTTTCGTGAATGTTTTTTTATATCAACATAGTGTATTACAAATATCAACAATATGACATAAGAATATCAACACTAGTACAAGAAAATATCAACACATATTTATTGAGATTTTTACATGGTTTTATTGAGATTTTATATGCATTATATTGAAATTTTTTGATGTATTTATTGATAAAAATCTAGTTATCAACATTTACAAAAACTAAAAAAAAAAATATCAAATTTCATCATCCAAACGTCGTCAGAACATATGCAATTGAGATCTCGTTGGAATCCTTATAAAATTATATTTAATTTGATATATTTTTTGCGAAAAAATAATTTAAATCGAGAGAGTTACGTAAATTTAAAGTTTTAAGATGATTTTAATGAGAGAGAATTGACATTAATACCCTCTAATTTTATTTATTAATTTTCTTAATTAAAAATGTAATCCATGACATTATTTTAATCACTAGATCTTCTAATCTAATGGCTAAGATTTGGTCTTAATTTGAAATTGCTAATTAGTTAGCAATTGATCAATCCCCTATATTTATATAATATATATTTAATTATATATGCTACTAATAAAACAGTCCGATTAGTAGTTGAATCGACTAGTTAAACGGTGAACCAATAGCTTTACCGATTCACTTACCGGTCCGATTTTTAAAACATTGCATGAAGCTCATTCTATACCACAAATTCTTATATTTCTTGCTCAAATTTTGTCCTAGTTCTTTTTCCATTTCGACCCCTAACCTATAAAAACTAAATACGCTTGAAAAGTTTACATATGAAAAAAAATGTCTGAATGTTCTGAAAAAATGGAATCTTTGATTTATATGAGATAGAATGATATTTTAGAATTTGTATCAGGGACAAAATAATCTTTTTTGGTTGTTATCCTTTCTTTGTAGTGTTCTATTGCGGATTGCATTACCCAACGAGTTTATTGTTTACAAATTTTATCTAATCTTACCTTTTTCCCATACCACAAAGTCTGAAACTCGTAACATGAACAAGTTACAACCTCATAAAATGCACAATTCATTTGTGTAGTAGATACTACTAGTAGTAGGAGATAGTTATATTGTTAACTCAATATTAATTGCTAACTACATCTAAATAATAGTCATTAGATATTTAAATTAAAGGCCTAGATCATCAACTCTTAAATGTTAATACGATAACAAAAAAGTCAATAAGGCCATAGAATTAATTCCAAAAAATATCAATAGGGGTATTAATGTCAATTAACTACAAATTTAATAATAACTAACTTTTAAAAGAAATCTCAAAACTGTAAATTCATATAACATATATCAAACTAAAGATAATTTTATAAGGATTCCAACGATATCCTACATGCATATGTTCCGACGTCAAAATTTGAAAAAAAATTCAATTTTTTTAATTTTTTCGCAAATGCAAGAAATGTCAACATACTATATAAAATATGTCGATATAATACATGTAAAATGTCGATATAAGCAATGAGTTATCATTTTCAAAGCATTGTGTTGATATTTTCGGAACACTATATTGACATGTTCATCCGAAACCCTAATTTGGAGTTTTTTTTTTTATATTTTTTATTTAATTAATAAAAATGAAAATTACATGTGGCAAATTGTAGACCACACATTTTCTAAAATTCTATGACCTTAAATTAATTGTAGTTAGCAATTAAATAATGAGTTAGCAATTGATCACTCCTTAGGAGTATTATAAAACTTGGGTATAAGGATTCAATCAAAACAATGAAAACAAATTAACCCCATATTCCGCTTGTATGGATCATATATATTTTTAATAATCAAGTAATTAAAAATAAACTTGATCATTAAAGAAGGAAACCATATTCAAACCATGCTTAAAATCAATTAAAAATGGAACTCAAATCTTCAACCATTTGAATTGGCACAAAGGAACAATCAACCATTTGAATTCGCACAAAATTCAAAAAATACCAAGACGAAAATGAAACAAATGTAGCCACTAAAAAAGAAAAAATGGACAAAAATATTACTCCAATTATATCGCTAGTTTAGAAATTCAACTATAATTACGTAAAGAATAATATTATAAGATTGATAGTATGATAATAAAGTGGTACAAATGGGTCCCATATTAAGAGACAGTGAGGCAAGAGCATCTTTGCTTTGGCTAATCCTATAAGAAAAATGCGATTATTTCCCCCTTTGTGGACTACCATTAGTCATGGCCGGTCGCCACCCCCTATATTATCATTTTTTTTATCCAATTAAATCAATTTAATCAAGTCCAACTTATTATTTCGAATACACATTTTTGTGCATTTGGAATCTTGGATTATGAATTAATAGTCTTCAAATTGAAAAATAAAATTAACTCATAATAGTAATATTAGTTGTGTGACACAAGTTTTTCAATAATATCTAAATTAATAGAAATTGTTAATATTAGGACATATATTCGTTCTTTGAATTTAGTTTCAAGTTTATTAATTAATACGATTGATAAATTAGGAACCAACGTAAATAGTTTTTCAAACCTCTGAATTCGGTTAGAAACGTTTATTACGAGCTATATTAATTAAACTATGATAACTTTATTTTTAAATAAATATTATTAAAATGGCGAATTTGATAATATGATGTTGAGTTAAAATATGATGCGATACATTCGTTGAACCAAGCTTATGAATTTATCATCCCAAAATCATGCAAATAAATTAACTATTTTATTTGTTTTAGTTACATAACATGATAACAACTTACATTTGCAATACATTCCCAGGTATTAAAAATCAGAATTACTATAATTTTCGGACTAGTTAGTATTAGGTGTGGGAATACGGATATCGGGTATTGGATTTACCCGTACCCGACCCGATATCCGCCGGATTTTGGATACCCAATATCCAATTTTATGGGATTGAGTTTGGGATTGGGTATTGAAATATAAGATAAATCGGGTATTGGATAACCCGAATGGATATTGGGTATTACCCGAATATCCAATTTATTATTTTAAGCATATTTTAAATTAGGTTTAGTCATTTTGCATTAAATAATCATATACTTTAAAATAAAAGTGATCCATTATTTTTTTATTTTATACTACAAAATAAATAAAACATTAAAGACATTAGTCAATTAAGATATTTTTATATTTTCATTAATATATAATATTCAATTTTATTATATTAGTTATTAACATATGTAAAGAGTCGGGTATTTGGGTACCCGATACGTCGGGAATGGATACCCGAGGCGGATATTGGAGTACCCAAAAATATATCGGGGCGGGTTTTGGATAAACATTTTAGTGATTTTCGGGTTTGGATATCCGATTTTTTTGGATCGGATATCTATGGATACTCGTATTTCCACCCCTAGTTAGTATACTTACTAAATATTGACAAGTTTTATATAAAAAACAATAATTTTTTATTTAAATATACGAATACTAGTTTTAGATTTGCATGAAATATTTCAAGAATAATCAACATAATTTCCATGAAATATTTCAAAAATATCAACGTAATTTGCATGAAATATTTTAAGAATAATCAATATAATTTGTATACAATATTTTAAGAATAAAGATTATATCAAAAATAAAAATAACAACTTTTTAGGAGGCAAAATGGATTGCCATACAAGAGTTTTGTTTCATTTAGAAAAATTCACAAAACATCATTTTCCCTTTATAAACACTCTTATAAAACGAGTTAAAACTTAAACATCGAGTAATTTGAACAGCCTAAACATTCCGTCCCTCCAAATTAAGAAGGCCACATTTTCATGTCTTTTCCTCGTCGTCAATTTTACGGAATTCTTGTGTAATAAAATTTGTTGTAAAAAAGAAACAGGTAAAAGTAAGAAGGGATTAATTCTTTAATCTCTTTAGTCATAGATTCAATAATGGATTAGATGATTCTTTACAGTTCATATGTTACTGTATTGCGAAAGGGGTTTCTTTTTTAGCTGATGTTAGTGATAGGCACGCCTGTCAGGCAACTCATCATCATTCCCTCCACTTCTCTCTCTCTCTCTCTCTCTCTCAAATCACATAATTCGGAATTCTTTGTTTTTTTTTTCAGGACCCGTCGTTTTTTTGGGGTTTCTTGCTTTGATTGAGCTTTTTGTTGACTTGTTAGATTGGATCTGTTTGTGTTCGTTTCAAGTGGGCCGAGGAATTCAAACACCAGGAGATTAAGAAGGTAATTAATTAGCTTAATTGAATCTATTTCTCTGCTTCTATCAACTTCATTTGACTGTTTCAGTGAGTCTTAATGAATGTTGGCGTTTTGACTGATGATAAAAATTGAGTCTTGGTGATCGGGGAAGCTGCTGCTTGATATAAATATACTAGTAATGATGCATTGGAGACTGTGATATTCGAGGCTTTGTTATGTCTAGGTGTTTGAATGTTAGCTGTCTTGTTTGCTGAATCGATACGATATAAAAAGGTTTGTCTTTACTCGATGTGACGAGGCATAAATTCAAGATTCAGTGAGTCCGAGAAATTGGAGAATCGAGACACTGGTGGAAAGAATTAGTCTGTTTTGTCTTTTTTTTAATGTGAGTGAAGGAATTTTGATTTGTTTAGTTTGAAATTTTGCATCCTCTGTTTATTTTATTTGGAGTGATGAATGATTTATAGTAGACCTTTCGATCGATATGGATCAAATTGGATTGGGATGTATGAGTATGTTCTAGCTTCAAATTATGCTGTAAGGAATTTATCCAGAAGGTTATTGGCATAGATGGTTCGAAAGCACAGAGACAGATGTCAAGTTTAGTTGCAGAATGGATTATGGATTTGTGCAGCATACCTGCAAGTGAAAGCACATGAAGCAGAACATTAGGCTGAAGATAGAAACTGTCATTTCAGCATTGGATGCAACTTCTGGGTTGAGTTTCGTTGCCATTTTATGGTGTTGATGGTGTATTGTAAACTTATTGAACAACACAACATTAGCTGATTTCAGATGCTGCATAGCTGATGAATGTGCATTGAGGAGAGTAGCTATTCCAAGCGGATGCAAGAAGGGTTTGGAGCTTGGAGAAAGTGTTGGTTTTAAATAGATTTGGATTGAAACCCACAATCTTTAAGATGCTTTCAAAGTAGTCAATTGATTGATTTCACATTTTACATTTGGGCGAGCTCTTTGAACTTGTTTTCATGATTCGACAGAGGAGGCTCAGCAGTTAGTAGTAGGAGTTATTTGGACTATAATTGTATTGGGTAACTCCTCTAATAAGGGTCTTGCCATATTTTTTGCAAGTTTTAGGGGGTCTTAGCCTGTTCCGTATAATTATTGTGAATTTGCGATCATTGCTTATTATTAGCAAGTTAAATTGAGAATCATCAACTGCTATGTCTGTTTGCTAGTTTCTGCACTTTTCAAGTACTTGTTTTGATCATGCTTCTTCGTATTCATTTCTCTATTATCTAAGCAAAATCGTGCTTTTAGAAGGCTCTGTCATGTTTTCTGCCACCTTGGCTTTTCTTTTACATACGTGTTATTTATGAATTGACAATAAACAGTTTCTTTATAGTTTTTTTTTCAGGTCGAGTTTGTGAATCTACAACGTTGTACGAGTTGCAGGAACAAATATGGCTGTTTCAATGAAAAACTTAGATCCTGCTTTCCAGGGTGCAGGACAAAAGGCGTATCCTCATGCTAATGTGGCATTTTCCCTTTAAATACGTTTATTGATTGTGCTATTTTCTGCAACATTAACAGTATATCCTAGTTCCATTTCCTGTTTCCTTTGCTTCTGTTAAAAATCAACATCAAGGCTCTGTACTTGTTTCTCACCTTAACTTAGTCTAGTGGTACTGAGATATGGCGAATTGAAAATTTTTGTCCCGTTCCAGTCCCAAAATCTTCACATGGAAAGTTTTGCACTGGAGATTCCTATGTGATTTTAAAGGTTGGTTAAGTCTCTTCATGTTGTTAAGATGCTAGATGCTCAATTTCTTTAATTCTACGTTTTGCAATAGCTCTTGTATTTGCTTCCATGAAATCTAACGTTATATGTTCTCAAGTTCCCCTTTTATAGTCAACCATACACCTCAAGCATTCAAGGGGCATTTACTTTTCATTATTGATAAGATACATGACAAAATATTTTTTTTATCTTCGTTAGTAAAATTTTCCCGGTCCTCCCCTTTCAATGGGACATGAATCAAGCAAATTAGCTCAAGTGATAGAAATTGTCAAGGGCAAGAAACCCCAAACTTCCGATCCATCTTGGTAAACCACGAATTATTATGCGTGATAGGATGGATGAATAGATAAAATGAATATAGGCTATGCCACCATTTATTTTGTTGGATTGACTAAATTTGAATTTGTTTGACCATGTTATCCTTCAAATACATAATCATATGTTTTATCAATCTATCCTATCAATCAAAGTAAACACCCCCAAAGTAAACAAGCCCTCAAAGGATGGCATACGCTGACATTGGCTGCAAGAAAACTTCTTTATTAGATGGCATGCTACTCTAGTTTCTATCGAGTTCAATTTTTATGCTCTTTTATTGTGACTATGCTTGACATATCTATTTCATTCTGACCTATATTTCCATTTCTGCAGACCACAGCCTTAAAAACCGGTGCTCTACACCACGATATTCATTATTGGCTCGGGAAAGACACCAGTCAGGTAAAGTCTTTATATGATCCTCCTTCACGGCTTTACCCTCTGTTACTGTATTTCCTGATTCTGTGAGTATTTTCTCCTGCAGGATGAAGCTGGTACTGCAGCGCTCAAAACTATTGAGTTGGATGCAGCGCTGGGTGGGCGTGCTGTTCAATACCGAGAAGTGCAAGGTCACGAAACAGAGAAGTTCCTTTCTCATTTCAAGCCATGTATAATACCCGTAGAAGGTGGAGTTGCCTCAGGTTTCAAGCACGCTGAAGCTGAGGAGCACCAGACTCGTTTGTTTGTATGTAAAGGGAAGCATGTTGTTCATGTGAAAGAGGTAGCTTGTCATCCCTCGTTAACATATAGCGATTAACGACTTATCTTCCCAGTACGTGTATTTGTATAACTCTTTTCGTTGTGATTGAACAGGTGCCTTTTGCTCGATCCTCACTCAATCATGAAGATATTTTCATTCTTGATACAAAGTCCAAAATCTATCAATTTAATGGCTCCAACTCTTGCATTCAAGAGAGGGCTAAAGCTCTGGAAGTTGTTCAGTACATTAAAGATACTTATCATGATGGAAAATGTGAAATCGCAGCTATTGGTAACTATGCCACTAATCGGGTGTTTTAGGTTTTCATTATTGAGTCGTAGACGAATGCTTGAAGGTTGTTTCCTTTTGACTGCAGACGACGGGAAAATGATGGCTGATGCTGATACAGGAGAATTTTGGGGGTTCTTTGGTGGCTTTGCTCCACTTCCAAAGAAATCTGCTTCTGATGAACTCAAGAGAAAGGATGCAGCTCCACCTAAGCTTTTCCGGTATTTAATTTCCTCTACTAGCTGCATTCATTTTGATTCACCTAGTGGTTTTTTTTTTTTTGAAATTTGTCCCTTTATTTATTGAAAATTTATAAACAATAAGCAATCTTCCTTTCACAACCACAATTTTTTTTTGTGTTATGTCTAGGGTTGATAAAGGAGAGAGAACAATTATCGAGGCTGATACCTGGACGAGGGATTTACTGGACACATACTATTGCTATATCCTTGACTGTGGTAGCGAAGTCTTTGTTTGGATGGGGAGAAATACTTCTCTTGATCAAAGGAAAGCTGCAAGTAGTGCTGTTGATGTAAGTCCAGCTGCTTGAGTTAGTTAACATATTTCATCTGGACTTGTTGTCCTACTCTTGTCAATTATATTTGCACATCTGCTTATAGGAATTACTGAATAGCGAAGATAGACCAAGAACTCACGTGATTCGTGTGATTGAGGGGTTTGAGACAGTGGCATTTCGCTCTAAGTTTAACTCATGGCCCCAGTCGAACAACAACGTGGCTGTAACTGAAGATGGTAGAGGGAAAGTTGCAGGTTAGTAATATGTACACATTATCTCCTGTCACATTTTGTTTGGTAGCTTGATATTATTGAGATTTGCCAGATTATATAACTTAATTATCTGTTGAGTTCTTATCTTTGGTTCCAATTTGATATGTCTAGCACTCCTGAAGAGGCAAGGGCTTAACGTGAAGGGTCTTCTCAAGGCAGAAACACCCAAGGAGGAACCTCAACCTCATATAGACTGCACTGGGAATTTACAGGTGATTTGCAAACAGACAAGGCGGGTATATTCCGTCTACATTATCTGTATATCATGCTTCACTGCTTTAAATAGTTTGTTAATTTACTGCTTCCGGCTCCCAGGTTTGGCGTGTCGAAGGTCAAGAAAAGATTCTTCTCTCATCTTCTGATCTATCCAAGTTCTACAGTGGAGACTGCTATATTTTCCAATATTCTTATGCCGGTGATGAGAAAGAAGAACAACTAATTGGCACGTGGATCGGGAAGCTCAGTGTTGAGGTGAAGCACTCATATTGGCAAAAACATCTCAGTTTCCCCTTTATTTTATTTAGAAATTTCAACCTGTTGAGTTTTCCAGTGGTCAGATATCTACTAATGGACTTACTGATAGTGCGAATCACTCTCTGTAGGAAGATAGGATATCGGCAGTTTCTCAGGCAACCAAGATGGTCGAGTCTCTCAAGTTCCTACCTACTCAGGCATATTATCTTCCTTTATTCATTTATATATGACGCTTTCTCTTTCCAACACCTGTATTAATTGTTCAATTTCATGTCTCACTAGGCTCGCTTCTATGAAGGAAGTGAACCGATCCAGTTCTTTGCGATATTTCAGATCTTCATCGTCTTCAAGGTCTGAGAATTCACTAACATAAACAGAGAGACCTCAGCTCATATTTTTTCATAAAGGCCATGAAATGATTTCGTCTGCATTTTACCAGGGTGGTCTTAGTAGCTCCTACAAGAATTACCTTGCCGAGAAGGAACTTCCTGATGATACATATAATGATGAAGCACTCGCATTATTTCGGGTTCAGGGAAGTGGACCTGAAAATATGCAATCAATTCAAGTCGAACCGGTAAGCCCTGTACTACATTTACTTTCACCTCCTCCTTTCCCTATCAAGTGCGACGTAAATTCATTTCTTAACGGATTCAGGTCGCTTCGTCGTTGAATTCCTCCTATTGCTACATACTGCTTAGCGGGCCCACTGTGTTTACATGGTCGGGGAATCTCACGACACCTGAAGCCCAAGAACTCGTCGAGAGGCAGCTTGATCTTATAAAAGTTCGAAACTTTTGTTAGAATGTTTTTGTGGTTGCATACAAATTTATGTTTGGTTTGTCTCACATGCCGCAAACTTCTTGCAGCCAAATGCACAGTCTAAACTGCTCAAGGAAGGTGCCGAGTACGAGCAGTTTTGGGACTTGTTAGGAGGAAAGTCTGAATACCCAAGCCAGAAACTTACTAGAGAAGCCGAGAGCGATCCTCATCTATTTTCATGCACCTTGACAAAGGGTATGCCGCCTGCATACTGATTTACACCTTTTTTGTCTTCTTCTTTTGTTTTGTCCTCGTTAATCCATCTAACTTAGTTTGTTTGCTCTTATAACGATCTCGCCTACTGGTTTCAGGAGATCTCAAGGTACACTATCTATATATTACCTCGGAGGAAACAAAATGCAGTTTGATTAGTATTCTGATGTTTTTAACTTTTAATTCAAAACCACTGGATATATGAGAGTTGGTCACAAACTTTGTTGCAGGTGACGGAGGTGTATAACTTCGACCAGGATGATCTAATGACAGAAGATATATTCATTCTCGACTGCCACGCTGACGTTTACGTTTGGGTTGGGCAACAAGTGGACACTAAGAATAAGTTGAATGCTTTAAGTATTGCGGAGGTAAGATTTAACTCGATTTTCTGCTTATTTAAGCTAGCATAGATAATTTATAAAGTACGGATTTTTTTTCTCTTGGCCATCAGAGATAGTGTTGATACGTAGTTTATGTTGTTACAACTCAACAGAAATTTCTGGAGCGCGATTATCTTCATGAGAAATTATCACTTCAAGCACCGGTGTATATTGTTATGGAAGGAGGTGAACCACCGTTTTTCACTCGTTTTTTCTCCTGGGACTCCTCAAAATCTGCAGTAAGTCATACCGCTTTATGCCTTAGCTTAGTTCAATTTCAGATCTTCGCCGTACACTCACTTGACTGGTATATGGTTACAGATGCACGGCAATTCTTTCCAGAGAAAGTTTACTATTCTTAAGAATGGAGGCGCTCCAGTGTTGGATGTAAGCCGTTCTTTTCTCTTGTTCGTTCTCTTTTGGATAATGAAGTCGGTTTATGCTGGAATTTAAGAGACAAATTTTCCCATCATAGAAACCCAAAAGGAGAACGCCTGTCTCATATGGAGGGAGGTCTGCTGCACCCGAGAAATCACAGCGTCCAAGAAGCATGTCATCTAGCCCGGACAGAGCTCGTGTGCGAGGCAGATCTCCGGCGTTCAATGCTCTGGCTGCGACTTTTGAGAATGCCAATGCAAGAAATATGTCAACTCCTCCTCCACTGGTAAGAAAGGTTTATCCCAAGTCTGTGACACCGGATTCCGGAAAAAACGGCCCGAGATCTTCGTCTATAGCTGCCCTGAGTTCGAGTTTCGAAAAAGTGCCACCAGCTCGGCAATTCGTCTTACCTCGTTCGAATAAAGGTATGTTTTATCGAGTTTTTAAGGATGAATGTTGTTTTCTTTGTCTGGAGATGTTCGTTGAAATGTTTTTTCCTCTACGTTGAAGCGAGTCCCGAGGCACCCAAACCGAAACCCGAGCCACTATCCAGGCAGAACTCCGTAGATCCGAGCCACAAGACCAAGCCAGAGCCCATACAGGAAGATGCAAAGGAGAATGAAGCTGAGGACGAGGAGGGACTCACTTTATATCCATATGAGCGTCTCAAGACGACATCGACTGATCCAGTCAGCGACATTGATGTGACAAAACGAGAGGTAAATTGGATATAAAAATAACACATGCTAATCCACTACATACCTCGTGAGTTAAACAATCTTGAGCTCGTTCAGTTATGTACTTACTTGTCTCTCCTTCTACAGACGTATCTGTCCTCGGGTGAGTTCAGGGAGAAGTTCGGGATGTCTAAGGCCACCTTCTACAAGCTGCCTAAATGGAAACAGAACAAGCTCAAGATGTCGCTCCATCTATTCTGAACACATTCCCCTGACGACTGACGTAGATCATCAGCAACGGTTGCAAATTCGTATGGTATCATTTTATCTCTCCGTATACTTGCCCGATGCGGTCTTCATTTCAGGCGTCGCTGCACACGGGATGCATTATTTATACAAAAGAAGCAAGTTCCCGAGTTTCTAGGGGGGCGACGCAACTGCGATTCTTCCATACTTGAGATGAGTATTGGACTTTATTTTTTCGTGTTTGTGAATTATTAGCTTTGATATTCTTTCTGGTCTCAGGTTTGTTGTGAGCTTGCAATTTCATTTTATTTTTCTTTCTATTTTTGGGGGTTTCTTATTCTTGATTTTGTGTTTTCATTGTTTTCGGCTATCTATTTTTAGGAGAGTGGTTAGAAACATTGCAAATGCAGAAATTTTACATTTTAGGATGCGTAGTGAGCAATTTACTTCAAGTGTATACAGTTTTTATGTAAACCATTTCACTTTTACTATTTGACTACCCAATAAAAATGTGTGTTTTTTTCGTCATTGCTCAATGCTCCACATCGGTTGTGAGAGCAACTAGTGTGAGGTTTATAAACTAAATAAGCTCTATCTCTTAGCTATTCTTTTAGGATGAATTTTCGTGTTTGGTCTATAACAATTGGTGTTTTCTTAAGAGCCCAAACGACTTGTAGTGGTGGCCTGTAGAAGACAACTGTGACCAATGAGTATGTTTGGGGCCGACTTGGAGTGGTAGTTGGACCATCGAGAACTCAAGTGTTGTGAGAGCAAATGATGTGGGGTGAGGTTTTTGGGATGAATTCTGATGTTTGGTTTGTAAATTTTTTTTTTATGAAAGTGAAGTTTATGTTATATAGTATGTATGAGGGAGAAAATTGAAAAAAATGAAGCTTAACATCATTTATAGGTAGAATTCCAACCGTTGTTTTACAACACCGGAGAAAACGGTATATATCTCTCTAAACTGTGCCAGAAGTAGAAGCACCTGTTGATTTTGCAGGCGCTTTCTGCTGCTGTTGAAACTGCGGAATCCATTCCTTCAATCTCTTCACTATTCCTTCTTCCTCTTTCTCTTTCCCCTTCCCCTCTCCAAGGTCACTCCTACTTTTCCTCATTCCTCCCGCCGCCTCCTCCTCGTCTTCGTCATGGTTGTCGTCCGCCTCCCCATCGGCCATCAGCATTTCCGACCTCAGATACAACTCCTCCTGCGTCGGTACCTCACTACGCCCCTCCTCCCCATCGTCTGACACCATAATCTTGTGCTCCAGCCGATGTTTATCCTTATCCCCGTGCGCCCCTAATGGCTCGCTTCTCCTGCTTATATTCCTCGACAAATTCCCGCTCCTCCGCCTCCTCGAACTCCACCCATCGAACGACGACCGCCTCCTCAACTCGTTCCCCGACGCGGATGCGGTGGAGTGCCGGACCTGACCGGCGGGGAGGCGGTAGTTGTGGAGAGCTTTGTGGCGGCTACCGTAGCGGTCTACGAGGAGCACGTCCTCGGAGCGGACGCGGTAGCGACAGAGCGGGCACGTGGAGTGCTGGTCGAGCCACGTGTCAACACACTCCACGTGGAAGGCGTGTTTGCACTTGGGCAGGAGGCGGAGGACCTCCTCTGCCTCGAACCGGGTCAGGCAGACCGCGCACTCGAGGCCGTCTTTCTGGCCGCGGAGGGAGGCGAACCGGAAGAGTGGTAGCTGCTGGATCACCTTTCGGTTCACCCCCGAGTCCACCCTAGCCAGAGGAATGGCCGCTTGAGAGACGGATGCGGTCCTGCAGCGCTGCACGTAGAGGAGGAGTACGAAGATGATTGTGAACACGGCGCTGATTGAAGCCACGATCACCGTCGTGCCTGGCTTGAAGACCTCCGAGGGCGGCGTGGGAAGATTCGGTGATGGCGGCGGCGGAGGAAACTGGTAGTAATATTCGTCTTCCTGCGCGAGTCTCCTGGCTGAGGATGCTGTTTGGATTAAGGAAATGAGGAGGACGAATTTGGACATCCCCATTTTCCGGCATGAAATTAACAAGGATTTTAGGATTTGCAACAAAACAATGCATTTGTTGAATCTTGAAATTTTGAAGGAAATAGATGATCAGGCTGCATATCTCTTCTCTCTCTATAATTTGATAATATTGGCAATAATTTCATTATGCAACATGCAAAATTGTGAAAATGAACATGGGGTGGGGGAGGTAAAAGAATGAGTGACAAATGGTTGGTGTTACAAGTTGTACCATTAATTATTTTACCTTGTATAGTAGTGATTTCTTGACAAACATTTTTCATGCTGCACTTGGATATTTCTTACACAATAATTCCTAAATTAAGTTTAAGGAAGATTTGATGCTGAGATACGAAGAAGTGGTTATTTCGGCGTGTTTTTTGGTTTGGTCGTACGCCACTAGTTATAACCTATATGTATATATGTTGCTATATTTTTGCATACCTTATGTGGCCAAATATATAGGTAGAACCATCTTTGTGGTTTTATACATCATTTTTTCTACCCCAACCTCTAAAGGGGTGAGAATACAGGTATCCGTGGATACTCAACCCAAAAAAACCGGGTACCCAAAAATCTTCTAAATGTCTATCCAAAATCCGACCCGATATATTTTCGGATACTCCAATATCTGCCCTGGGTATCCATATCCGACGTATCGGGTACCCAAATATCCGACTCTTTTTACATGTGTTAATAACTAATAAAAAATTTAAAGTTTTGTATATTAATATAAATGTAGAAATATTTTAATTGATTAATATCTTTAATGTTGCATTTATTTTGTAGTATAAAACTATAAACAAATGGGCCACTTTTAATTTAAATTACTAGTATATGATTATATTTATGGGGATTGGTTATGCAATATGTAAGTACTTACACATTTAATTAAATTGCAGAAACAACCAATCATATATTTTAAAAGTCAAAAAAATTAATTAAAATATAAAAACCACATGAGTTGGTTATGAAATAAGTAAAACTTAAGAGTTTGGAGAAGCCGAGACCTAGAGTAAGAGAAATTGACTTATTTATATAAGTTTAAAGAAAGTTAACCTAATAAGTTGTAATAAGTAAATAAATTAGCCCAGCTCTTGAAGTCCAAAAGGGCTAAACCTAATTTTAAAAAATGCTTTAAATAATAAATTGGATATTCGGGTAATATCTGATACCCATTCGGATTATCCAATACCCGATTTATCTTAAATTTCAATATCCAATCCCATACCCAATCCTATAAAATTGGATATTGGGTATCCAATACTCGACGGATATAGGGTCGGGCAGGGGCGAATTTACATGAGCTCTAGGTGGGGCATTTGCCCCTCCTCATTCCTTATAGTACTACATGTATATTTTTATCATTATAAATTTTATTTCTTTTAATCTCTCACTAAATGCCCCTCCTCAAGTTCTTAAAATTCTTTCGTATATAAATTTGCACCCTTCCCTACAAATTCTTAGCTCCGCCCCTGGGGTCGGGTACGGGTAAACCTAATACTCGATATTCGTATTCCCATGGTATTATGTTTTTGTATTGATAATTTTAATATACAAGTGTTGCGTTTTAGATTAGAAATTGATTTTATTATAACGGTAGTAGTACTTGTATATGTAGGTATTATTTGTTTTTTTTGTTATCCAATGAATGTGATGCAAATTCTAAATATCGTACAAACTCTAATCTATAATCTGGACCATTATAAAATGTCAACAGATGACAAAATAACAACAATGAAAAATATCAACACAGTGTCAACGGTTGACACCATATTGACATTGTGTTGACATCAAAATCTTGAAATTTTATATTGTGTTGATTCTATGTTAAAAAATTTAAAGTTTGTACAATATATGAGTATGTATTTTATCTCTTTATCTCTTCCATATTATTCAAAGGGTTAATTTCTAATGAGCATCCCAAAAATAATTGAGGTTTATGGGCCGGGTCTAAATAACTACGGCCCACTACAGGTTCGTGACCGAACTAGTACTCCCTCCGTCTCATAAAAGTTGAGTCGTATTCCTTTTTAGTCCGTCCCAATAAAGTTGAGTCATTTCCTTTTTTAACAAAAAACAAAACATCTAATCACTTTTATTTTATTCCATTATTTACTTTACTCTCTCTTATCTTTCCTACTTTTTTCATTTCTCCTATTTATTTAATATAAATTTTTAATTTCCATGTCCAAAAGTTTTGTCTCAACTTTTATGGGACGGAGGGGGTAGTACTCCTATTTTGTACGCCCAAAAATTTTATCTCAACTTTTATGGGACGGAGGGGTGCTATTTTTTAATGTACTCCTATTTTGTACGCCCAAAAGTTTTGTCTCAACTTTTATAGGACGAAGGGGGGTACTATTTTTTAATTTACTCCTATTTTGTACTTTTGCAAAGAGCTCGTCGTTTCGTTATATGGAATGCAGAGAAACTTGGAATCATACGTTTGACAATGGAAGAACAGCAGAAGACAAAGACGAAGGCGAAGAGAAAAAGAAGAATCGCGATGAAGAAGAAGAAGGATATGAGGAATGATGAAATTGTTTTTCCTTTGCTGTTAGCATCTTGTTGTTCGAAACCTCACGTGAAAAAAGCCCTAATTAAGAAATGTTTGAACAAGATACTACTCTCTCTCCCCCAATTGCATTTGCCGCCATTCCTCGCATTGCTTCCTTCGCTTCTGAAATCCGAGTAATGATAAAATTATAAGTTCGTTGAGAATCTACCACTACTTTTTTACTGTTTGAATTCCGTGTGATGTTTATGTGTATTGATTTCTGCGTCTGGTTGTTTTTTGCGGCAGCTGTGCTGAAATCGTGTGTAAAAGTTTGGACATCGTAGGCGCTGCGTCGCTAGCAATGCTCGAGATGAGTGAGCAGATTGCCTCGGAGGATGAGATAGTAAAGAGATTGATCGCACTGGTGAGAAATTCAAAAAGGGAAATTGCGATTGCTGCTTGCAATGCTGTATTGGATTTATCTGCGGCGTCAGCGGGAAGACAGCGGCTGCTTGATTTCCGTGCAATTGAGAATTTTATGTGAGTATTTTTTTTTATTAATGAGAAATTATGATTTTCTGGGTAAAATGTGAAGTTAACTACTGGTTAGGGGTGGTTTTGGTGTGTAAGATATGCTTTCAGTTCATGGACTTTTATACTTCCAAGTTGGTTGATGGTGGAGATGATATGAGTATATCATGAATGAAATAGTATTGGTTTCCTAGTTTGGGCTCTCATGTATAATTTGATGGCTTTTCGGGGTTTTAGTTTCTATAGTTCGTTTCCTTGGCTTAAAAACTATGTTTTGCTATTTATGAAATTTATTTCTGGTAAGGAGAGATGCAACACTAACAGAAAATTGCTGTTGGGATGCATATAGTGCGAGCTAGTTAGTTTGATGATTTATCTTAAAACAAACGGCCTAAATGATAAAATGCTGGATGAAGTAGTGATTCACCTAAGCTGGCTAAGCATCACTTGCCAGGTTTTATTTGAAGAGATAGCTGCTTATATGACTTAACATCTATTAGTCTATGCTTGACACAGGGAACCAAATCTCGAGGAGATACAGTTGGTATTCGCAAAGATGATCTTTCAATATTACTTCTTCAGGGAGCAACTGACCTTATTACCTCTTCATCAATTGAGCAGCTGCAGCTAATACCAACAGACATTTGTGAAACCTTTTTAGAGCATTTAAGAGGATTGTTGGGAGCAGTGCATGAACAGAGGTTGCATGGTACTTCTTCAACATGTGATAAGAGAAATGATTTTTTCGTAGGTAACATCAGAGTATGTAATTTGGTTCAAAGTGTTTTCTTGCTATCAATCAATCGTGGTCTGCTCCCAGAGTCCATAAACCTCGAATATGTAAAGAGAGGTATTTTCGGTGCGGGGGAAGCTAGTATTGAGTCATTTTTATCCGAGGTCTGGGAGGTGTCTCCGAAGCTTTTAAGGAATGCATCAAATGATTTATTGAGCAAGGATAGTATTTTCAATCCATTTCTGCAGTATCATCGTCTGAAAGATGCAATACCTTCTAGTCTCCCTTCCATGCTAAAATGCTTTACTTCCTGCCCTGCCATTGTAGCAGATGAGCTCGATATACTTCATGTCATCGAGGAGATAAAGAGTCATCTTGGTTACCCAATTATATACAACCAGGATATCCGTGTTGTGAAAACACAGTCCGGAGAACAAGAGCTGCACTATTTTCAAAAGCAGCCAGAGTCTCGCTGCTCCATTTCTCCTCACATTTTCAGTATTAATGATATTTTGGAATGTGAAGAAGCATTTAAGAAGGGCTACTCAATTGCTCTTCGTGGTATGGAATTTCGCTGTCAAACCATTTCTGTAATTGCAGATGAGTTAGCATCTCTCTTTGGGCAGCCTTCAGCTGGTGTTAATATGTACTTAACTCCATCTGATTCACAAGGCTTGGCTCGACACAGTGATGATCACTGTGTCTTTGTATGCCAACTCATCGGTACGAAAAGATGGAAAGTATATCCTCGGCCAGATTCCAAGTTACCTCGCTTATATGAAGCTTGCTATAGCCTGCATGGTTTGGAGGATGAAGGCCATGAGGGTCATGAACACCAGCAGTTTGTGCTGAATGAAGGCGACATTTTATATATTCCAAGAGGTTTTCCACATGAGGCAATAACTGATGTGGACGATGACAATGTGGCCACCGTCAAATTCTCCTTGCATATGACACTAGCCATTGAAATAGAGCCTCCATTTGAGTGAGTCCTTCAATTTCATGCATTAATATTCTACTCTCTCCATCTGCTATTAAATGTCCTATTTTTTTCCGTCTGTCCGTGTTTTATTTTACTTTTACTATTTTTGATAAGTGGACCCCACATTCCACTCACATTCTATTATGAAACTAATAGGAGCATATAAAAGTAGGACTATATACCACCAACTTTTTCTATCTACATTCCATCATAAAGTCAAACAATTTTTTAAAATCCGAGCCGGTCAACTATGAGACATTTATTGGTGGACGGAGGGAGAGTATTATCAAAATTTCAACATTTTGACTACTTAGTATTATATGGTGCTTCAGATTAACTATGGTTGTTGCCATTACAGGTGGGAAGGTTTTATGCATGCTGCCCTCTTTAGCTGGGATAATAAACAGAGATTGCAGTACAAGTCCGAGGATTCTGTTCAACGGAGTCTACACTTGTTATCTATGATGCTGTTGCATATTGCAATAAAATTAATCGGAAATCTTGATCCAGCATTTCAGAAAGCGTGCTTGGTTGACGCAATGCCATTTTCTTGCGATACTACTAGAGAGTGGCTTCAACAAAATCAGAGAAAAACCTTTGGCTACTTGATCAACAGGATCATGGGTGAATCAAAGTTTTCAGATGCAGTTTCACATCTAGAAGCAACTCTACTGAAGAATGAAGACCCTCTCGAACATTTAAGATGGATGAAGTACCTCACTCTCGAAGCGGAGGAAATAGAGAGTTTGTCTAATTTGTGTATACCATTGGCAGACAGCAGGTACCTTTTTGATCTACTGATTCATCACAAGGATATAGCAGAGGCTCCTTTCATTCAGGTCAGGTCGAGATTTTGTCACGAAGTAGAGTTTCGGGATGTAGAACTACATTTCAGAATGCTGCTTGAGAAGTACAGGAAGGTGAGAAAGCAATACGCTAATGGTATGCTCTCACTCCATTCTGCTCTAAGCAATGAACCTTAATTTCTTTTGTCATCATAATATATGACTCAATTTTCACTCCCACCCACTCTTACACCTTGCTACTTTTATGTATATATATTTATGCGTTTGTGTTTGCTTTTGTCTTTGCCTGTAATCTGTGTCATTGTGAAAAGTTAAAATATACAGGTTATACAGTAATGTCCTAAAACGAAGATTACATATTCGATTTTGTATTGATTGTTTTAGCGTCTCTATAATTTCCCCTTTGCTGTTGTCAGGCTTTTCTACTTGTATAATTTGAAATAGACAAAACAATTAAAATTCTTGGTGATATCGCTCCACAGTTCACACTAATAAATTGCAATTAATCTCTCCAGTTTAATCTAAATCTTTTAGTGGTTTGTTTTTATGCCACGTGTATCATCACACTATCATGTTCCGGGAGCATTGTTTGTTGCTATCATTAAGAAAATAGCACTAGATCACGTTAAAGTTTTGACTTTCGGCACATTGCATAAAATTTTGATAAATTAATGCAAAAACGGAACTATTGACGTGGCATTTTCTCGCATCTCATTAAATTATTACTCATTCGCTCCCATAAGTAAGTGATACAGTACTTTTTTTTTTTATTATTGAAACGTCCCAAGCTATTTCTCTACATCTTCCATGGATTATGTAAACCCTATATTACTCCAGTAATTACTAGTTTTGAACCTATATTGATTAATTTAAATTATTTTTTATCAATACATAAAAAAGCTCTAACTATTTCAATGAGTAATGGTAAAAAATTGCACCAAACTCCAACCTTAAACAAGGTGGAACAAAAGTAGAACTAAACAACTAAGACAACACATGATAGAGATATCCTAGACAAACAAAAACCAAAAAATTAATAACACAACAAGCACTAAGGGCATTAGCAATGGGGGCCGATAGCAAGAGCCGATCTATTGGCCCCCCCATCGGCTCGCATAGGTCTTCATTGCGGAGGGAGGGCCGATTCTCCCTCCCCCTCGCCTCCGCGCCGATAAATCGCCCCAGCCGATAGGCATGGGCTCCGCATCGGCCCTATGATGGGCCTCCATTGCGGAGGCAGGGCCGATGTCGGAGCCGATTTTGCATTTTTTAAAAAAATTTATTACTTTCTATATATACCACCTTCCTCCATTTCACACATTCACTCTCATCATTTTAATCCATTTCATTTCACACCTTCATCTCTCTATATATACCACCTGATGATCGATGTGTGTTTGTGTTTTTATCTATCTATTTTTTTACGTAGTATGTTTTTTTAATGAAGTATGTTTATCTTTTAATGTAGTAGTATGTTTTTTTTAATGAAGTATTTTTAAAAAATGAAATGAAATGAGATAGGCTCTGAGATAGGCTCTCTATTGCAGGGAGATAGGCTCTAGGATGGGCCTGCTGACGTGGCAGGAAAAAATGGATATAAGCTCTGAGATGGGCTCCGGAGAAGGGCTCTCTATTGCTAATGCCCTAAAAGACCAATAGAGCAGGACCTCTAACAACATAGATCAACAAGAATCCAAAGAAGTAGCAAGAAATAGAGACAACGGATCAGCAAAATACCTCATCAATGGTCTTCGGCTCTATGCTTTGTTTTGCGACTCCTTCTCGACCACCTTCACACTTCAGCCAAATTCTCACTCATTTGGTAAATAAGAAATTTCGGCACCACCCTTTAGTCCACGACCCCTTTCTCTATAGAATTAGCTCTTTCTCCATATTCCATTTAGGTTCCATCTTTTCAAAAATTACTTTGTGTTCTCAACCATCAAATAGACCACAAGATCACATAGAAGAGAGTATTGCATATATTCTTGTCAAACTTTTGAAACAGTATGCTCATCCACGGTAATAAACAGGACATCGGATCCCTGGAGATACAGAAGATGACATTCCAATGATTGCATGCAAAATACCATAGAGGATTGGAAAACTTGCATCCAAACATATGCGATGGATTGTTTTTAGGTTCTCTTTGCAGAAGATACAAATGTTATCTTTCCAAATCCGAGAATCCAAATATGTAGTCACTACTTAATATTTAACCTCCCCTCAAAACAAACCAAACAAAGAGTTGGGGAAGTGGTGGGACCACTTTTGTCCATGTCATCTTTTATGAATGAACTGGTTGCTATCATCCGAGCTACGAGTCACCTGCAAATGAAAGCAAGAGATAGAGCAATCCTTTGATTCGTTAAGAGTCCAAATCCTAACATCAGTCACACTATCGCTCAATGAACTTTGATCTAGTACCAGATAAAGTACTACATATATTAATATTTATCTTGTTAACAATTCAGCCTCATCATTCGATTTTCCACATTTGAGGATTCCAATTTTAAATGAGAAAACTTGTCTAACTAAAATAAGTGTTGGAAAGATTGTTTTACTTATTAGTATTATTTATCTTGACAACATGACATGTGAGACTTGTTGCCATTACACGTAGGTGTTAGAAAAATTGACAAATTGTTAAAAATGACCATTATAAAAATAATTGTTGTTATAAATAAGAATAACATATTTTGTGTAAAAATAATAAAATTCCAAACAAGAAGAGATATTTATCATAATTAAAAATCACCGTAAAAGTGATAATGTTGATAGATGAAGTGATTGTTTTAAAACAATGGATCGGGTCGCGGCAGTGTGAGAACATAATTAACATTGTTGAAAGGAAAAGTGAAAATTAAGTACTATAACAATATCATACATTTAAAAAAAAAAACAGTTGATCGGAATCAAATTTTATAATCAAAGTGCATCTAAATATTAATATTATCCTAAATTTAGAAAAACAACATGTCGCATATTGAATAGGATTTTGGACTATAGTATTAAATTAGTATAATTTTATAGTCAAGGAAGTCCAATCGCAGATATTACAAAATCCCTCTTTATTTTCTCGTATACTTTATCGCTATCTACTTGATCAACTCTTCTTCTTCCCTTGTCCGTCTCCCTATTCCCACCAAATCTCCTGCTCCTCATCGAAATTCTCGACGAAAAATCGAATCGGAATCTGCTGAGAGAAGCAATGGCGTATGTGGATCACGCGTTTTCTATCTCCTACGACGACGACCTGATGGAAACTTCCTACGCCGTCAACAACAGGCCGCCAATTAAGGAGATAGCTCTCGCCATCGCTCTCTTTGTTTTCGGCGCGCTAGGGATCGTCGTCGGTATCTTCATGGCGGTCAATCAAATCGGGGGTGACCGCGCCCATGGTATTTACTCTTTTTTGGGTTGCTTCAGTTCTGATTTATGGATTTTGGGGGTTTTGAGCTGTTTTGGTGGTTGCTGCTTTGTTCGTGCTTCTAGATTCATGAAGATTAGTTTCATTGCTTAGGGCATTGAGATCTGTGTCGATAAATAAATAATACTACTTCTAGTAAAATTTCAGGAGAAAATAGGCTTTTAACTGCTAATATGCCTTTGCCATTATAAAATTTGGTGTCAGATTATTTAAAATTGTGTGGGGATTTAGGTCAGACTTTTTAAAATTGCTCAATGCTGAAGTATGTTAGGAGTAGATTGGTGCTGAATTGTGAGATTCGAAAGTCAGTAAAAGAGTGATTAGGATTTAGGAAGGAGAGGGTTAGTTCCATGAATTCAAATGGAGCTTCAACGGAGATGCTAAGCGATAATGTTGTGTCAGTTGTTTTAGTATTAATATAACATCTCCAGTTATTTGGCATAAACTTCATATGCTTCCATTATCAACATCAATGGATGGTATGTGTTCCATAGTCCATACTGAGGGAATGACTTCCCTGTTTTCTTCATTTCCACTGATATGTGCAACTTCCTTCACATTGTCTACTGCAGTAACATTCATAATTTTCCCTTCCTTTATTGACCTTGGCTCTGATTCGTCCATTAACAAATTTTCGTTTGCAGCATATTAGTTATGGCACACAGGTTTCCCAGTTAACCTTTTCTACTTAGTTTTCAAATATTGGATCTCAGCAGTCACATATCTCTCTCTGCTAAGTGGAGTAACAATCACATATTCTTCACTATTCATCTTGGATGCTGTAATGCAGGGCTATTTTTCTCCGTATTGGGTGGGATTCTGTTCATTCCTGGATTCTACTACACTCGGATTGCCTATTATGCTTACAAGGGATATAAAGGTTTCTCCTTTTCAAATATACCTCAAGTCTAGAGATGTTTGGAAGCTCAACTACTGTATACTGTATATATATATACACATGCATTTTTGCTATTACCTTAATACTGTCTCTATCATAACTCTTTCAATGACAATACAATTTAAACTTATCAACTAATGTATATACATGTTTGAGTATAGTATTGCTATCAAGACAATCTTGTGTCATTTGGGTTGAATGTTGTTCCTCTTTACTTGAATATGAAAGCAAATCTCCAAGACTGCTTTGTTGTGGTCTGTCACCGGATATTGGCTTGCTTGTCATTGGATGTTCATGTTGAGTGGGAATTTTTTGTCTATATTGCATAAGTTGGCGACACTCATTTAGGGACACACACTAAGCAGTAAGACCTTTCCCGATTCCTGATTGAGCTGTTATGAGACATGACTGGTTCCCCATATGAGTGCATATTGTAAATAAGACGGGATTATTAAGCTTAGGTAGATTTCTTATTTGCAATAGAGTTTCTTGTTGCCACAAAATGTGAGATCAAGATGCTTGCCAAATATCACATCTGATGAATTCACTTGCACCTGAACATAGTTATATTTTTATGTTTCATACATTCTAAGAATTACGTATTGCAAGACATGAAATTCTAAATCAGAATTTCTACCACTACTATAACTTTATTATTGCACAATGCACTCAACATAGTATCGATTTTCTTCTAATAACAGCTAAAGAATCAGACCAGTGAAGTGAAAAATCCTCTTCAGACTCTAGAAAATTCCTGTATTTTGGTTTCCTTGCACCCAAACTGTGTCCGACTTCCACCAAAGTCGTAGTAACTTGAGTTCGAAGAAGGATTCTAGTGAAATCATCTCTCCCCTGCACCCTAACTATGGGTTTGCTCTGATTCTGCATGCTAAGATGTTAAGATGATAATTGACATTATCTTGCGTATAAAGAGGATCATTTGTATTAATATTGTGAAACAGAGTCTGTAGTGATTATCTCAAAAATGATAGATACAAACCAATTGTCAATTGGTTGCGATATTTCAAGATTGTTTTTTTTTTTTTTTTAATTTAGGTATTGCATATCGTATGCGCACAATGATACCATACTTATAATTGTAGCATGCGGCTCAAGTTGATGGAATATTCGATACTTTGTATGTATAGTGATGGTAGTAATACTATTATAGAGAGAGCATAGAAGAAGGTGACACACTTGGTATTTTATGAAACGATGAAAGGGACAAATATTTGGCAGAGTGGAAGAGATTGGTGAGGGTTGTGTTTGGGAATTCAGGAGGAAATAACACGACATTCGTTGTGGCGTTTGGCCGTCTTTTTCATCTTATTTCGTTCAAGTTCGCTTTAAAGTGTAATCAATTTCAAGAATTTAGTTTCACTTCTCTAAATTTAAGAAGTATATGAAGATTTATCATGTGGACGCCTTTCAATATACTACTACTACTGACAAAAATCAAATGCTCCCTCCATGCTATTTTTCTATCTCAGCTCGTTCATAAATAGGAGTTTCAGTTCATTTTTATGATAAATTATAATAAGCCTCACATTCAACTAACTCATTTCACTCACATTTTATTTAAAACTATATAAAAGTGGTATTTATGAACCATTTACTTTTTTTCAATATTTATTTGAACATTTCTTAAAACCTGTGCTGAAAAGAAATGAAACTCATATTCGTAGACGAAAGGATTACTACATAAAAAAAAATTTCCCCCAACCTTAAACAATGTTTATTTTATTTTTTCTTTCCCGAATGACTTTCAATATTACTATTCAACATGAATCATAAATTCAGGTTTGATCATATTCATGTTTAATTAAATGTGGGTTTGGCATAATTTTTGTGGTCAAAACAAAGAGTTACAAGATTATAAATAAAATACCAAGGGTAAGATATTTTAGAAGAGTCTTGGCAAAAGAAAAAAAATGCTCCCTTTTATCCGAAAAAAATAGTTTTGAATGTGGACTTCATGAATTTTATTAATATAAAATTAATAAAGTTGAGACATAAAAAGAAAAATGAGACCAACTTAGAACAGAATTTGTTTACTATGATTAGATAGAAATTGATTATGATGGACAATCTAAAATTAAATTGTTTTTTTTATTGTTTTTGGTTGTTATACTTAAATTGACATATTTTGGTTGGTAAAAAAGAAATGATAAAGAGTATTGGTTTAGAGGAATAGAGCGTGCAGATGCACAATAAATTTTAGCCGTAATTAAAATCGGATATTTTGGGGCAGAGTGAGTAAGTATTAGCACTGCCTTATCTTCAACTTCAATCTGCCATCATTATATATTTCTCCAAACCCCCAAACCGGAATTACTTCATCTAAATAGTAAATATCCCTGCTTTTCTCGTTCAAGTGGAAAGGCGGTCTCTCTCTGCGTGTGTGTATTGCTATTGGTCCCTCTTTCTCTCTCTACACCCCGGCTTCTCATCCACTCATTTCCACACAATCCCCGTCCCGCAAAACCCCCCAATTTTAATCCCGATTAATCACCGCCCGAATTTCTGCTGATTCTGCTATGGGGTGAGGATTGGGCCTTTCTGAGGTATGATGGAGTGGGATAGCAACTCGGAGTCTGATCTAAGCGGCGGGGAAGAGGACGACAACGAAATTGATGGCGGATTAGGGTTTTTACTCAGGAAGGGAGGCGGCGGCCAGCTGCCCTTCCCCGTCGATACGCTTCTGCAACCGGCTCCCTGTGGCTTCGTTGTCACCGATGCTTTGGAGCCCGACCATCCCGTTATTTACGTCAATTCCGTCTTCGAGATGGTTACCGGCTTTAGGGCGGAGGAAGTTCTCGGACGTAACTGGTTAGTAATTTTCCTGGATTGGGAATTTCATATGTTAACCTACTTTCTATTCATTTTTTTTGTTGTTTCTAGATTATGGTAGATTTTTCTTGTGTTTATAGATGTCAACAGCTGAGGTCTTGATTTTTGTTGAATTTGTTTCTTTGGGATAAGAAAAATAAGAGATCGCAGAAGCAAGCTAGGTGGAATTAGAGTAACCTGCTAGAATTTCGGACCCATTTTCCTTATTACGCCTTTCAATTAGATTGATTTTTTTCAACTATGCGTTTTGTGAGTGTTTTATATTGTGCCGGAAAGGTTGTGTCTAGCTATAAATGTTTAATTCCCTTGTTATCCAGTTCTGTTTTTTCCTAAATTGATTATATCTGATTCTGATAGAGAATGGTTGGTGGAGTCGGAGGTTGCAATTCTATTCCCTCATCATCTGGGGCACTATATGAACTCTTAAATTGTTTGGAAACTAGGCCTCCTTCTTGGAATGCTGACTTCATAAATTGTAGAAGCTCCTATGTGCTCAGCTTCTCACCTCTTTTTTTGGTGGGGGAGGTGTGGGCCTTTATGTGGGAATATACTTGATTCAACTGCAATTTCAAATGGTTGAAAGATGTGTTCATAGGATGTATTTTATTTGTTTGCACAAACTCCTGAAGCTATAAAGAACTGCTGTTATTGTTTCACTTTGTTCAAGAATTGACTATCACATTAAATGGATCCTCTATTGTATATGTGACATGACATCAACCCTTATGGGGGCAATTATTGCATAGGATCAGTGCTTATGTTAAATTAATTTGCAAGATAGTATTAGAAAAAAAAGGAAATTTTATTTTGTTGGCAACTTCTGACTGAGAAGGGGAGAAGAAAAAAGAGAATCTGGTAGGTATTGTATTAATATGCCTGTTTCCCCTTATTTTCAAACTATTTATTTGTTATTAGGAACTGTCTTGTATTGCCTTCTTTATGGTGATTATTGTGCCGTCATAGTTTGTAGAGGGGACTCATGCATAAACATTGGTAGCATGATACATCTATTGATTATAGATATCTTAGTTATGAGAATGCATGATAAATGTTTGAATTACTTTAAGCCGGATACAAAAATAGGTGTATTTATTATACTTGGATGTGTTCCAGATGAGAGAATTGAATCAGTGACTTGATGGAGATGTTGGTGGCAGGTTAGTGTCTGATATGTCATATGTATGAGAGTCGATGAAATGATTCAAAATAACGATGTTTTCATGTAAAAAGTAGCTGAACTTGAATGTTATTTTTGTCTCTTACCTTCTTCTCTTCAATGTTTAAATGTTTTAATACCAAATATTGACAGTTCTATGAGTGCGTTATTGCTGAAGTTGTCAGAGGAGGATTAACTACACTTTATGTTGGCCATGTATTTTTGATGGTTTACTCATGTCTTGGTTGTTTTGGATTGCTGCAGCCGTTTCTTGCAATGCAGAGGCCCGTTTGCTAAAAGAAGACATCCCCTTGTGAGTTCCACAGTAGTTGCTGAAATAAGAAGATGCCTCGAGAAAGGCGTTGAGTTTCAAGGAGAACTGTTAAATTTCCGGAAAGATGGATCCCCGCTGATGAACCGGTTACGAATGACCCCAATTTACGGTGACGATGATACGATAACACATGTAATTGGCATACAAGTTTTTACAGAAGCAACTCTTGATCTCGGTCCCCTTCCTGGATCTTCAGCCAAGGAATATGCTAGAGCATCTCAAAGGCTAAGATTTAATATTTCATCTTGTGAAGTGGTTTCAGGGGATATCCAGAATGCCAGCCGTGAGTTATGTGGTATATTCCAGTTGAGTGATGAGGTAATTGCTCTCAAGATTCTTTCTCGACTTACTCCTAGGGATATTGCATCAGTTGGCTCTGTTTGCCAACGGTTTTATGAGCTAACAAAGAATGAAGATCTTTGGCGAATGGTCTGTCAAAATGCATGGGGTAGCGAAACCACAAGGGTTCTTGAGATGGTGCCTGGTGCTAAAAGATTAGGCTGGGGTAGGTTGGCTAGGGAACTCACAACTCTCGAAGCTGCAGCATGGAGAAAGCTAACTGTCGGAGGTGCAGTAGAACCCTCACGTTGCAACTTCAGCGCATGTGCAGTTGGGAACCGTGTGGTGCTTTTTGGTGGCGAAGGTGTCAACATGCAACCTATGAACGACACCTTTGTACTGGACCTGAACTCTACTAATCCAGAGTGGCAACATGTGAAAGTGAGCTCTCCACCTCCTGGGCGGTGGGGTCACACACTTTCGTGTGTGAATGGTTCCCATCTTGTCCTGTTTGGTGGCTGTGGGAGACAAGGCCTACTCAATGATGTCTTCTTGTTGGACTTGGATGCGAAAAATCTTACGTGGCGTGAAATCTCAAGCATGGCACCGCCACTCCCGAGATCATGGCATAGCTCTTGCACCCTCGATGGGACCAAGTTAATAGTGTCCGGTGGCTGTGCGGACTCTGGAGTGCTTTTGAGTGATACCTTTCTCCTCGACCTGTCGATAGAGAAACCAGTGTGGCGAGAGATCCCTGTAACGTGGACTCCTCCTTCGCGTTTGGGCCACACACTATCTGTTTATGGTGGAAGGAAAATCTTGATGTTTGGAGGTCTTGCCAAGAGTGGCCCTCTCCGATTTCGATCTAGTGATGTTTACACCATGGATTTGAGTGAGGATGAGCCTTGTTGGAGATTCGTGACAGGGAGTGGGATGCCTGGTGCCGGGAATCCAGGGGGTATGGCGCCCCCTCCTCGACTGGATCACGTGGCAGTGAGTCTCCCAGGTGGTCGAATACTCGTTTTTGGTGGCTCCGTGGCCGGTCTCCACTCTGCTTCACAGCTATACATACTCGATCCCACCGAAGAGAAGCCAACATGGAGGATCCTAAACGTCCCCGGACGACCTCCTAGATTTGCATGGGGACACAGCACGTGCATCGTTGGAGGAACGAGAGCTATAGTTCTCGGAGGGCAGACCGGGGAAGAGTGGATGCTGAGTGACATTCACGAGCTCTCGCTAGCAAGCGCTGTCGTCTAATCCTCCAAAACTCAGATCATGATGAATTCTTTCGTGGCTTTCGCGAACTCAACAACCGTTTCAGGGAGGCCATTCCTTCATTGTGGAACTGCTGTATCTTGAATTTCTGTATTGCGCTCTCTGTCTTTGTTTCTAGGCTGCTAGTCTTGGTAGAAATTTGTAGGGGGTTTCCACTTATATATATATATATAGTTTTGTGGTGTTTGTACGTTTAAGTTGGAGAGACAACCAAACATAGAGAGGAAAAAAATCAAAACAGTACAAAAAAAAAGGTTAGTGTTGGCTTGTGTTTGTGATTTTTTCCCTTGTAATGCTTAATAATTTTACGTTTAGATTATTTTACTTGCGCCTTTACCGGCGGTGTTATGGATCTGAGGAAGGCTAGATTGTTTTTCCTTTTTCTTTTTATATTTGAAATAAATTTTACAGGAAAAAAAAGATGAATGATTTACTAGTACTAATTTTTACTTTTTTTTTGCTATTACAGTAGTTATTTTGATCTGAGTATCCGATCCATTTCTTGGGGCCTAGGATCTGAAATTGTAAATTTGATATTTGGACTAGCTCGAATTTAAATTGGGCCTTTGAAGTTTTATTTCCAAGGGCCTTAAAATTCCCACTTTTTAATTAAAAGACCCGGTATTTACAAATTTTGAATAGATTAATTATGAACTTGCCTTTGTGTTGGGATGTGTCAAAATTATAAGGTGAATTATTGACATGTCAAAATTTAAATGTCATTCTGGTTTAGAATATTTATTTTGCATGACATTAAACTTATACGTGCAACTGCACAATGTGATTGATTTTTTAACTGCTACTACTAGTTAATTTTATAAATTAAAATGGAGTAACAAATTTTGATTAAAAATAATAATCAAGAGTAACAGTTAGTTATTTTTAATCACAAAAAGCATCACTTTATTTAAGACACAATTTCATTTATATTCATAAAAATATTAAATGGAGTCTTAACCAAACAGGAATAAGAGTGAAAACACGAAACTTGAGCGGCCAATGCGGGATTCGGCGGCAGCAACAGGAAGCTCTCTGCTGCGCGATTTGCGTTCTTCTATTTTATTTACTACTCCACTATTTAGGTCCTATTTATTTATTTTGATTAAACTTGCTTCCACCAGTCACCAATTTTCCACCTCTTCAACAGAAACCATATCATCCCTTCTCCATCCCATGCATTCTCGGTCCATTGAAAAGAATGCTGCAGTGATAAAAACTTTTTATGAAGATTGAAGAGTAAATAGTAGTAATGACATACGAGTAATTAACGAGCGGCCCAGCAATTGCTTTAGGCCCAATCCCAAAGATATATGGAGCAATTTAGAGTATTCCATAGATTTTTTTTATCAATTAAATTCACAATCAAACCATAAAGTTATCATATAAATATTTGCTACTAATTCGGCATTGGTTGCTTTGCTAGTGGGAATAATGACAATTTTATTTCTTATTCTGTACTTATGAAAGTGGGGTAGTATTCATTTAAAGAGACTATATATGTACTAGTATTTCTAAATAAAGGAGGGAGGGAGGAAGAGCCAAAACGATCTGCATCTACAACTCAATGATCCCTCGGTCAATGTAGTGACCACAAAATTAATAGACACACCCGACCCACCATTTTCTCAAACAACAATTATTTTCTTTTAAATTTTGTAATATTATGGATAGAATCCCCCTTTATAATCAAGCCACAATTCAATATGAGCCATAAAATTAAACTAATGGTTACAAAAATGCAAAAACTTAAATTTTGCAGGTTCCGTTTATCCCAATCACGGACATGTGACTATGTTACATTGGATATCTTATGGACATGATGTGACTAGTCACATTCAATACTTTAGGTACGATAATGACTAACATGTATACTTAATCCCTATGTCGCACAATAAGACTCTTTAGTTTGGGCACAAGTTTTAATACTCCTTCCGTTTTGTCATAGTTGAGTCATTTTTTTTATTTTGGGAAGTTTCTTCATAGTTGAGTCATTTCTATATATGGTAACTTTTTTCTCTTTCTTACTTTTCCCTCTAACTTTATTCTCTCTACTTTATTCACTTTATACTTTATTCTCTATACATTTTTCTCTCTCTTACTTTTTTATCTACTTCCTCCGTCCTAAGAAAGATGACCCCTTCCTTGGGCGGCACGGGATTTTATGCAATTTTATTTTGTGTGTTGAGAGGAGAGAGTAAAGTAAGAGAGAGGGAATAAAGTGAAGATAAAAGTGTTTCTATTTTAAGTAATGAGTCATTTTGGTTGGGACAAACTAAAAGGAAAGTGGGTCATCTTCAATGGGACGGAGGGAGTATTTATTTAACACACTCAATATTCATTTCTAAAACTCCGTGTCGAAAAGTTTCGCCTCAACTATGGCGAAACGGAGGGAGTACATGTAAAAAAAAATAGGTGGAATAAATAGGTGGGTCTCACTTCTGTATAATAGTTTTATAATAAAATATGAGTTGAATAATTTGATTGAATGTGAGACCTACTTACCATTTATATTAAAAGTAAAATACGATTCTTATTGTGAGACAGATGAAAATGGCAAAATAGTATTCTTATTGTGGGGCGGATAGAGTATTTTCCTCACCACCAATTACTAGTACTCCTTCGGGGTCTCATTAGACACATTTTTTTTGGCCACATGTTTTTAGGAGTGATATTTAGTGATTAAGTAAAGAGAGATAAAATAAGGGTGGAAAAAAAAGTAGAGAGAAAGAATATGGGGGAGATAAAGTAAAAGAGAGATAGAATGTGAGTACTTTTTTTTGCTATAAAAGAAAATGTCTTATTTATAGTGGAATGATCCAAAAAAAAAATATGTCTCACTTATGTTGGGCGGATGGAGCAGTAGTAGTAGAAGTAGATTTTTTCATGTTATATCATATAGTCAATAGACAATAATTACTCATTTCTTTAAGCAATATTTCATAAAACGATTGCCCTCACCACAAAATATTTTTGCCGACATTTTTTAGTGTCATAAAATGATGATTTTCTAGTAGTGTAGGAGTATATTTTAAAATTACAGAAACAGTGTCAGTGATGAAAGAGTTATTCACCATTAAAATTAACTTTACTAATTATAAAAATAAATCGTTATTAACTTCTAAATTAATAACTGTTTTTTTTAATTACAAAGTCATATCATCTAATGCCTACTAGAAATTTCTACGCAAAATACTAGTACTAACTTTTTACTAAAATTTAAGCTCTAGAGCTAAGATTAGCATATACGCCAAGGACAAAATTAGGAGGGTGATCTTTTATTACTAAAATTTAGTAATATTATTAAAAATTTACGATTTTAACTTATTTGGAGAGTGTTATATTGCTAATTTAGTACTTAATTGTTAACTACAACTAAATAATAGCCATTAGATATTCAAATTAAAAGCCTAGATCATCAATCCCGAAATGTCAATACGATCAACAAAAAACGTCAATAAGGTCATAGGATTAATTCCAAAAAATATCAATATGGGTATTAATGTCAATTAACTACAACATTAGTTATAACTAACTTTTAAAAGAAATCCCAAAGCTTTAAATTCATATAACATATATCAAATTAAAGATAATTTTATAAGGATTCCAACGATATACTACATGCATATGTTTCGACGTCAAAATTTGAAAAAAATTCAAAAATTTTAAATTTTTTCGTACAAGCAGAAATGTCAACATACTATATAAAATATGTCAATATAATATATGTAGAATGTCAATATAAACAATGGGTTAACATTCTTAAAAGCATTGTGTTGACATTCTCAAGGCATTGTGTTGATATTTTCGAAACACTATATTGACATTTTGCATCAAAAATCCTAATTTGGAGTTTTTTTTTTTATCTTTTTCGATTTAATTAATAAAAACGAAAATTACACGTGGCAAATTGTGGACCACGCGTTTTCTAAAATCCTATGGCCTTAAATTAGTTGTAGTTAGCAATAAAATGATGAGTTAGCAATTGATCACTCCCTGTCAGTATTAATGTGGTGTTTGGTTTTGTAGATAAAATAGGTACCAAGATATAATCTAAGTTAAATTGTGAGATTATTTTAGTTGGAGGGAGTTGACTATATGACTAATTAGTAATTATTATATGATTATTCATCTAGAATTGAGTTGAGAGATTCAATCCCATAAACCAAATACACTACATATTTAATCCCGATAAACAATCTTGCAAACCGAACAGTCCCATAAGCTACCGAGTTTGGAACTTGGGAAATTATTTACCTAAGTCCCTCCTACCAAATGAAACATTACTCTCTCCGTCCCAAGCTTGAAGATGACCCATTTCTTAAGCAACACAAAATTTTATGCAATTTTATTTTATGTGTTAAGAGGAGAGAATAAACTAAGATATACGGAATAAAATAAAATTACAAAATATTTCTATTTTTAATAATAAATCATTTTAATTAAGACAAGAAAAAGAAAATTGACCCTCTTTCAATAAGATGGAGGTATATAGGAGTAGTCCACTATTAATGGACCCAACTTAACAGACCTATTGAACGCGTGTGATAATATTTTATGGAATTCGGAAATATAATTCTATACAAATATATATATTCTGATCTAAGGGGTTTTGATCTATGAAAACTAGATTTAAATACAGAAATGTAGAACAAAATCATACGTAGGGCGTTTTTAGATCATAGCTAGTTTATTTTTATGACATAAACCCAAACCTTATAATATGACCTAAAACTACTTAATTATGACATTCCGTATTTTTGATTAATTATTGATCATTAGATCATCTAAGCACAGGGCCAAAATTTAGGCTACATTTTTTAATTTAAATGCATTCTTATTTTGACCATCTCCCTAGATCTATGTACTTAAATATCAACCTAGCTAGAGACTGGAGAATCATTCCCCATGGCTTGCTTAGTCATCCAAAAGTTTTTAATTTGGGAGCAAAATAATTACTCCTCTCTGTGCTAGGTATCCTGTTTTTCATTTCGATCCGCCTATACATAACAATTCTAATTTATTTTTATTATAAATGGTAATAAGTCATACATTTCATTAACTTATTTCATTAATATCTTATTTAAAACTAAAACTACAAAATGGTCCTTAAGTTATGAGTTCATCTTGCCAATAGTACATGAACTTTAAACATATTACAATAGTCCCTGGACTATATTATTTCAAAATTACTTCTTCTTCCTTTTGAAATAATATCAGATTGAAAAATAATATTAGATTTAGTACAATATTGAAATAATATCAGACTGAAAAAGTGAAAATTATCTAAAGACGAAATTACCCAACTCCCAAAAAGGCATTTTCAGGTGAGAAAATGCAAAATGACCGATTTTGAAATAAAACCTTAGTCCATGGAATACTGTAGATATTTTTAAAGTCCAAGGACTATTGGCGAGATAAACCCATAGTTAGGGACCATTTTTGTAGTTCACTCTAAAAACTAATGTAAGAGTGTCATTAACACCGGCCCGGATCCGGCCCCAAGTCCCCCCACGTCATATTCCCTTAATTTTCAGGGCCAAACTACAACTCTCATAACAATGCAGGCCCCATCCGGACCTCAACTATTAACTTGCATTATTTACAACTACAAATTACTTTACTCGTAAAAATAGAAAATATTGAGCAATTATATCACAGGAAGTTCATAATTCATTTGAAAATTGAAAATTATAAACATAGAAATTCAAAATTAAAAAAAATACATTAAAAATGTCAGCCCATTAAAATTAAACAAATACTTAAATACATAATATTATTGAAATAAAACTCAGCCCATTAAATATATTAAACTTAAAATTTTCTCCTTCCCATCCTCTCTTTTTCATTTTCTTTCCATTTCCATCAATTACTCCTCTCCTCAATACGAAAATACAACAAATATGAAGGCTTAAACACAAAAACTCGAAAAAATTGGATTAAAAAAAATGTTTGAATTGCGGTCCGTCCGGGAGAATATAATGTCGGGTCGGACCGCAACCAGCCCGGCCTCAAGCACAACCCAAACCCGTCCCCAGCCCCCTCCAATGCACCAGGTTGCGGGCCAGGACCCAGATGTGGTCCAGCCTATAACACTAATGATGCTCTGAGTATATAGAAATGAGATCATATTGCACTAATTATTTTTTATTATTTTTTGAAATATTTTTTGAAAATAAATGAGATTCCTAATAATGGATGGATGGACAAGAGTAAATGACACATCAGTTATCAGTTTTCAATTTTTCATTTTTCATTCTCTACAAGAATGAGTCAATAATAGTGAATAGTGAATAGAATAAACTAAGTTTTTGAATTAAAAAAAACATAGTACTCCTGTAAAAATAATATGGTGGTACAGAATAGAAGCAGGCTTTGGTGAATAAATAATTTAGCTTCACAGTGTTGAACAAGCAATGCAACAAATCAGGCTCTGTCACTCTTCTGTCTTCTCCTAGAGAGAGAAAGAGAGGAGAGAGAGATACTCCTGTTTTACACAGTTTCAAAGTTAAGCCGTTGGTGAGCTCTACTGATTCTTTAAA